>NC_140559.1:29437450-29839950 GCF_057381845.1 Rhamphochromis longiceps
GTCGCCGTGGAACTTCTGCGCCAGATCGCTGACTCGGCAATAAAACAGGCTGACTCAAAAGTCCGCAACCCGCTGGGAGGAAGTGAGGAAACAGGGGGCATTGTAAAGGCTCTGAGATGACGTGAATAATCATGTTAAGGTCTGAGGCAGAAAGTGAACCTGAGCTGTGGTCAGACTCGTGAGAAATAAAACAAACCACAGGGTGTTTGTTGGTGTTCTGAGGATACTTTCATGCAAAGTCTGTGACGGCCTGTTTAGTCTTTTATGGTTGTGGATTTCACAGCGTTTGCTTTTCATCTGTTCAGCTCACATGTGCGGGCAATTCGAGCCACATGGATTTAGCCAGAAAGTACAGCTAAAGGGAATGTGAGTGGTTTCAAGGGTTTTTGGTGACTGGATGAAAAATTGGACTCGCTGCCAGTGGTATTGAACTTTATTTTCTGGGACTGTAAATGTCCATGTAATTTCTCTCTTTTTTTTCTTTTTGGAAATCTGTCCAGCAGTGAATATTTTAAGGAGCAAATATTTTAGAGCCAAAGAAGGAGGAAATGATTCAATATGAGAATTTACAACTCAGTGAAATCAGGTGTTATATGAAGATGCACATGCTGACGCTCATATAAGAAAGGATGCATAAAGTGATACCGCTGAGAAGAAAGGCTGCTCATGTAAAGACAACTCGTTGAGGTCAAGGGTCACGGTGTAATGATGCGTACTTTTCAGGTCCCAACAAGCACCAGTCGGCGGTGACGTGCCTGCAGTTCTGTCGTGGCTTGGTCCTGTCCAGCTCTGACGATGGGACGGTCAAACTGTGGGACCTGCGGACCGGAGCTTGGCTGCGGGACGTGGTGGCGCTGCAGAGCCGAGGATCAGGTGAGGAGTTCGCGCCACCTTAGGTCGCTAGGGAAAAATGTATTTTTCTGGCTGTTACTGAGTCAATTCATTTGCAAAGAGGTATGTGGTGCTTGCTTTTCTGTTTTTTTTGCTAGAAGGCTGCTGTGATTGCCATTCACTGAATTGTAGTGAAAGTTTGAAAATGCACAAAGTGGAAACACAGGGGTTTCTTTCACTTTGAAGGCAGTCAGTCACTTTTTCCATCCTGCACAGCTGGAAACGTGCATGACAGCACAACGTTTAATTTGTAAGCAAGCAGCCTGTATCCCATTCGCACTGCACTTTTCACAATTTCACTCGTGATTGGTGAGTGGTTTGCCTTCCATGCAGATTACAGGTTACCGTGGCGGTCTGCTAGCAACTAAATCAGTCACAGTGTGGTGTTCGGTGTAGCTCATATACCTCTTTGGAACCAGTTTCACCCAATCTTGTCAGAAAGTACACGTTTCTATAGCAACCGGTGTTTCCCAGTCCAAAAAATATACAAATTAAAAATGAATAAATTCTCAACTTCATCATCATATAAAATGATACAAAGAAGATATTTTTAGTAACTGACTCAATTATATATTATGTGGTTTTTTGTAGTGTCAACATTTTAATGTGGAACTAACAAACAGATTAAATACATTCACATTTCAGTAGAAAAGACACTAAATGAACTGTAATGGTGCAGGTAGATGCAGTATTCACTCTGTTATTAAATATTAAGAATAAATATATAAGTACCTGAACTTTATTTATGTCCTCACCTGTTATCACATGTCTGTGGCTAAACCAATCACGTCTTTGATCCAGGTGGAGTCGTGTGGCGAATCAGAGCGTCCGACACTCGCCTGGTGTGCGCCGCCGGCAGCAGAAACGGCACTGAGGAGACCAAACTTCTCGTGCTGGACTTTGACCTGGACGAAAAGAAGAAAGAGACGGACTGAGGAGGAAGTGACATCATCAAACGCGGTTAAAGCCCAGATTTTTTTTTTTTTTTAAAGGATTTGGGGGTCGGCTATTTTATTTCTTTTTTTTTTTAATGAAAAGTAACAGAAACTCATCACACTTTGACTTTTTTGACCAAAGTCCTGACTGGATCCGACTCTTCTCGTCAGTCAAACTGATAGATGTGAATGTTACAGCTCGTCTCTGATTGGCTGGCAGAGGCGGGTGGATGAACCCAGTGTGGATAATTCAAACAGTGTGACTGATAAATCCACAAGGACAAAAAACATGGATGTAAATGGACAAACAAGTGCATTTATTTCAATCAAAATGGCCCAGAGAGGACGGCTTGTAAGAGAAGTGTTGGATTTCTTGAATGTATCCAATGAGAGGAAGAACGAGGGCAAACAATTTGTTTTTGTTTGTTTGTTTGTTTGTTTGTTTGTTTGTTTGTTTGTTTGTTTTGCTGCTGAACCAACAAGGAGGTCAAAGATGCTGTTTAACCAATGCAAATGTACCAAATCTTGGCAGCTGGAGAGACACGGGCAACTTTTAGAGGCAACAGCGATGAGCGATGTCACAGCATATAAACCAAACCTCACATTTAGTCAGTATTTTTTTTAAACCATCACATTGTTTCACATTTATTCTCAGCAGCTGAGCCAAATTCTTCATCTCTGTTGCCTCTAAACAGCGTGTTTTGATCCTGCGGCAGAGTTACATGCTTGGTGCTTGGGATTCGTTGGAAACGGTGAAATTCGGGAATTAAAGCTTCTTTTCCCATCATTAAAAAGAGGGAAGACTAAACCCTCGAAACATGTTGGCCACAGGCAGAGCCTCACATCTGCAATGGTTGTAACACTGGAAACTTTGTCAAGCTTTACAGAAACATTATTTTTAAAGAGAGAAAGGCGATTACTCTGGTTTACTGCACGCTAAATCACTCGCAGACGCACATGTCCAAATGATTTATGCCGCAGTTTTACTTGTAGTGCAACAACTTTCTGCCAAAAACCTAAACATTTTCAAAGGGGTGGCACCGGCTGCTGCTCAGCTCTGGCATTAGCCTGTTTCTGTTGAGACACTGAAGTATTAAAGTGGGGAAAGCACAGGAGTTAACAGTTCAAAAGGTGGCTGACTTCCATTTAGCGCCTTCAGTTTCAGGGTTGTGGTTATTTACTCGCCGTCAGGGCTGGAGGGGGTGGGGGCTGCACACACGAGCTTTTGTAAGTACGGAGTTATTGTTGCTGTTAAACTCATTCTGTGTGTGAGAGAGGCCTTTTTTCTGCTCAGTATTAATGAGAGAGTCTTGAATGTTTTAAAAGCTTAGGCTTCGGTCACGCAGGCTTAGAGAGCAGTTGTTGATACTATGGAAACCTCTGGTTGCTAGGGGAAATTGCATATTCCCCTGACTGGTTGCTAAGTGATTGCTGACTGCTGCTAGGTACTATTTTATTATATGTATCATTTTTCTTCCTTCTGCACACCTGTCATTCATTCAGCTGTGCAGAGGTTATGAACCACTTACCTGTTGTGAAATTGATCACGAAGGCTGAGCTGCACCACCTTGTGACTGTGTTGCTAGCAAATTGTTGTGGTCACCCGTAGTTCGCTTGGAAGTTGCCAACTTGTCTGCAAACACTAGCCAACTGCTCCCCAACACAAAACAGAAAATTTGCTTCTTACTACGTACATTTCAAAAGGTTCAACTTTTATTTCGAAGGTGAACTATCTCTGTTTTCAGTTTGTGTTGTGCTTCTCAGTTTAACAGCTGCATCGTTGGTGATGTTTGCAGACAAGGCGACGCCTTCCTTGCAAACTACAGGCAGTTGCTAGAAACTACTCTCCAATGAGTCTGGGAATACACATTTTTCCATAGCGACCAGTAGTTGCCACGGAATCGCACACCACTCTCTAAGACCTGAATGACTGGGGCCTCTCCTGCCTTTACACATAGCTGCTAACATTAGCATTAACACAGTTTTTAAAATAAAGAAGAGAAAAGTGAAAACGACCCTTGAACACTTCACATGACCTCGGTGAACATTTTCTGCCTCCATGGATAAAATATTTTTATACCTAAGTAATTATGTGCTTTTACTTTAAGTCATATTACAGACATAAAATAAAACCTGTTTTGTTTCTCATTAGAGAACAAAGCAGGTTTTAAAGAGCCACATTTATGCTCTGAGTCTGCTCTCCACATTATGTTTTCCAGCCACCTTTTGATGTCTTTCTATGATTTATCAGATAATCAGCATTAAGTCTGATCAGTGGTTTGTGTATATTTTTCAGGACATTTTTCCACCCTGTATTTTGTATCATTTTTCCCTCTCACCTTCTTGTGCAGGACTAAGCTGATTGATGAGGAGATGTTTAGCAGCCTAGTGTTAGCTACAGTTTTTGTTGTTAAACTTTCCTCAGACTGTGTGTTTATGTAAAGTGCACAAAAACTCTTTGACGTGCATCGACTTTATTGTTATTAGTTTGTACTTTCGTCACGACTTCACATTAGAAACTTGCATTGCACTACATTATATGTTCCATTACTTTTTTAATTTGTGTTTTTCCCAACCCCCTGCCGCAGCACATGGGGTCACTCCGCATGTTTTTCTAAGCTTGTGAAATATTTAGAAAAATAAGATAAATAATTAAAAACAATTCCTCTTTACCGATATTAATCCGATAAGCTGCTGTTGCCAGGCAACAACCCACGAGCAAGTTGCTCTATTGTTCATTTCCCCTGACAACAGGTGATACGTTTCAGGCAGGAGAGTTGACCTTTTTGCAGGTGTGAGGCTCTCTGATGATGTAATCATGTAAAATAATGTAAATACAAGAGGATGTACATATTCAGCTTTTTATAAGAACACAGCAGAGAAAATATTGTCGTGGATGGAGGGATGACTCTGAATCAATAAAGATGAGTTTTATAAAGTGCTGACTGCTTGTCTTTTGTGTTTTAAACATTGCTTTTGAAATGTGATGGGAGTTTTCTGCTGCTTTTCTTACAGCTCCTCTGACTTTTATTATGAAAAACTCAAACCAAAGTGACCCAGAAGAATTTGTAACTCAGTTTTATGGTAGTTGGATTTCACTCTTGATGCACACCTGTGTTGTATTAACACTGCAGGTTATGTGTCTGCAATTTACAGATGTCCTCTAAACGTTTCACCTGCAGCTGATCATAAAGAGGAGAGCACCAAATGTCCAAACATGAGTGAGCTGAAGGTGTCTGCCACTGAAACCAAATAATTTAAAAAACAAAAAACAAAAACAAAAACCACTTTAAATGAGGCTGTGGTCAGAGTTTTAGTTAAGCACTTAGTAGTACTTCCTAAATACACGGGGAAACCCACTGATGTTGATGAATGTCCTCACAAAGACGGCCAAATGCCGTGTACACAGAGCTGCTTTGAGGTAAACTCTGGTTTACCAAAGTAAAAGAATGGCTCATACGACCTCAATGAAGTCATCACTTGAAATTTACAGGTGAGCTGAATGCTGACAAGCACACATCGTTCTCTTCCTTCCTTCCTTGGTCATTTTAATGTTTGTTTACTGCAAACGCTCATATTCAACAAGAGGAAAAGAAACTGGCTAGAAGGGGGACAAGGAGAGGAGGGAGAGAAGGAAAGGAGGAAGGAAAAGATGGGGGAGGAGGGATGGAGGAAGGTAGGAAGGGAAAAGATGGGAGAGGGAAAAGGAAGGAAAAATGGAAGAGGAGGGAAAAAGGAGGAAGGAAAAGATGAAAGAAGAGAGTAAAAAGAAAAATATGAGAAAGGAAGGAGAAGAGACTGACAGATGGAAGTGAACGTAAAGCCACGTTGAACTTGGAAATGTAGCGAGCTCTAACGTCAGCTTGAGGTTTTTCGGACCAACTTCACTGGTACGAGACTGAATCTGATCTCCGTGGAGGAATGTAGAAACTGCGCTTCATTAAAGCAGCGGAAACCCAGACTTTAATGAGTCGAGTTTATTTTAGCAGCGTCTTGGAGTAGACTCTACTACACTCAGAATCCGTTTAAAGGAAGCTTATTTATTCTCAACCAGGATGAGACGAACTCTGACTTTGAATCTCTGTCTTCCCACACATCTCCTGTCTGAGCCTCGCACCGAGCTTTCTGCTTCAGTATGTGGGAGTTTGTAGGAGAGCAGATAATATTATGCAACCAGAACTGGCTGCAACACCCCGTACGAGGAAAACTGAAGCATGTAGGTGTTTTTTTTCCTTTTCTCTGAGCTTCATTGATAAAACTAATGAATTAAATCTAAGCTGTGCAGCAGGTCCGTGCTGCTGCTCATCAGTGCTCTGCACATGTGGATGGTTTTCTTCCTGCCTAATGCTCCGACATGAAAGAGTCAGATTTTATGGGCTTTCTATTTTTACAACCTGCTGGAAATGAAAGGTGCAGCGTGAAAGTGTGTGTAGAGTTTGATGTGTGTTTGTAGTAGCCTGATAACGTACCGCCAGCTGACACAACAACAGGCAGACGACTGCAAAATCCCAAACAAAGAGAGCAAAAACAGCTGAAGAGTGAAAAAAATGAACCAGAAAGACCAAAGATGGGAAAGAAGAAAAGATGAAGGGAGGAAAGTGGCAGAGGGGAAGAGGAAACAGAAGAGGCAGAAATGGAAGGAAGGAAGGAAAACATTGATTAGGATACAAAAGAAAGATGAAGGAAAGAAAAACAATTCAAAGAGGAGAAACAAATGAAATATAGGGAAGGACAAGTGAGGAAGGAAATAAAGCAAAGAGAAAAACACATGAAGACAAGCTAAGTAAATGAAGGTGGAAGCAGGAATGATGGAAACACCGAAGACAAAGGAAAGTGGAATAAGATGAAGAAACAAAAGTACATTAATGTGAAGGATAAAAAGAAACAAAAGAGGAAAGAAGAAAAATAAAGTAAATAAGGACAAAGAGGTTATAAAACAGAATAGGATGCAAAGTAAGGAAAAGGTAAATAAAAGAAAGCAAATGAAAAGCCGTGGAGGCTTCAGCTGAGACTGAAGAAGTCATCTATCCATCTTCTGCTTATCCACTCTGGAGTCAGAACACCAGCCCAACATAGTGCTATAATTTGTATCCAGATAATTAAAGTAACTAATTAATCGCCTTAAGACTGAATTCTGTGATATTTACATGACAAATTAAAGTTGGAGATCTACTAAAAGACAGAGTTAAACTCAGACTCCATCCTATGATTTAATGATTTATATTACAGGGGCCTGTTTTTCTGTCCCCAAAGGGTGACAACATAGAAACGTCCCCACTAAAATAGTAATACGGCTAAATGCACACACATGTACCCCTAGGAAAAAGTGTGTGTGTGTGTACCATGTTTACATACCTGTGTGGGGACCAAGAATTGGAAGTTTACCATACTTGTGGGGACCAACAGCCCTTATGGGCACAGAAAATAGGTTAGACCAGTGTTTCCCAACCTTTTGGAGCCACGGCACATATTTCACATTAGAAAAATCAAACAGCGAACCACCAAACAAAAATGTCTCAAAAAGCATTTTGATCATTTATCTTAGTAAAATAGGCTCAGTTTGTCCCCAGTACACCTTTTTGCTTTCTTCTGACCATCACTCATGACGGCCTTCATGTGGGCTGGAATTTTCTCCAGGACCCAGACTGACTGCTTTTTCTCTTCAAATATTTATCTATTGCTATTATGTGCTGTGTTCTGACAGCATGACTATTATGTAATATCTTCTTCTGTTTGACAACCAACTTAATTAGAACAGGTGGTTGTACCGCCCTCTAGTGGAAGAGAATGTAATTGTTCTGCCTGTTACTCACTGCGGTCACTTGGAGTACTAATCAGGTGGAACCAGATAATCTTCTACGGCACACCTGTGTGCCACGGCACCGTTTTTGGGAAGCACTGGGCTAGTGTTAGGATAAGCATCTAGGGAAGGATATGAAAACATGACTGTGTGTGTGTGTGTGTGTGTGTGTGTGTGTGTGTGTGTGTGTGTGTGTGTGTGTGTGTGTGTGTGTGTGTGTGTGTGCGCGCTGCATCTCCTACAAACCCTCACAGTTTAATGAGTCCCAGCCGGATGTTTTGATGTTGAGTTTTACTGTCTGCGAGTCTGAGAGCTTTTCCCTGACTTTATTAGGTGTTTTAATCCCTCATACACACACACACACACACACACACACACACACACACACACACACACACACACACACACACACACACACACACACACACACACACACAGCAGCCTGCTCTGATATCTATAGCTTCCTATTAAAAGAGAATGTGTGTGTGTGTGTGTGTGTGTGTGTGTGTGTGTGTGTGTGTGTGTGTGTGTGTGTGTGTGTGTGTGTGTGTGTGTAACCCATATTTTATTTTTGTAGCTTGCACTGAGGGCTGATTGATTATGTATGTTCTGCCTGCAGCACTGCGGTGTGTTTGTTGACCTTCTTGTAAGCGACACACACAGGGAAGCACGAACTGTAGCACGTTATAGGTGAATAACACCAGCGCAGTCTCTAATGCAGCTCAGGCAGCTTTGCAACTCAGCGCCATCACTGTTGTGAGGTGTTCCTGTTATTTTGTCCACCCCATCCTCATATAAAAATAGAGAGAGAGAGGATGGCATTTGTGCTTTCAGTGAGATGAAACAATAATAGCTTACAGACATGAACACACACGTGCATCTATGCTTGTGGACCTTCTGTGACATGATGCGTAATCCACACAGCTGTGAAGGTAAGTCATACCTTAAGAAAACAGTGATTTGAGGTTAAGGGGATTCCTCTGAAGTGGTGCAAAAGTGTGAAACAAGTCAGAAAGAAGTTGTTTAATGTTTGTGTACATGGACATGTCTGGGGATAAATGTATGCTCACCACCTCAATGAACTCAAGCAACAAGGAGCAAAAGTCCTTACTGATGCGAGACCAGTGAAGTCATACAGGAAACAATTACTTCAACTTATTTGTGTGTTTGTTTGCTGTTGTGAAACTGTAAGTAAAGAGTGGAAGGTGGATCTAGCTGAGAATCTGCACGTTTTCTGAGCAATGTCTTGTGATTGACATGTCATTAGCTAAAAACTATGAACTAGTTACCACTCTTTCCTGATGCCTGAGTGTAATATACAAAGAGAACCTAATATTTTGTTCAATATGACAACAAACCATTGAGCGGTGAACACATCAGAAAAATGCTTGCTTGATCTTGTCACATGGTCATTGGTCATTTTACCATACACTCCTTTTTGACTTGACCAGTAGTCTTTTCACAATCACAAGGGTATTTTGCAATGACCCTGGTGAAGGCCACAGGGGGAAATGTGTTGGTCACGCATTAAAACTGGTTCCTAATACTTTAAGTTTCACTGGAGTCTTCATGTCATTAGATCTTTGTCTTCGCCATGAACCTTGAAAGTTGTTCCAGAAAGGTTTGTTGCTATTTTAATGTAAAGAACATGGTTATTTCTGTTGCAGCAGCTGTTATAAATGCAAAACTAAAATGCAAGATTCTTTTGACTAATTAACTTTTTGCAGGAATATCTGTAATTATATGTGCAGACTCTGCTGACTGTTCAAAGCAATGCAGTGGCATTTATCTAGTTCTCATCCTGTTACAGCAACATCGATTACTGCCTATAAAAGCAATAAATAAATAAATAAAAGCAACCAGCATATGTCTGCTAACCTAACCCTGCTCTATACATATGCTTTGATTAGGTCAGCAGCCTCTGCTGTTCTGACGGTTATTGTTACCTGAGACATTTCTGTCCAGTGTTCATTAAAGCTGGATTTTTAAAAATTATTTATATAGAAGAAGCAGTAAATAAAAAGGGTTAAACACACAGTTTCACTCTCTAACTGCTCCTCTTCCTGGAGTGAAGCACAGCCTGATAACCTCCCTCTTCTTCCTGCTCTTAAACACAGCACCTCCTCTCTGTCCACGTGTTTCCTCGTTCCCTCCCCTTCAGATCTGCACTTTGAAGATGGGTGTAACCAACATGTGGTGACGTGTAAGAGCTGACAGGCTCCATTCACTGCAGAAACATGTTGTTGAGATCAGAGCTCAGACTAGTTTCAGTTATAAGGAAGTGAAACTCACACAGTCACTGACACTGAGAGGAGAAATGGCGCAGAAAGGAGTTCAGCTGGACCGAGAAACCTTCTCTTGTTCCATCTGTTTGGATCTACTGAAGGATCCGGTGACTACAGCCTGTGGACACAGCTACTGCAGGAACTGTATTAAAAGTTTCTGGGATGAAGAGGACAGGAAGGGAATCCACAGCTGCCCTCAGTGCAGGAAGACTTTCACACCGAGGCCTGTCCTGGAGAAAAACGTCATGTTTGCAGCTTTAGTGGAGCAGCTGAAGAAGACTGGACTCCAAGCTGCTCCAGCTGATCACTGCTATGCTGGACCTGAAGATGTGGCCTGTGATGTCTGCACTGGGAGGAAGCTGAAAGCCATCAAGTCCTGTTTAGTCTGTCTGGCCTCTTACTGTGAGAAACACCTCCAACCTCACTATGATGCAGCTCCATTAAAGAAACACAAGCTGGTGGCCTCCTCCAAGAAGCTCCAGGACAACATCTGCTCTCGTCATGATGAGGTGATGAAGATTTTCTGTCGTACTGATCAGCAGAGTATCTGTTATCTCTGCACAATGGATGAACATAAAGGCCATGAAACAGTCCCAGCTGCAGCAGAAAGGACTGAGAAGCAGAAGGAGCTCGAGGTGAGACGACTAAACATCCAGCAGAGAATCCAGGAGCGAGAGAAAGATGTGAAGCTGCTTCAACAGGAGGTGGAGGCCATCAATGGCTCTGCTGATAAAGCAGTGGAGGACAGTGAGAAGATGTTCACTGAGCTGATCCGTCTCCTCCAGAAAAGAAGCTCTGATGTGAAGCAGCAGGTCAGATCCCAGCAGGAAACTGAAGTGAGTCGAGTCAAAGAGCTTCAGGAGAAGCTGGAGCAGGAGATCGCTGAGCTGAAGAGGAAAGACGGCGAGCTGGAGCAGCTCTCACACACAGAGGATCACAACCAGTTTCTACACAACTACCCCTCACTGTCAGCACTCAGTGAGTCTACACACTCATCCAGCATCAATATTCGTCCTCTGAGCTACTTTGAGGATGTGACAGCAGCTGTGTCAGAGACCAGAGATAAACTACAGGACATTCTGAGAGAGGAATGGACAAACATCTCACTGACAGTCACTGAAGAGGATGTTTTACTGTCACCACCAGAGCCAAAGACCAGAGCTGGATTCTTAAAATATTCACATGAAATCACACTGGATCCAAACACAGCAAACAGACATCTGTTATTATCTGAGGGGAACAGAAAAGTAACATTTATGAACCAACAACAATTTTATTTTGATCATCCAGACAGATTCACTGGATGGTTTCAGGTCCTGAGTAGAGAGAGTCTGACTGGACGTTGTTACTGGGAGGTGGAGTGGAGAGGGGGAGGAGTTCGTGTAGCAGTCGCATACAAGAATATCAGCAGAGCAGGGAGGGGCAATGAATGTGGATTTGGAAACAATAACAGATCTTGGGCATTACATTGTTACACAGACAGTTATAAATTTCTGCACAACAAAGTCCGAACTGTCCTCTCAGGTCCTCGGCCCTCCAGAGTAGGAGTGTACCTGGATCACAGAGCAGGTATTCTGTCTTTCTACAGCGTCTCTGAAACCATGACTCTCCTCCACAGAGTCCAGACCACATTCACTCAGCCGCTCTATGCTGGACTTTTTCTTTATGGACTTGGAGCCACTGCAGAGTTGATTAAAGTCAAATAGAGAAGACAGGTTCATGTTGATCCCTGACCATTATATGTACTTGTGTAGTTTCTAAATGAGGCTTTACATTTTAGAAGCTGAGAAGTTCAGTGGTCCATTGATGTGTGAAAATAATATTGCACTGATTCAAACTGTACTTACATTTATATACCTTACATCAATATAAATCTGAATTTGTTCTTATGGCTGATAATCATGTGAGTTTAAATGATACTACTCTTCATATTCAGCATGTTTGAAATCTGTCATCAGTCTGTATGACTGAATCACAGGGGTTAGAAGTTTGTAGGTCACGATGCAGGGTCTCACACTATACGGCCCGATGCTCTGATGCGACCTGAGTGCTCACACTGTGCGTCCATAACATGAAGCCTATAACACAAAATCTGTCTCAGCACAGTGCAGTCCATCACCAGTGTTCGGTCCTCCAGCACCAGCTGGACTGGTTAAAACAGCAGAACACAGGATCCATCAGACAAGCGACTCAGAATGAGTTGGACAATGCTGCGGTCGAGGTACTGCAACTACATGACTTGGATGTGTGTGAAAAAGTACTCTGGAAATCTTCAGAGATACCTGACTCTTGAACGATGGGGGATTATGAAAAGATTGTAGTGACTTAAATGTGCCTGATGGAGTTAGTAAGGGTGCAGCTGTGCCTCGAGCTGATGACAGCACCATAGAAACGGATGTGTTAGTGGAGGAGGTTTGGACACACGTCTGCTTTAATGTGTTTTGCTATTAAAAGATGACAGAATGTTTTATTTACACTAATAGTTGTTAATAAATAGGATTTGCTGAATCAAATTATGTTCTGATATTGTTTTTGTATCATCGTTACATAACATCAATTTCCACATTGTACACATGCAGTTATAGTGATGACAGACACATTAGTAATGATGATGTGAGACACTTACTGACATGTACAGATGGATTTTCTAAGTATGCATGCAGGTGTCTTCAAACCAAGGCAGGAACATCTGTTCCATCTTCTTTTGAGGATGAGTGAGGGACGTGTACCTGTTAATACGTACGGCTCTGATGTCACTAACATCTCCTTGAACTCTAAATCAGTGTTTCCAACCACTGTGCCGCAGCACATACAGGGAGTGCAGATTTATTAGGCAAGTTGTAACAAAATAAACAGGAAAAAAGAAAAGCCTTGTTAAGCCATGACATATGCTCTTCGTCCCAGGAGGGTAAATCATACCAAACCTAATTGGCAGGTTCAAATTTGTAACAAAAGACAAATCATCGGCCAGATTAATCTCAAGCATTCATCCATCAGCCACACACCTTGCGACACACAACATACAACATAACCCTGATGTCTTTTCACATAATAAGTTTCTTCTCATGTAATCAGATGTGTGCCATGTTAAAACTTCTTCACACACCTCAGAAACTCAACAACCTATTAGCTCGCCCAGCTCACTCTTTCAAGACCCCTCATCAGCATTCTGTTTTCCCCCAGCTTTGATGCAATCATCTGTCCTCCCATAATATTAGTCCACTAGTCTATGTATCACTTCTCATCTAAGTGACTTGGATAAGATGACAAACAGAATCACATGCTTAAGATGCTGTCTGGTCTTCATGAGTTTCATTGTATGTGTATGTAGGGTTAGTAGGATTAATACATTTTCCGTTTGTGTTTTTTTTGTGTACCTTTTTCATTTTGTAGTGCTTCAGACTCCTCAAATGTTCCCACTTAAAGCAGTTATTTTCCTTTTTCACAGGTTTGCTAACCCAAATTTTGATTTCCCACACTAAACAACAGCATTCCTCTGTACACTCACCTACTTCTTCCACTCTGTTCTCCTCTCCCACTCTGCAGTCCAATGGCAGTCAGTTCTCTTCAGCTTTGGCCTGTGTTTTCCACTGTCTCATCTTGGCATTTCACTCCAAAAGTGGCAAATGTCACACAGTGAAGTTGTAGCTTGCTGGAAACACATGTCCATCCAGTCAGGTGATGGGTTTTCTTTCTCTCTGATGCCGTTTGCCCAAAGCGCTGCTGGACCTCTCTGCTCAGGATACTGCTGTCTCTTGACCTGCTGTGAGCTCTTGATATCCATCTCATTGTTCTAGAACTGCACTCCTTGTCTTCAGGCAGAGGTTAGCTTCCGTGGAGCTTGCTTTCTCGGGGTGAGAAACACATAGGAGTTAACCTGTAAACACAATTCAGCCAAGACTCAGCCTGGGTGTTTCTAATGATGTTAACCTATAATTGTCGTCCAACTGCTGCATGTGGAAATTTGATCCTGGTCTGCTTTTCACCTGCAAGTCACACCCTCTGCTAGGCCGGGTTAGCCTCGCAGAGGCAGTGGCGAGGCTAACCCGGCACCCTCGCCTCTGCTAACCCTGTTTTCACAATAGAGAGACGCCTAAAACAACACACATCTCTCTCTCTGGTTTTTGAACTCTCCTTTCTTTAAAACAGAAAGTGAGATTGAAGTTGCCTTAGGCTGAGCTCTTCATTTATCAATTCCTTTTTTTTCATCAACAGCACAACTATTTTCTTTCTTTTCTGTCCACTGGGGTAGAAGCTGACCTGCAGAATCACCTCTTCCCCCGTTGGAGACTATTCTCACCCACACACTTTCACACCTCTCTGTGGTTCACACACACAGTGACTTCAGACACATTACACTGCTTTGCGCACAATTTCACTTCTTTTCTTCCTTCAATGATCTACATATTACGTGCTGCCTGGTGAATACTTTGCAATGTTTTCCATCCCCTTTCAAGGCATACTTACTACTTACTCAGTTTATTCCCCATCGTGGCTCAAGAGTTGGGAGTTCGTCTTGTAATCGGAAGGTTGCCGGTTCGAGCCCCGGCTTGGACAGTCTCGGTTGTTGAGTCCTTGGACACTTCACCCGTTGCCTACTGGTGGTGGTCAGAGGGCCCGGTGGCGCCAGTGTCCAGCAGCCTCGCCTCTGTCAGTGCGCCCCAGCCATCACCAGTGTGTGAATGGGTGGATGACTAAATGTGTAAAGCGCTTTGGGGTCCTTAGCGTCCTTAGGGACTAGTAATGCATTTACACTTAACAAGACAACTTTCAGCCGCACACAGACCACGTCTGGCCCACACTTGTTCACACACAAAATAGGCCTATGATCTCCCTTAAAGCAGAGTCACCAGTGAGAGCTCTATCCTCCTTACATACAAAACCAAACACTTTACGTCCTCAGTGGCGGAGAAAAAAACCTCCTTTCGGTGGTGAAACCATCCTTAAACCTTCTTGAAAACTGGCGGACAAACCAGACCTCCTTAAAAAAATTAAAAACTGGTGGGGAAATCAGGTAGCTTATCCACCTTAAAATAAAATAAATAAACAGCCTTTATTGCAGCCTTTTATTCTCATGGTCACAGAAGGTTACAACACTGCATGTGTGTGTGTGTGTGTGTGTGTGTGTGTGTGTGTAATAATAATAATCACAGGGAGAGAAACACACAACTAATAGGTACTATCTAACACCAGTGCAGAAGATGCAAATTCATAGAAAATATCAATATGACTCATGTAATGTTCAGTAGAAAACCAGCGTGTCTCATGGAGTAGCCCAGAGAAAACATTAGTGAATGTTGTATATCAGTCAAACAGGAGATCTTCTGTCACCATCAGGTGACACAGTTATTAAACAGTTAATTAAACGTCATCAGAGTTGTTACTTTATCATTTCTATTAGTGTTCCCTTACCAATGTCTTTTTTTTTTCTGTGTATTCTACTATGTCTACTTCTAGTTGTTATATGGCTGTCTATGATGGTACTGCATACTGTTTTTGGTGCATATATCTGTGTTTCTCAGGTCTGTTCCCTGGATTTTCACCTGGCTTTTATCCTGTATGTTTCAGTTGTTTGTATTAAATTACAGTAGTTTTCTTTTCCCTCTTTAATAAACATGTGGAACTAATTTTTTTAATAAGATAGCGCTGGAGTTTTCTTCCTTTTTGAATTTTTCAATGCATTTTTGTCATGTTACAATGGCGTTGATTTGTGTTATTGTCCGACGAAGATCACGAGTGCTGGAAACATTTGCAAAACAACTGGTAAAGTTGGAAACTTGCAGTGTGCGAGCTGTTGATTTTTTTTTCATGGACATTGTTAACTATGTTTCAGATCAGTAACTGGCTCATTTGTTTGTTTTGCATAGATGTGCATGTATTTATTTTATTGTTGCTCTGTTTTGACGTTGCTAGTTTGAGATACTGTCATCTCTGAGACGACCATTTCTGTACCTGAACCCTGGGCAGAAACAATAAACTTGACTAAACTGATATTAAAAACACTGGTTTGTTCTAATCCAGATGTAGTAGCTTTATGATGGTTTCTGCAGGTTGAAGAACAGCTGGAATCATCATCTGAACATTTAACTCCTGTAAGAGCAGCACAAAGATGCAGAAACAGGCTCTCTCTCAGTGTCGTTTTACAAATGTTACAGCTGCAGTAAAAACAAGATGAAAATAATCAGGGTGAATTTAATTGTTACTGAAACAACATGTAAGGTCTTCACTAAATACCTCACCATCTACAATCCCTCTCTAATCAGTCGTGTTGATAGGCTGTAAAGCTGTAAAACCATAAAAGTCCACAAAAACACCACTGCAAGCATCACAGGGAAACATTAGTGCAGGCACACAGTGACTGTTTCGCTTTCAGCTTCTGCAGCCAAGCAGAAAATATGCAAATGAGGAACAAAATCGAAGAGATTTAACAGAAGTAATGACCTTTTTTTTCTGTCCTGCTAAAACACATCACCAATAGCAGAAACATTAGACGTGCTTGTTTAACTAAAGGAGAATCGCAGAAAGAATCTGGACACCAGCACTTAAGCAGCTAACACATAATAAAGGGAGCTGTAACGGAAAAACAGGGAGAATAAAAACACCATAAACAACATCCTGACTCATCTGCATGAATCACAGCAGGTTCATCTGGAGTGTGTTTGTTTTAATTGTTGCTCTGAGTTCACACTTGAGCACCTGTGCACACAGAAGCATCTCTGTTGTTTTGTACCTCTGGTCACATTAAGATGGGCAGCGAGAGACTTTGGAGTCTCCCGCTGCCCATCTTAATGACATAATCTTCCAACAGCAGAATCTTTTTTTCTGGATAAATCAAAATCAGAGACTTGAACACCTACACAGCATCTGAACATGTGCATACTGTCCTCACTACAGTACCAAAGCTCATCATCTTGATATGACTTATGGTTCCATAACAGGGTGTCAGTTCTGGAGTTTCCCCAAAATTACTGTTAACAGTACATATTCAGTCATAACCACACAGGCACTGCCTCTAAATAAAACTCAGTATCTGTAAAAACACCCCATGATGTGAAGATGAGAGTAATGAGTTACACAGACCATCAGAGGGGGCAAAAGTACAGACGTTCTTTACTTAAGTAGAAGTACAGATACCCGTGTTTTTAAAAAAAATATTCTCCAGTAAAAGCACTGAAACAACTTCTTTGAGTAAAAGTGAAAAGGTACAGTTTGCAGGTTACAAGGTAACTAAAGCTTGTGCTATATTAATATAAGAATATAATCAGAAAATATTATTAGTGCACAGGAATACAAATATTATTCTAATCTAAATTCTAATTCTAATGAATGTGCTTATTTTGATTTGAAAGATTTCAAAACAATAACTGTTTCCTGTTGCCTACTTTGTAGAGGGTGACTTTGCCTCTAAACAGGAAAATGAGCAGTCAGGGGTTAAAGTGGTGGAGGAACTCTAAAATTAGTAATGGTGCTCAGTGTGGGGAAAAAATGATGGCCCACAATAATTTCTGATGTAAGCTTCATAAAGTTTTCTTAGTGTAAAGGCTGCAATCAGCTGACCTGCTGCTCTTTGTGGATTTACACAACTGAACTTAACAACATGTACGCAGTTTCACCAGCTATCATATCTGATGTCCATCCCCTACACTCACACTATGGTAAATGGTAAATGGACTGGTTCTTATATAGCGCTTTTCTACTCTTCTGAGCACTCAAAGCGCTTTACACAACTTGTGCATTCACCCATTCACACCAGCACATTTTTTCTAGGTGCTTTCTAACTGACATTCACACACATTCATACTCCGATGGATGCATCGGAGAGCAATTTCAGGTTAGTATCTTGCCCAAGGATATTTGGCATGCAGACTAGGGGAAGCCAGGAATCGAACCACCAACCTTCCGATCAGTAGATGACCTGCTCTACCACCTGAGCTACAGCCACTATGCAGCTTCACACTAGACAGTATACAGCTCATACAAAGTTTCAATTCAGTTAAGTAAGTACCACAACCATAACTCCAGCCCACTTTAATCCCTGAGTATAAACACTAGATGAACTTAAAGGAACAAGTCTGCTTTGGAAATGTAAGGAGGAACTATCCATCCATCCATTCGCTTCCGCTTATCCTTTTCAGGGTCGCGGGAGCCTATCCCAGCTGTCATAGGGCAAGAGGCAGGGTACACCCTGGAGAGGTCCCCAGTCTGTCGCAGGGCCAACACACAGGGACAGACAACCATTCACACTCACATTCATTCGCACATTCACACGTAGTGACAATTTGGATTATCCAATTAACCTATCCCCACAAGCTGCATGTCTTTGGACGGTGGGAGGAAGCCGGAGTACCCGGAGGGAACCCACGCAAACACGGGGAGAACATGCAAACTCCACACAGAAAGACCCCGGCCTGATGGTGGAATTGAACTCAGGACCTTCTTGCTGTGCAGCAACAGTGCTAACCACCGTGCCACCATGCTGACCGCATAATAATTGTTTATTTAATAATCATTAATCAATTTAATTCAATTTTTTAATAAGCAAATGAACACAACAACAGTTGCGTCATGGTGCTTTATGCAGGCCTGGGGATCTGAAGACCATTTAAAGGTTCCTGGATGAACACTTCTTGTTTTTTAGAAATTTAACTGAATTTTTAGGATTTTACTGTACTAATAAATTATGTTCGTGTTTTTGTAGATTTTTATTATTTTTATTAAAAAACTTGTGGTGAAAGCACCATGAAGACTCATCGGTAGCAGAGTGTGAAATGCTTCCCGTTTCCCAGTTATTGATTGTAAATCTCTAAAATGGTCAGTAAATACAATCAGATGACACTGTGTTTAAAGAAGAGATTTAAGAAAGTTCAACAAATCAACCAAGTGAAAAATTCCACTTTAATTACCACAAGTCAAAGTGGACACAATTCTATCCCCAGAGACGAAACCAAGTGTTATACCAGGCAGTAAACATGTTTATTTAACCTTCAGACCGTATTATCATCAAACATTATATAGTGTTATTTACAGCGATTCTTTTCCATGTACATTATTTTCCAGTCCCCTTCAGCCTCACCACTGTTGTTATGGAGGAGCAGTGGTGATGAGCTACTGGGTCTGCTGAGCTCTAAAACTAAAACTGGTACTCGGAACCTGAAGTTTGAACAGTGGGGCAGCCACACAGCTTGTTATGTCCAGGTTAACAGTCCTCACAGCTGCAGAAAAAACAGCGAACATGTTCCCCTTGTGTGAATCTGTTGGACTGTTTCTTGTAAGTGAATTCAGTGCCTGAAGATGAACACTAACAGCTAAGTGTGATTTAATTAAGACGAACACTTACTGACTTTTGTAGATTCAGTTACTACGGCAACAGTCCCTCCTCCTCCCCCTCTGCCTGTTAGTGTTGAATTCAAAACAGCTTATCTGGCTCCCTCTGCTGGTTAAACTGTTGAACTACCACATTAACTTGTTACCAAAAAGTTGATTCTGTGACCTGTGAGGTCAGTTCCTTCATCATTAATATGCAATAATACTAATAATACCAATAATAACAACTTTTTCTAATGATTTTTCTTATCTCTATATTTAAAATATAATATGCATAATACAATATATATTACAAGTAAATAAAATAAATAAAATAAAATCATTTAAAGTAATTAAATATTTAGAATAATGATCATCTGAACCTTTGCATTAAGAAGTAAGAAGTCTTTTCATTTTTGTTGAATACCCCCGATTTAAAGCAACACTTACTGTTGGCTTCATCAGAAATTCCAGAGCATTCCTAATATTTTGGCCAGTCTATCACCATACATGAAGGGGAAATCATGTTAGTAACTCATTTCAACAAGAACCAGGCGCAGGGGCATGTTTATCACCTCTTTCTTTAACAGTTGCTGTAGTTTTGAAAGCATGATTGGAGTGCTCCATATCATTTATTTCATTTAAGGTACGAGTTTCTGTTGGCCAGCAAGGTGTTGGTGGAAACTGTGCTACTGTAGGCCAAAGATGAAGCGAGATGAGAGGGGGAAGGTTTGTTAGGAGGCAGAGAGAGGTGTTAAGGGAGCCTCCAGGCAGGCGGAAAGGAAGATGAGTCAATCAACATGCTTAAGTTATCAGTTTTAAAACAACAAGCAGTGATTGTTCTTTTTAAAAGCATTTGACAATAATTAAATGCTACACTTTAAAAATTAGCAGTGGCTCATGGTGAAAGCAGCCAATCATTTGACCTTAATCCTTGATTTGCTGTGTGACTGTAAGGTCTGGCTAATAGTTGTAGTTTCTGTTTATTGTTTTCGCTCAGCTTTTCAGCTCAATCTTTTCACCACTTCTTCCACACTGAACTTTTCCTACAAGCTGGGGATGGGCTGGTCAAGTTAAGAGATTTGATTGGGCAATCCAGTGTCATGGTATCCAGTAATGAAAATGAATGAATGGGCTGCTGTGAGTGGTTGTACAGCTAGTGTGAGCCTTTCAGGCCTCCTCTGATAATTTCAATGACAGATGACGAATGAAATGAGACATCAAACATCAATGTCCTTTAATAATTACCACTGTGATCCAACTTTCCTGTCACTGGTTTAAAGGATTTCTCAAACCAGTTAATGAAGGTTTATATACACAACAGGTTACAATTGCACAAGTGCTGCTGATTGGCTGAGGAAGAATAAAGTAGTCATGGTAAATGGCCTGTATTTATATAGCGCTTTACTAGTCCCTAGGGACCCCAAAGCGCTTTACATATCCAGTCATCCACCCATTCACACACTGGTGATGGCAAGCTACATTGTAGCCACAGCCACCCTGGGGCGCACTGACAGAGGCGAGGCTGCCGGACACTGGCGCCACCGGGCCCTCTGACCACCACCAGTAGGCAACGGGTGAAGTGTCTTGCCCAAGGACACAACGACCGAGACTGTCCAAGCCGGGGCTCGAACCCCGGTAAACTAATCACATGGCCAAGTTACTGTAAGATGACATAGCATCAAGATGCTACCCAAGACAACCCTGAGTGTCCAGGCGATCTGATATCCTTGTGTTGGTGTTGTTCCCTCGTCATCATAAATAATGTTGTTCCAGGTTCAACATTGCAAGTGACCAATCACCTTCTCCTGACGTCATCCGCGACCTCAAAAAAAAACAAACTCCTTCAAAAAATCTACTTCACTTGCGAGAAGAGAAACCACCTCTGTAAGGACAATATGTATAATGCTTACCGTTTATTAAGAAAAAGTATCCTGAAATTCAAAGAATTCAAGTTCCTGGATCGGCGGACAGAAGAGGTTTCTCCATTTCTGTGTTAAAAGTGTGGACTTCAAACTACCAGTTTTTAAATTGTGTTGATAGGTAACATAAAACCAGAGTTATGATTAAAAAATATGCGCAATGTTTTTTTTCCTGAATACTAACGTTGTGTTTACAGCGGGAAGGGAAGCACTTGAAAGTATTCTCTGTTTGTGACAAAAAAAAACCCAGAAAGAAAAAACCTTGGTTTTCTATTAGTGGAAAAAAAAATTCTACTTTTTTATACTCGAGTTTTATGTTTTTTGTCTGATTTGAGATCAATTGTTTTAATATAGTATTTCAAAATGAAAAAATAGCTGTAAATTTTGACATGTTAAGGTGTGCTGAAAAGAATGATACCAAACAAGACAAGATAAACGGTTTTTAAAGGTGAAATGTAGAAGTAAAATCCAAAGCAGACAAAATACCTATTATACCTAGCATTTAGTCACTTTTATAAAGGTTTTATGAACCCATAAATTGAGGGAAAAAATACTGGGCCAAGAATGGACCCCTGAGTCATTCCACATAAGAGCAGGGTTTTTATGAGGAAATTTGTACCCCAGCCTAACTGTAAAGTTAACTACTGTGCCATTTCAGTTCTGTGCTGTGCTTTATAACTTTAAATAATTTGTAATATTTTTTCTAATACAAGTTTCAACAGGACTTAAGTAAAAGGGAGTTTAGAAATCTGTCTACAGTTGGATAAAACTTTAGGAACAATATTTATGGTTAGCAGGAACAGTGTGAAGCCTTCTATAAATAACAGTGCGTGAAATATCTTTCAATTTTCGAGAAGGAACAATGTCCTGGATTGATTGTGCATCGATCCATTGGTAATTCCTCAGGGCTCCACTAGGGGGATTCGCGCCTCTTGTCCTTCACTCTGTACAGACGAGTGAAAGCCAGCGCTTTGTGTCAGTATCATCATTCATCTCTCCTCGTTTCCCCTGTTTAAGGTAACTGCACGCACAGAACTCTGTGTATTACAGTTGACTATTAGCCCACCATCATTGTTTATTGTAAGGAAAGAGGTGAATTGTGGACAGTTTTTGCTGAGAAGTTTCAGCTGAACTCCGTTGCTGTTTAAGCTAGCTTTCACTGGTGTCCCGCCTTATTGAATGACAGTTTTTCTGCCACTATCTGTATTTAAGTTAACTACTGAAAGACATATACAGCGCATAAAGTATTATTTCATTACTGTTGAAAGTCAGCGAATGTGTCAGCTAACATATGTGAGTTAAAAAGATGTATTTACCTTATGTTACAGTTCAAGTTGTGCAGCGTCTAAATACTCTCATAAGTTAAAACAGGGCAACTTAGTTTGGAAACTGTGGTCCTGAGACTGAGTGTATCCATGCAGAGAGAATATGGTTTGGGTTGTGTTGTTTTTGTAACACTCAATACAGACGAGTGAAAACGAGATCTGCGTGTCACTATCATTCATTCAGCTCTCATCATTATTTCCACTTTTTAAGGGCACAAAAATACCAGCAATCTTTACATAATGTTTTGTAAATTCGCACAAATGGGAATAATGGCGATAAATGTTTTTCAGTAACTAGTAATCTAACTAATTAGTATTTCTGTTGTTACAATGGTGTTGCTATTACTAACAAGAAAATGCAGTGCGGTCAACACACAGAGGGTTGAAGCTGTCTTTAGTTCACAAATATTTAAGAGAAACCGGCCAAATTATAAGCCTGAAGACAAGACGTTAATGAAGAACACAGATGTAAGAGCGGTCAGACTCAGGACAGATAACTGGCAAACTTTTATTATAACTCTGTATCTTGGAAGGACTGAAATAATGTTTCAGTATCTAACATTTGATCTGTGAGTTTATTCTCTCAAAACAATACTTTTATTGTTTTGACATTTACAAACTGAGGTTATTTTGTATTATGAATATGACCTTCTGAATTTACTGTTAAATAACTTTTTGGTGCCACTTTGACTTCTTTCTGATATATTTAACATTTAATTAGTACAAGAACAACATTTAAATGGCATATAAACGTAATGTTAGGAAAATATAGAAAACGGATAACAAAAGGTCAAAGGAACATCTATTCAGTGTGACTGACAGGTGATCTCCGTGCAAAGTAAAAACAGCACAACTGTGAGCTCTCAGCAACTCCCATCTCAACAATGATGTAGACAAAAAACAAGTGGAAAATAAAACACACATTTTAACCAATTGTCCATCAGTGGCTTCTGTCTATTTCAGTGTAATGAACTCTGCAGTATCTTCATGATCCAAAAAATCAAGTCCAGCATAGAGCGGCTGAGTGAATGTGGTCTGGACTCTGTGGAGGAGAGTCATGGTTTCAGAGACGCTGTAGAAAGACAGAATACCTGCTCTGTGATCCAGGTACACTCCTACTCTGGAGGACCGAGGACGTGAGAGGGGAGTTTTCACATTGTTGTGCCAAAATATGTGACTGTTTGTGTCACAACAAAATGATGAAGATTTATCATTTAATCCAAATATACATTCACTGAGGCCGCCATCTCTGCTGATATTCTTGTATGCAACTGCTACACCAACTCCTTCCCCTCTCCACTCCACCTCCCAGTAACAACGTCCAGTCAGGTTCTCTCTACTCAGGACTTGACAGTAATAAGTGAATCTGTCTGGATGACGAGAATAAGACAGTGGATAACTCATAAATTTTGCTTTTCTGTTCCCCTCAGATAATAACAGACGTGTGTTTGCTGTCTTTGGATCCAGTGTGATTTCACGTGAATATTTTAAGAATCCAGCTCTGGTCTTTGGCTCTGCTGGTGACAGTAAAACATCCTCTTCAGTGACTGTCAGTGAGATGTTTGTCCATTCCTCTCTCAGAATGTCCTGTAGTTTATCTCTGGTCTCTGACACAGCTGCTGTCACATCCTCAAAGTAGCTCAGAGGACGAATATTGATGCTGGATGAGTGTGTAGACTCACTGAGTGCTGACAGTGAGGGGTAGTTGTGTAGAAACTGGTTGTGATCCTCTGTGTGTGAGAGCTGCTCCAGCTCGCCGTCTTTCCTCTTCAGCTCAGCGATCTCCTGCTCCAGCTTCTCCTGAAGCTCTTTGACTCGACTCACTTCAGTTTCCTGCTGGGATCTGACCTGCTGCTTCACATCAGAGCTTCTTTTCTGGAGGAGACGGATCAGCTCAGTGAACATCTTCTCACTGTCCTCCACTGCTTTATCAGCAGAGCCATTGATGGCCTCCACCTCCTGTTGAAGCAGCTTCACATCTTTCTCTCGCTCCTGGATTCTCTGCTGGATGTTTAGTCGTCTCACCTCGAGCTCCTTCTGCTTCTCAGTCCTTTCTGCTGCAGCTGGGACTGTTTCATGGCCTTTATGTTCATCAATTGTGCAGAGATAACAGATACTCTGCTGATCAGTACGACAGAAAATCTTCATCACCTCATCATGACGAGAGCAGATGTTGTCCTGGAGCTTCTTGGAGGGGGCCACCAGCTTGTGTTTCTTTAATGGAGCTGCATCATAGTGAAGTTGGAGGTGTTTCTCACAGTAAGAGGCCGGACAAGATAAACAGGACTTGATGGCTTTCAGCTTCCTCCCAGTGCAGACATCACAGGCCACATCTTCAGGTCCAGCATAGCAGTGATCAGCTGGAGCAGCTTGGAGTCCAGTCTTCTTCAGCTGCTCCACTAAAGCTGCTAACATGACATTTTTCTCCAGGACAGGCCTCGGTATGAAAGTCTTCCTGCACTGAGGGCAGCTGTGGACTCCTTTACTGTCCTCTTTATTAAAGTGGCCTTCAATACAGTTCCTGCAGTAGCTGTGTCCACAGGTTGTAGTCACTGGATCCTTCAGTAGATCCAAACAGATTGAACAAAAGAATGTCTCTAAATTCAGCTGAACTTCTTTCTGCTCCATTTTTCCTCTTAGCACCTTTGAGTGTCTCAAACAAAGAATTGCTGTCAGACTCTGTTTAATATAGACTGCAGATAAAAAGGTGCAGTTTGGACTTTGGCAGCAATTATAACATTTAATTTATCAGGTTACTATCAGTTTAAACTTCGTTGTGTCCTCTGTTGTAGTTTCTGTAAAAGTCGGCACTGTCTGCAATTAAGATAACAACTGAATCTAATGGCAGCTCAAATTACAGCAACATCCACAAATAGACTTTCATCTTAATTACAGACTCCAGATACAGCAACATATTTCCTCAAAGTAAAACCGATGAAACTTTAGCAATACCTGTGATGAAGCGTGAAAACTTCTGACCTAACACCTGGTATCAACACCAACCAACTCCAACTAAAGTATTCAGTAAAAGTTCAGCAATACCAAGGTCGGTGGTCTGCGTTATGACGGAGGTTCAGCACAGCCATGCTTTCTTTGAGTTAGCTGGCTTAACAAAACCAAAAGCATCAGTCTGACCCCAGACGGCGGTTAGCAACTTTCTTTTCTAACTCAGGCTTGTTATGTTTGCAACACACTCAGGGAAGTAAACTTGAAATGGCAGCTTTATTTGATGAAAAAAAAAAACTCCTCAATAAAAACTTAAACAGAAACAAGCAACTAGAAACAAAAACTAGGGAACTAAACTTGGACAGAGAACTACAAAAATACTCGGAGTATGGAGGAAACACACAGCATTGAGAGGATACGATGCGACAACAGCCAGGTGAAGACTGAGGACTATAATACACAGGCAGGATAACGAGAGGATGGGGAACAGGAGGAAACACAGCTGGGACTAATCAGACATAATGAGACGAGGGGAAGCAAAACTAGAGCAATAATCAAGGAACATAATTATAATAACTGAAACACCAATACCAACCCAACCCGGGCTGGTGGTGGGGAGTCCAGGAAGAAGGGCTCGAACAAAAACAGTCCAAAACAGAAGAGCTCAGGGGGACGACTCAGAGGTTGACGACACAGGAGTGCAAAACAAAGCAAATCAGGAGGCCAACCTGAAGGCTGACGGCACAATAGTCCATAAAAGGGCAGTTCACGGGGCCAACCCAGAGGTCAACAGCACATAAGTCCAGGCAAGAGCAGGTCCGGATAGGGATGGGTATCGAAAACCGGTTCTTGTTGAGAACCGGTTCCCACTGTTTCAATTCCTTGGAATTGTTTGCCATTTTTGCAAACGATTCCCTTATCGATTCCAGTCGCCCCGAATGACATCACCACTGTCACGGCGGGGTGCGCCGATGTGAATGGAAACAGGACCCAAAAGCAGATGCTGAAAGGCGGAGTTGCTGGCTGAACAGAAGACGATCCTTTATTTGGATGTTGGCACACGAAAAAGCATGAAGCTATGAAAACTAAGAAAACTGTGAACACTCAGAAAACTAAAGGACTAAGAAACTCAGTGAAAATGCGATGACAAACTATGAACACTGAGTAAACTATGACGAAACACTATGGGGATGCAAACAGACGACCCGACAATGACATGCAGAAAACAGAAGGCTAAAATACACACATGAGGTGATCAGGGGAAGTGGAGACACATGAGGAAACAGCTGACTAACATGAACCTAATGACAGGAGCAGTGAAGCTAAATACAAAGAACCAAGAACACACGACTCCTTCCAAAATAAAACAGGAAGCATAATGAAACGCAGACATGACAACCAGAACTTGACAACGTAAGACACAGACATGAAACACATGAAGAGCAGGGGAGACTTAACATGGGTTGGAAACGTGAGGGGGAATTAATAAGAACTAAAATCACCTAGACATGGTAACAAATGAACTTAGAAAACCTGAAGGGCTTAACATAAACTATAAACATCAAAATGAACTCAAACTCAAAACACTGGGTCATAAGACCCAGGACCGTGACAACCACGTTGCGGAGCGTCATTTACCTGGCAGGAAACATGGCGGCTCAAACACTCAAAAGTTTGGTCATACTTTACGAGAACGGATGACTGACAACAGGGCAACTTGCAATACTTGCAATGTAGATATTTCATTTAGGGGAGGAAACACTACGAATATGCAAAAGCATTTGCTCACAAAACACGCGATGACCTTAAATGAATGTCGTGTTTTTAATTCCGCTCCGGACTCGTGAATCTCAACCCAGCAGCAGCGGTAACGTTTGCACGTCCTCTCCCGTTAATGCAGCAGGTAAATAATCAACTAACAGTGCATATTATGTTAGCGCGATCTGCCTTATTACAAAACCTGCCATTACTGTGCATTTAGGTGACCATGATGAGAGAGACAGAGTCTGGCTCAGATGCTGGCAGTTCTCGCTGCAGTCTACCGGTAGCGTCTCCTTTCAGGCCAGGATAGACGAATGTCACCGAGCAGTGACTAAGTTTGTGGTAAAAGGCTTGCACCCATTTGCCACAGCAGATGCCCTCAAATTTTCGGTAAGTGAATGTGTTTAATTGTAGGCAGGGACATTACTGGATATTCTTGTGTAATTGCTACAGAATAATTTATGTTATACTTTGTTATTGCTACTGAAGAATATTTATTTTATTATTTTACATTTACAATTTTTTTCCCCAGGGACCCTGTGACACCCCATTGAAGAGCCATAGGCTGGATCTCTTAAGATCTCACTGTTGGGTTTGTAAGGCCATGTTACTAAATTTCTATCTTGTTCAAAGAGAAGATATAAAACAAAGTTCTAAGCTAATCGACCTTAGTGTTCTCCTTTTTTAAAAAGAATCGATAAAGAATCGAATCGTTAAACAGAATTGAAAATGGAATTGGAATTGTGAAAATCTTATCAATACCCATCCCTAGGTCCGGAGGCTGACCACGTGGAAAGCAGCGGCAGTGAGGAAACAGGTCTGGAGGCCAACCACGCGGGAAACAGTGGTGGCACCACAGTTCAGGTGGCTGCCCATGGCGGTGCAGATGCCAACCGATGGTCGTGGTGGTGGTGGTGGACGTGGACAAGCAGGCCGTGCTGGATGTGGACCTAGATGAACAGGCCATGCTGGACACGGACCAGACAGCGCAGGACCAGACAGCGACACAGCAGCCCCTCAGGACTGAACAGCATGTGCTCTGCTCAGGCAGCAACAGCAAAATGAAGTCCACAGCTGGCTGAATAAGCTCGCAAAAGCTTTTAGCAGAAGATGGAGTTCGCTGGGTTGATTTGCCTGAGCTCTCAGGGGAGATGGGAAGCTGAGACGGCCAGGCTGAGCTCCCAGGCTAACAGGCCATTTCAGCCTCTGGGGAAGCTGTGGGGACTGTCAAGGTAACTTTCTTGACCTCACCGATCCTTTAATATCACAGCTGGAGAAGAAGAGTCAGATGAGGCTGTAGTATCCTTTTATCAAAGTTTTATTACCAGTGCGCATTGGGAGATCCTGCTACATGCAGCCACGGCAAGCACTAAGTGGATCTGAGGAGTACTTTCTCAGTTTGTTCATTATAAAGACGTTCCCTTAAGGGGACTGCCCCTACAGGGAGTGCAGAATTATTAGGCAAGTTGTATTTTTGAGGAATAATTTTATTATTGAACAACAACCATGTTCTCAATGAACCCAAAAAACTCATTAATATCAAAGCTGAATGTTTTTGGAAGTAGTTTTTAGTTTGTAGTTTTAGCTATTTTAGGGGGATATCTATGTGTGCAGGTGACTATTACTGTGCACAATTATTAGGCAACGTAACAAAAAACAAATATATACCCATTTCAATTATTTATTTTTACCAGTGAAACCAATATAACATCTCCACATTCACAAATATACATTTCTGACATTCAAAAACAAAACAAAAACACATCAGCGACCAATATAGCCACCTTTCTTTGCAAGGACACTCAAAAGCCTGCCATCCATGGATTCTGTCAGTGTTTTGATCTGTTCACCATCAACATTGCGTGCAGCAGCAACCACAGCCTCCCAGACACTGTTCAGAGAGGTGTACTGCGCACTCAAAAACGGATCCCAACAAATTAAAGTATGTTTGCTGATAGTAACACCATGTGATTCAGCTAATAACACAGGGATTTCATCATTTGTGAAGCCAGGATGAAAACACTCAGCAATCTGTGCATTCATGACTGGATGTAATACCGGTAGCTTAGCTCTAGCATTTGTAGCTGAGGGCTTCAGCTTCCGGGTAACATGGAAATAACGTCATTCACGTAGATTACTGATTGGCAGCGCTAACTCGAAATTTCGAGTTGCTTTTCTCAAAATTTTGAGTTAATATGTCGAAATTTCGAGATAATAACTCGAAATTTCGAGAAAATAACTTGAAATTTCAAGAAAATAACTCGAAATTTTAAGTTATGGATCCTTTTTTTTTTTTTTTAGTGGCGGAAACGGGCTTCCATACTTTTCTACTTGTTCCTGTCAGAGAAAATTTAGAGGAATGGGTGATAGAGATCTACAAATATAAAGCAAAAACAAAATCTTTTTGCTTTCAATAATATAAGAGAATAATGCTGCAGAGGTTTGTTTATTTAATCATCACAGTGCATAAAATGGTAGAATAAGCCTAAACATATGAATGTATCTACAGGGTGGGCCATTTATATGGATACACCGTAATAACATGGGAATGGTTGGTGATATTAAAGTCCTGTTTGTGGCACATTAGTATATGTGAGGGGGCAAACTCCTCAAGATGGGTGGTGACCATGGTGGCCATTTAGAAGTCGGCCATCTTGGATACAACTTTTGTTTTTTCAATAGGAAGAGGGCCATGTGACACATCAAACTTATTGGTAACGTCACAAGAAAAACAACGGTGTGCTTGGTTTCAACGTAACTTTATTCTTTCGTGAGTTATTTACAAATTTCTCTTGGTTCACAGCCATTGACATGTCGAAGAGGTTAACACGTGAGGAGCGGATCGAAATTGTGTTGATATCTGGTGAATGCAGTAACCGGGTCGTTGCAGCAGATTTCAATGCAAGACACCATATGAGACCACCCAATCTCCCATGCTCCAACTGCTTGCCAAGTTTCGTGAAACTGGTTCAGTGTTGGATTTGCCAAAATGCGGACGCAAGAAAACTGTCACTAATGAAGAAACATCAGTGGCTGTCCTAGCTTCATTCAGCAAGAGCCCACAGCGTAGCACTCGCCGCATGTCACTGGAGAGTGGCATTAGTCGAACATCCCTTCGGCGGATATTAGCTACTCACAAATGGCACCCTTACAAACTCCAGCTACTGCAGCATCTCAACGAGGACGACCCAGATCAGCGCACAGAATTTGCAGAATGGACAAAACAAAAATTGGAACAGGACCCTCAGTTCACGCAGAAGATCTTTTTTTTTCATTGATGAGGCAAACTTTTATGTGAGTGGTGAAGTTAACAAACAAAACCACCGCTATTGGTCTGACACTAACCCACATTGGATGGATCCTTCCAAGACTGTTGGACCAACAAAAGTGATGGTTTGGTGTGGTATATGGGGTACAACGATAGTGGGTCCATTCTTCATCAATAGAAACCCCAAGGCCACTGGATATTTGAAATTGCTACATGATGATGTGTTTCCCTCTTTATGCACTGAAGCTGGCACGTTCCCTGAGTTTTTCCAGCAAGATGGTGCACCACCACATTATGGGTGCCGGGTCCGAGCATTCCTAGATGAACAGTTTCCTGGAAAGTGGATTGTTCGTCGTGGGCCAGTTGAATGGCCCCCAAGGTCTCCCGATCTGACCCCCTTAGACTTTTATCTTTGGGGTCATCTGAAAGCAATTGTTTATGGTGTGAAGATACGAGATGTGCAGCATCTGAAATTATGGATACTGGATGCCTGTGCAGGCATTTCTCCTGCGGTGTTGCTATCAGTGTGTGAAGAGTGGGAGAAGAGGGTTGCATTGACAATCCAACACAATGGGCAGCGCATTGAACACATTTTATAAGTGGTCAGAATCTTGTAAATAACTCATGAAAGCTGATACACATGATATAATGACAGGATGGAGGAAGTAAAACTAGATACAATGAACTAGGAACAAAAGTTTCTTTCAAAATAAAACAGGAAACATGGAGACACAAAGACAACAGAAGCTTGACAGACCTAAATTACAAACAAAAGGTGCCAAATAACCCAAAACCTCTGGTTTAGAGACCCAGTGACACATGCTGGGGTCAACTGGAATAAAGCCAAAGCAATTACCTCTGATCATGGAAAGCATTGGCTGTTCGATGCACCGCAGAGATTACGAGGAACTAAGTGCTAAGTTATCAAAACACCGTTGTTTTTCTTGAACTAAATCAGTTTTCAATTAAAAAGCTTTTCTTGTTATTTTACCTAACAAATGCATATGATTTATCTTTAAACTGTCTCTTCACCATGACCTCTAAGTCACATAAATGAGGCTTCCATGTTTAGATGACAGCAAATACCTGGTTCATATCAACTCGCATCTGTCTCATTTCATTTTCCTATTAATCATAGGAATGAAAATGTACTCAAATCAATCCTCTCAAAGGAAATAAAACAAGAAGAATCAAACGTAAAATTATTTTATTTACATATTCCTCATAGTAAACAACTTTGACACAGTCAGAACATTGATTGAATTTTCTTTCTTTAAAACAGAGAAAAACAGTTCCTTTAATTTGAACAAAATTTCAGATAAATGTAAATATAATTTAGATATTTCTCGGTTAAAATCAATTAATTTATTAACTAGACAACAAACAATATGATGTCAATGTAGCACCCACAAAGTGTGACTGGCAAGTGACGTCTGTGCAGAGAAGAAACAGAACAACAATGAGCTATGAGAAACAATGTTGGAGAACAAAGAAACTGAAAAGTAATCCAAACCAACTGTTCTTAAGAATTTTTTTTGTCTATTTCCGTTTTGTGAACTCTGCGGTGTCTCCACCAGAGTACAATATAATACTGTGAAAAAACCAAAGTCCAGCATAGAGCGGCTGAGTGAATGTGGTCTGGACTCTGTGGAGGAAAGTCATGGTTTCAGAGACGCTGTAGAAAGACAGAATACCTGCTCTGTGATCCAGGTACACTCCTACTCTGGAGGACCAAGGACCTGAGAGGACAGTTTGGACATTGTTGTGCCAAAATATGTAACTGTTTTTCTCACAACGTAATGACCAAGACTTGTCATTTCCACCAAGTGCACATTCATTTGACCTCCCTACTCCGCTGATATTTTTGTATGTGACTGCTACTTCAACTCCTCTCCCTCTCCACTCCACCTCCCAATAACAACGTCCAGTCAGACTCTCTCTACTCAGGACCTGACACATTACAGTGAATCTGTCTGGGTGATCAGAATAAGACTGTTGTTTTTTCATTAAAGTTGCTTTTCTGTTTCCCTCAGATAATAACAGATGTGTGTTTGCTGTCTTTGGATCCAGTGTGATTTCACATGAATATTTTAAGAATCCAGCTCTGGTCTTTGGCTCTGGTGGTGACAGTAAAACATCCACTTCAGTGACTGTCAGTGAGATGTTTGTCCATTCCTCTCTCAGAATGTCCTGTAGTTTATCTCTGGTCTCTGACACAGCTGCTGTCACATCCTCAAAGTAGCTCAGAGGACGAATACTGATGCTGGATGAGTGTGTAGACTCACTGAGTGCTGACAGTGAGGGGTAGTTGTGTAGAAACTGGGTGTGATCCTCTGTGTGTGAGAGCTGCTCCAGCTCGCCGTCTTTCCTCTTCAGCTCAGCGATCTCCTGCTCCAGCTTCTCCTGAAGCTCTTTGACTCGACTCACTTCAGTTTCCTGCTGGGATCTGACCTGCTGCTTCACATCAGAGCTTCTTTTCTGGAGGAGACGGATCAGCTCAGTGAACATCTTCTCACTGTCCTCCACTGCTTTATCAGCAGAGCCATTGATGGCCTCCACCTCCTGTTGAAGCAGCTTCACATCTTTCTCTCGCTCCTGGATTCTCTGCTGGATGTTTAGTCGTCTCACCTCGAGCTCCTTCTGCTTCTCAGTCCTTTCTGCTGCAGCTGGGACTGTTTCATGGCCTTTATGTTCATCCATTGTGCAGAGATAACAGATACTCTGCTGATCAGTACGACAGAAAATCTTCATCACCTCATCATGACGAGAGCAGATGTTCTCCTGGAGCTTCTTGGAGGGGGCCACCAGCTTGTGTTTTTCAAAGGCAGGAGACTCCAGATGAAGCTGTATGTGTTTCTCACAGTAGGAGATCAGACACACCAGACAGGACTTGATGGCTTTCAGCTTCCTCCCAGTGCAGACATCACAGGCCACATCTTCAGGTCCAGCATAGCAGTGATCAGCTGGAGCAGCTTGGAGTCCACTCTTCTTCAGCTGCTCCACTAAAGCTGCTAACATGGTGTTTTTCTCCAGGACAGGCCTCGGTATGAAAGTCTTCCTGCACTGAGGGCAGCTGTGGATTCCCTTCCTGTCCTCTTCATCAAAGTGGGTTTTAATACAGTTCATACAGTAGCTATGTCCACAGGTTGTAGTCACCGGATCCTTCAGTAAATCCAAACAGATTGAACAAGAGAAGGTTTCTCGGTCCAGCTGAACTCCTTTCTGTGCCATTTCTCCTCTCAGTGTCAGTGACTGTGTGAATTTCAGTTCCTTACAACTGAAACCAGTCTGACCTCTGATTTCTGAATGGAGCCTCTCAGCTCTTACACGTCACCACATGTTGGTTACACCCATCTTTAAACTGCAGATCTGAAGGTAAGGGAACGAGGAAACGTGTGAACAGAGAGGAGGTGCTGTGTTTCCAGTGGTGCCTTATCCTTTACGGCACCATTAAGTTACCTTTCAAAGGCTTCAGCAAATCTGGAGAGGAGAGTGGTGCAAGTTAAATAAGAGGAGTGAATGGAGGAGATAATGTTAAAGAATATATATACACATTAACATAACAGAGAGACATATCTCTAACAACTTGAATCAACATGTGAGTGTTTATTTCCTTTGAGAGCACCACAGATAACAAACAAAAAAACAGACACTCTGTAAGCCATCAGAACAAGAGCTGCTCAGTTTTTTAGTGTATATAGAAGTGTTTTTATAAATACTGCTGCAATTAATTAATACTGCCAGAATTGCAGTCAAAGCAAGATGAAAACAATCAGGGTTAGGGCTGTGTGATATGACCAAACTCTCATATCCCGATATAAGACATCTATCATCCCGATAACAATATAAATCATAAAAATTTAACATTTTCTGTAAATTCTGTGAATCTCGGGCAGCTCGACCTGCATTAAGTGTTTCCAGCTGGGCGTCATGTACCTGGAGTCGAGTGTTTTAACCGATGCATGAAACTATACATTTTTAGACATAAGTTGTAACGGCCTCAGTTTTCTTTGTGAGTAATTATTACACAGTGTGCTGCGGGGAAAAGCCTGTTCTAATGTTTGAGTTTAAGGTTTATCTTTTAGCACCCAACAGCTCTTTTTTTGCTTCTTATCCGTCAATACTCTGCACACTCTTTCACGTGGTTCAGTTTATTTTGAAAAGTCTCAACAGGATCTTGAGCTTTATTGTGAAAGGTTTATGTGGAAAACAAACAAGCGGACACACGATGGTTTTACCGTCACGATAACGACAACGCATAAAAACAGGCACTTGTCCGTCTGTAGTGTGGTTATATAAAATATAAGAGAAAGAGAGAACTTTAAGAAATTAATATAGCCACTACAGTGACCATCAAAACGATGAAAAAATATTGCTGTAAACAGTTTATTTTGCGACAATAGCGTAAAAGGAAACGATACATTTTTATATCGTCATCCGATATATATCGTTATATCGAACAGCCCTAATCAGGGTGAAGTTAATTTTCACTGAAACCGTCATGGTCTGTGTGAGTGGCTGGAAATTTCTACTAAGTTCCTGAACTTCTCTGGTATCTGCCAGTGGGCAGGGCTGTCACACCCTCTTCTCTTAAGGGCTCTAGAGTGCGATCAAATTTTTCAATGGTGCGACTAAAAAAAATCCTAGGTGGCATCGGTGCGACCAACTTTTCAATAAAATAAAATAAAATTCTCCGCAACTCTGAAAGTCTCCATGTAGTCAACAACTGACACACATTATGCCTATATTATGGTCTAAACCAATCAGAGATAGCTAGGGGCGGGCCCTCTCTGATTGGTCGTGTTCCAGATATTCCTGTAGTTCTATGCATGTATATGTTTGAAAGTGTAGGCAGATAGAGGGAGGTGAGTAGCTTGAATAAAGCGATATCTTTTAAATATAACTGTATTTTCCCAGAAATGCCAGAATCTCAGGTTAAAGCTCACAAAACTATTTCAACAACAACCAAATGTATCCAGATAGAGCAGGTAAACCGATTCCACACAAAGACAAACACAGAGCACAGACCCGACACATCAGAATCAGCTTTCTCAACCGACAGCACATACACGGACACGCCGTCAGGGCTGAAAGCCGACAGCTCACTGATTGTGATGCTTTGGCGGGTCCGGGCTTTGTGTTTAGGTCTTTTTTGTGCTAGATTCTGAGCAGCAGGTTTTGTCCCTCTCCATCCAAAATTCACTGAACCAGCAGCAAAAGAAGATCCAAACTATGATTCACATTTGATAAATGTCGTCATTAATTCCCTCTGACTTTTGCTGCTTTGCGTCCAACACAATAAAATCACACTTCATGCACAGCTCTCTCTCTCTCTCTCTCTCTCTCTCTCTCTCTGTACTTCAAGAACAGTTTCCCATCTCAAATCTCTGTTTTCTGCAATATTAATTTGCTAATTACCCACCAGTCTACCGTTGTTTACAGCGCTGTCGGCTGCTGTCTTTTTTTTTTTTTAACTTAAATGACCTCGGGCAAGAAAGCCTAATTTCTGCTGTTCAATAATGAAGAAATTGAAACTTTTTAAAATTATGCAAAATTGCAGAATATTTTTAAGGTTATCTGCTATAAAAAGCCAGGCCAGGAAAATCTCCTTCATGTTTTTCTGTGTTTTATTCTCAGTTACTTTGACACAAAGGCATCTGCTGTGATGCTCACACCTCTGATAAAGTCTCATAGTAAGTCTCAGTACTGATAAATCATCAGACTTATAATATTTCTGACTGTCTGAGGCAAAATTGAATCGAATCAAATTGGGACCTTGTGAATCAGAATCGAATGGATTATAGAAATCAGTGATGATACCCAGCCCTAGTGAGAAGCCAAGGCCCGACAGAAGTGGATGTAGCTGTGGGTAATAAGAAAAGATAAAAAGAACTATTGATAACTTTTTTGTCAAGTTAAGGCCTGATCCATCTGAAATTCATAGCCAGCTCTGACACGGAGCCATCAGTCTCTGAACGCTGAAAAAACACAGTGTATCCAGAAAACACATTATATGCTGCGATAAATGCACTGCCCAAGTGTCCCCTCTCCCCACTGCCTTTCAGCGGCATGCAGCAGCAACCAGGTCGTCAGAGGAGGCCGAGATGATGATTAAGTTTAACATTTTCTACAATATTGCCAAAGAGTGCCAAAGCACTTTAAGCACAAGCAGTTTTTCAGTAACTTATCTTTCTTGTAGAAATATGCTCCAAATAAAGAACTTTGTGTTGACAAGATTGTTAGTTAATCATTTACAAATCAATATTGTCTGTATGGACAGCAATTTTCCCCCCAGAAAAGTGCACATATAAAACTGCGGTTTTAAGCGATGTGGTTGAAAAATTTGGGTGTGCGGCGCACCAGTGCAACCGTGGCAAAAAGTTAGTCTACGGCCCTGCACCTGGAGCTGATTGAGGCAATTAGGCTGGGAGATTTAAGCTCCACACTGACATCCCTTCTCTGCCAGGTATGGACTACTATATGTTGGTAACCAGGTCTTATGGGTCATGTTTCTTACCTTAGGTGCTTTACCTTGCTGTTTTGTGCTTCAGTTGCTCCCTGACGCACCACGGTTCTGAACAATGAATCCTTTTGGATTTTGGATTTACCTCTCTGTTTTATGGGATTCACTCCTTGCCTCACCTGCCGGCCCTCCTGCTGTCCCTCGGCCTCGGAACCAAAGGAACTCAGGTCAGCCAAATCCACATCGTCAAAGTCACCCGCACCTAAGCAGCCTCTCCTTCATTTAATCCATTTCCCTCCATTAAATGTGACCTTATGTACCAGTCCCACTCCAGTAATCTTCTCAGTCCTGCCTCTTTGTTTTGCCTCAGCCACGTTGCCACGCCACATTTACCAAGCCACTGTGTTGTTTTTCATTGCTGATCAATAAAACGCTGTTAGGACTTTCCCTCAGCCTCTGATCTTGGTTTTCTGTGCATAGGTTCAGTTTCAGTTACCAGCCTTCGGCCACCTGTGACAGAAACAAGACATCATGTAAAGTAGATGAAAATTTTATGTATTCAGCGCCATCAAAGGGAAAAGTTGATGCATGCACACACAGTGACAGCTTCTCTCTCATAGAGAAATCATGCAAATAACATTAAAGCTCGAATGAATTTAAGAAAATGACCAACATTTTAAATTACTTTCTTTTCCTTTACATTTACAGGAATCAATGTCTTAGGTTAAAGTCACCTGTACCCAACTGAGCCTGTCAAACTCGACAGATGAAAGCAGGTTGGAGAACTCGTGTAGGAGATCAGTCGAGGATTCAGGAGGCTGGTAGATATTGACACACCAACCTGGATTTTCACAAATGTAATTTTAGACAATAATAAGTCAAACTGGCTGTAATACAGTTTAAATTACATTTGAAAACAACTGCTATTCCCCCACCACAGCCCGAGGACCTCTGGGCATTCAAGAATTTATAATCAGCAGCCCTATGGTTTCAGCTAAGTCACCGTAACACAGAAGATTTCTATCCATCCATTCGCTTCCGCTTATCCTTTTCAGGGTCGCGGGGGGCGCTGGAGCCTATCCCAGCTGTCATAGGGCGAAAGGCGGGGTACACCCTGGACAGGTCGCCAGTCTGTCGCAGGGCCAACACACAGGGACAGACAACCATTCACACTCACATTCACTCGCACATTTACACCTAGTGACAATTTGGATTAATCAATTAACCTATCCCCACAAGCTGCATGTCTTTGGACGGTGGGAGGAAGCCGGAGTACCCGGAGAGAACCCACGCAAACACGGGGAGAACATGCAAACTCCACACAGAAAGACCCCGGCCTGATGGTGGAATTGAACTCAGGACCTTCTTGTTGTGCGGCAACAGTGCTAACCACTGTGGAAAACTGTTGTATCAGGAGAATAAGTGATTTGGAACTAGGCATAGCACGACTGTGACAGTGGTCATACATGTCAGTAGGTGAAAGGCTGTTTGATAATAATGGTAGGAAAACAGCTAGACCTGTACTGGAGAGACAATAGGTGGGAATTTCAACATGTCACACTGTGGTAGTCTCACCTGAATCAGTAAAATCATTAGTAAACGTTTAGTAAGAGTTTATTTAAAAAGGAGCTTCAGAAGAGTTTAATTACTATGTTAGTGTAGGCAGCTAGAAATAATAAATGGGCAGCTAATGGGAACACAGGAGGTAGGAGCAGCTGACTAGTTGCTGATTTGAGTCCCTCAGGTTGAGGAACTTAGTGTTCACCCTCTATAATCCCTGTATACCTTATTTCCATCTTGTTAGGCTGCTCATTTAAAACAGTAGAAAAGTCCACAAAAACGCTGTGAATAACAGCTCAACACCATAACGCACGCACAATGGAAAAGTTAATAAAGGCACCCAGTGACGGGTTCTGTATCAACATCCTGCAACCGAACAGACAATATGCAAATCAGGGGAAATCTTCAACTGAAATAACGAAATTAAAACACATCGATAATGATTGACACATAAAAATGATTCTTTAACCAAAGCAGAGAGAGAAACAGAGAATCGGCAATCTAAAAAGCCAGAAGCAGCAACGACAAATGAACAGCAATATGAAAGAAACCACAATCAGTATACTGAGTCATCAGCACGAGTCAGAACAGGTTTGTGCGTGTGTGTATGTATGTGTGTGTGTGTGTGTGTGTGTTTGTGTGGGTGTGTTTCTCTGAGTTTATAGTTGAACATACACACAGCAGACTTCAGAGACAGGCACTAAGCTGATGACTCGGTTAGATGTTAGAAAATGTACTTGTGTTTTCTGAGCTGAATTTTCATCCACTGGCTGAAAAAAAGAAATTATTATTTTTCTGCACTTTTGATTAGATTGTAAAGATTATGAGAAGTAGCTTAGCAACAGGTTTTTGTGACTGAAAGTCATGTGTACCAGACACAATCTTCCACAAACAAATCTTTATTTCAGCATAAATCAAAAGAAAATCAAGAGGACTTTTTTAATACAAGTCTCATATCACATTAAAGTTGTTCCATAACACACTGTCCAGGTCTGTAATTTCCCCCAAATTACCGTAAAGCGTACATATTCCTGGTACTCATTCACAGCCACACCTGACTTAATTAAATCCTTATAAATGATGATTAATAGACACTTTAGAAAAACATCTGTTATACCACATATGATATAAAAATACAAGAGTAATGAGTTAGATAACCACACCAACATCGATAAAATACACAAAAATCCCCAAAATTAAAAAAAATCCCCAAAAACATTTTCTCAAAGAAAGTCAGCATGCATCCGTTCAGAATATGTAACAAACTCCACAAAGCAGGATTTACATTTAATAACTCTTCAGACTGACTCTCTATAAAATCCTTTACAAAGAAACAACAAACACTGAAATTTTTTCCATCACTATACGTGTAACTCTGTGTGAAATCATTTGTCTTACTCAGTGTGTAACATGATCTGAGCTTCATGTGTTATAGTTTTCACAAAACAATGTTTAAAAAAAAACAACAACAAAAAGCCCCCAAAGGCCAAGGTTCATTTAATAACATTATGATCTTCTGCAGAGTACAAATACTCTTTGGTTTGGCAGAATTTACTTTCTGGTGTCACTTTGACGTCATTCTACAATGTCTTACAATTTCATTTAGTACAATAAGAAATTTTTTTAAAGAATGTGATTGTAATTATAGATTTATGTGATCAAGCGCAACAACAAAAAATGAGCTATGAAACACAGCAAGTGCAGTGTGACTGACAGGTGATCTGCAGAGAGGAAACAACAATGAGCTCTCAGTGACAATAGCTGTGTCCCAATTCAGGGTCTGCACGCTTGAAGTACGCATTTTAAGTGTGATTACGTCACCGCCACGCGACGACGGCTGTCCCAATTCGAAGTGTACTTCAAATGCATACTCCAAATGCGCCGTCGGTTTCCCCAAATATCAAGCGTGGTCCGGTGCACGCTTCGTGGTCCCATATATCCCACAATCCATAGCGCGGTGGTGGGTGTGGATAATTTTGCCGCAAAATACGGCAGAAGGGAGCGGCCGAAGAGTGAACTGTCAAAAGTAATTACTGAATATGACGTCACTTATTTATGTGCGAATGTTTAATAACGAAAAACATTAAAACATTACTGTTGGCCACATGTCGGCAAAGTTATGTGACGTTAGTGATGTTTGTACTTTCAGCTTCAGCTTGGTTTTAAAGCCTCTACATATATACACACATATATATATATTACATCATAATAATCTGACAATACTATAATATTGGCCATATTATATTTACATTACCACAGTGAGATGATTTTAGTCTCATGAACAACATTAACTAATTGCTATTTACTAACTAATCTTGCAATGACTGCTCAGCACAGAAATGAAGCCCAACAATCATGTTCTACAGTCCCGTGGTCTCAGCCTCAGATACTCAACTAATCAAAGTGATGTCATGACAAAAATGAATGACCAGCAAAACATTTTTCTCCTTCATTTATGTCACACAATGCTATATGTAACGTTTCTCGCGGTTAGTATCATGGTTGCTAGGCAACCTGAACAACGCGACGACCGTCCAATTTCACAGGCCTCTCACTTCCGCACTTCTCATACTTATAGTACGCACCGTACGTAGTACGTGTAGTGCGCGTACTTCAAGCGTGCAGACCCTGAATTGGGACACAGCCAATGAGTGGTACCGTGCACCTCGCTTCTACTGGAGCTAAAATCTGTGGACACTGTTGATATTGTTAAAAAGAAACTTAAAAATTGCCTGTGCTGGTTTGGTTTTATATAGTTTCATCTGTTTGTGCTATTTTAATTTGGTCTATACCTATTTCTGTATTGTAAAGCACTTTGTGAATTTTGTTCTTCACATGAGATAAATAAATCTTACCAAGTAACTGGAAAGTCAGACACATATTTTAACGAATTGTCCAATACTGACTTCTGACTATTTCACTTTAATGAACGCTGCAGTGTCTCCGTGATCTAAAAGCCGAACTCCAGCATAGAGCGGCTGAGTGAATGTGGTCTGGACTCTGTGGAGGAGAGTCATGGTTTCAGAGACGCTGTAGAAAGACAGAATACCTGCTCTGTGATCCAGGTACACTCCTACTCTGGAGGACCGAGGACCTGAGAGGTCAGTGTGGACATTGTTGTGCCAAAGAACATAGCTGTTTGTCTCACAACATAATGACCAAGATTTGTCATTTCCACCAAATGCACACTCATTTGAGCTCCCTGCTCTGCTGATATTCTTGTATGCGACTGCTACATCAACTCCTCTCCCTCTCCACTCCACCTCCCAGTAACAACGTCCAGTCAGACTCTCTCTACTCAGGACCCTCTCCCATTCAGAAAATCTGTCTGGATGATCAGAATAAGATTGTTTTTGTTTCATAAATGTTGTTTTTTTGTTCCTCTCCGATAATAACAGATGTCTGTGTGCTGTGTTTGGATCCAATGTGATTTGACGTGAATATTTTAAGAATCCAGCTCTGGTCTTTGGCTCTGGTGGTGACAGTAAAACATCCACTTCAGTGACTGTCAGTGAGATGTTTGTCCATTCCTCTCTCAGAATGTCCTGTAGTTTATCTCTGGTCTCTGACACAGCTGCTGTCACATCCTCAAAGTAGCTCAGAGGACGAATATTGATGCTGGATGAGTGTGTAGACTCACTGAGTGCTGACAGTGAGGGGTAGTTGTGTAGAAACTGGTTGTGATCCTCTGTGTGTGAGAGCTGCTCCAGCTCGCCGTCTTTCCTCTTCAGCTCAGCGATCTCCTGCTCCAGCTTCTCCTGAAGCTCTTTGACTCGACTCACTTCAGTTTCCTGCTGGGATCTGACCTGCTGCTTCACATCAGAGCTTCTTTTCTGGAGGAGACGGATCAGCTCAGTGAACATCTTCTCACTGTCCTCCACTGCTTTATCAGCAGAGCCATTGATGGCCTCCACCTCCTGTTGAAGCAGCTTCACATCTTTCTCTCGCTCCTGGATTCTCTGCTGGATGTTTAGTCGTCTCACCTCGAGCTCCTTCTGCTTCTCAGTCCTTTCTGCTGCAGCTGGGACTGTTTCATGGCCTTTATGTTCATCCATTGTGCAGAGATAACAGATACTCTGCTGATCAGTACGACAGAAAATCTTCATCACCTCATCATGACGAGAGCAGATGTTGTCCTGGAGCTTCTTGGAGGGGGCCACCAGCTTGTGTTTCTTTAACGGAGCTGCATCATAGTGAGGTTGGAGATGTTTCTCACAGTAAGAGGCTGGACAAGATAAACAGGACTTGATGGCTTTCAGCTTCCTCCCAGTGCAGACATCACAGGCCACATCTTCAGGTCCAGCATAGCAGTGATCAGCTGGAGCAGCTTGGAGTCCAGTCTTCTTCAGCTGCTCCACTAAAGCTGCTAACATGGTGTTTTTCTCCAGGACAGGCCTCGGTCTGAAGGTTTTGTGGCATTGAGGGCAGCTGTGAATTTTCTGCTTCTCATCCTCTTCATTAAAGTGGGTTTTAATACAGTTCATGCAGTAGCTGTGTCCACAGGGAATAGTCACCGGATCCTTCAGTAAATCCAAGCAGATTGAACATGAGAAGGCGTCCAAGTCCAGCTTAATCCTTTTTTGTTCCATTTCACCTCTCAGTAACTATGGCTGTGTGACTCTTTCTTACAGAGAAATGAAAGTAGTCTGAACGGGAAAAAAAGTTTTCACACGTCACCACATTTTCGTTACACCCATCTTAAAATGGCAGGTGTGTGTGTGTTGGGGGAGGGGGGCGCTGAAGCGTGTGGAAAGAGAGGAGGTGCTGTGTTTCAAGGCAGGAAGCTAATAGAGTGGTTAGGGTTATTTTCTTATATATATATATATATATATATATATATATATATATATATATATATATATATATATATATATATATATATATTAGGGGTGCAACGATACACAAAATTCACGGTTCGGTTCGGTTCGATACTTTGGTGTCACGGTTCGATATTTTTTCGATACAAAAAAATGTTCATGCCTTTTTAATTTGTCATTTATTAAAATTATAAATATATATTTTAACTCAAAAGTACAGTTTTTAAATTTAACCCTAACCCTTGTGCGTGTTTTTTATTTTGACAGCGAATGCGCACCTGCGGACCACTTATGTGCAGCCCCGGTTATTTAGCTCGTCATATTGCAGCCACAGAAACCATAAAGCTGCACTTTCTTTTTGCCTTATAGTCTGATTTGTCATAACTTCTCCGTTTTGTGGTAAGCTTTTCTTTGGCTGTCACTTCTTCACCCTGACCTGTCTTATTTGGCTCAGCAGAACTAAAATATATATCCTGCTGCTTTTACACACGCACTCACATAAGCTCAGCGATTCTCTGCGCGATCAACCTCTCACATGTTTAAGCTGCGGGAGATTTCACTTGTCATGTTTGCATAGTAAGCTAACGATTAATAAGACGATGTCAGAGGAATTGGTGCACAAATTATCATCACTCACAGATCAGTGCTGTCGCTCTCTATACACAGTTCGCACGATTGCAAAGTGAAAGCAAAAAAACAAACACAAATTCAAACGCGATTTCAATATGTCACATATTGACAGTGGCTCACCGATGCCAATGACATAATTATCCAGCTACATTTCTGAAAGAATGCAAAAGCATTGACATATATTTTTCCTTCCTACAATAGCCCGACGGGCAGGGCAGAGATAGATTTTGGTAGCCCGACTGAAAAAATCGCTAGCTCCGGGACGTCGGGCTAGCGATTTTGCGAGCCCTGTATCTGATTGAGGAATCACTCATCTTTGGAAAAGAGAGTTTATTACAGAGAAATGTCTCTTTCCAAAATAAAAGCTATACTATCCGCTTCTTCTGGGCTATATTCTCAGCAGCATAAGGAGAATCACGTGCTAACAGCTGTCTAAATGACTCGGCTAAAGTTAGTAGCATGCTTGTTGTTTTTGTCTTTGCACTAGGATGATGTCGGCGTAAATGTGCAGTCATATTCGTTGTGTTCCCACTAGTGCTTTCAGGTTAATCTCGTTGAAATGACGTTAACGCCACAACACGGCAAATCTCCGTTAACGAGCTACCGCCGATCGCCCCGTGCATGGGGCTAGACGGCCAACACGTTAACGAGCTAACTGCGCTAACACACTAGTTCCCACCCATGTAATTGAGCATTGCATGGCACATCCAACATACTGTTTTACTTTAGTCCATGACTCGCTTACCTTCAGGGTCATACGTCACATGAAAACCAAAATAATTCCAAACGCCAGATCTGAATGAGAGTGGGGGAGGTCCATATTACAAGGAGAGCTTAACTTCTGTCTTGCTAGCTTGCCCTGCGCTCTTCCTTCTGACTATGCTGTCTGTGTTGAGCGCTCAGTGGATCTGCGCTCGACAGTGCAGCCTAGGCGGAGTAGTCGAACGCAGATTCACTGAGCGCTCAACACAGACCGCATCGTCAGAAGGAAAATTGATAAAATAAATTACAAATGTTGTATTGTTCGATACATATGCGTACCGAACCGAAAGCACTGTATCGAACGGTTCAATATCGATACGAATATCGTTGCACCCCTAATATATATATATATATATATATATATATATATATATATAGAGAGAGAGAGAGAGAGAGAGAGAGAGAGAGAGAGAGAGAGAGATCTGAACCCTCAGTGTCACCTGATCCAGCCCTAAGTATATGCTTTAGCAAACCAGAACATTTTAAGCCTAATTTTATAAGTAGAGATAGTGTCTGTCTCCTGAATCCAAACTGGAAGCTGGTTCCTCAGAAGAGGGGCCTCATTGTACATTTCTACTCTAGGAACAACAAGTAGGCATGCAGTGCGAGAGTGAAGTGCTCTAATAGGCTGATATGGTACTAAGAGGTCATTAAGATAAGATGGGGCCTGATTATTTAAGACCTTGTATGTGAGGAGCAGGATTTTGAATTCAATTCAGGATTCAATGAAGGGAAGCAAACACTGCAAGTATAAAAATCTGTAAATCAACACCTGGAGCTAAACCAACAACTAGATTACAGCAACATTTGCAATAAAACATGGTAACATTTGTTCCATCTACTAACCAGTGAAACCATAGAACTACCAACAGCTAAATATGGTAACTATGGCAACCGAAGAAACTGCAGCATCTGTTAATAGACATGACAACTTCTTCATCTCAACCACACATCACCAAAGCATGGCAACCACTGCAACTAAGCAAACCTCCAGCTACAGTATCTCCTATAACACAAGGACACTAATGTAAGTAAATGAATGAATGAAACTTCAGCAACATTCACTATGTGGCATGGCAATTTCTGCAACTAAATAAATGACTGTAAAATAGCAACATCCGCTACAAGTGTTGAGCCTGCAACTACCACTACAACTACAACAACGTCCGCTATGAGACATGGCAACTACTACAATAAAATCAAAGCCTAAAACTACAGCAACACCTATTACTGGGCACGGGAAGTTTTGCAACCAAATTGGCATATGAAACCAAAATGGCATCTGGTAGAAGATAAAGAAAGAACTGAAACCACAACATCTGCAGAAAAGCATGAAACATTCGGTAACAAACTAATGAAGGAGACTGTAGCGATATCTGCTATTAATCATGGCAACTTCTGCAATTCAGCTACTCCAACTATAACAACATTTGCTATAAGACACAACAACTACTGCAACTAAATTATAGAGTAAAATTACACACTCCTCCTGGGGGGAAACAGCCATCAAGACACACAGCCCCTGCGGGCATACACTAACTTTTACTTCGTCTCAAGACACTGACATGGAGTCTCACGCAATCATCCCGCGTCGGTGGAGGCTTCACCACACCATTAAGTAGCTTCCTCCTCCAACGCTGATCCACTGCAGGTGTGTGGCATCCTCCTCGGGCGTGACCAGCCATCCTCAGGCCTGATGGTGCCTGTAGCCCGGCGTCCCGGCTACAGCCACACACACACCTCCCTATATATACACACAAGGTCCTGGGTCATTTTGACCCAGTGTTCTTAGTTTTCTTGTGTTTTGTATTTTGTTCATTATTTACTCAATGGTTCCTAGGTTATTCAGTTAGTTTATTTGATTTACCCTCGTGTATTTACCCCCTGTGTCCCCCTCCATGTATCTATGAGTTTTATGGCACCTAAAACCACAGCGACATGTGCAATGAAGCAAAATTTTGCAACTAATAATTTCAAATACAGTAACATCTCCTACTACTGTTGACACTGCAACTACAACCAAACGAATCTATCTATGATTAGACATGGCAACTACTGTAAACATAAAAGTTCTGAATATATTCAGACGACTGTTATATTCAATTCAATTCAATTAAATTTTATTTATATAGCGCCAAATCACAACAAAAGTCGCCTCAAGGCGCTTCATATATAACACATCAATAATGACCAACAAATCAAATGTGTGTGTAGCATTTGTGTTAAATGCTTATGAATTTTACCAAACTCCTTTAAAATATATATATATTTCAATTTGCATTTCAATCTCCTGCCAATGTGTTTTGAGCCCGTGTGTGTTTGTGTGCTTGTGCACTGCGTGGTGACATAGGAGCGTGCATGTGTGCTCCAGTCACAGCTCCTTTCACCATGGCCGGAGGTCGCTGTCACGTTGCTCTCAGCTAATAAAAGTTTCCTAAGGCCATAAGCTGTAATCTGAATATGACTGAACTGCCACGTTTTGGCGTGTTTGATGTCAAGCTCGTTCGGTGTAAATCTTGTAGAGGGCTGAGTTTGCTAATCAGAGTTTTTAATGAGGTTTAGCCCGAGGATGCAGCTGCATCCCTCACATGCTAAGTTAGCCTGGTCGCTAGTGGCAGGTGAAAGAAATCGCTGCAGTGTTTTGTTAACAGCATTCACTGTTTTTCAGGAGAGGTGTGCTAGCATGCGCGCAATGTTATTTATTTTTTCCTTTTTGATTTTTTGAGAGCTTAAGTTGATATTTTAAAATAATTTGTTTTATTTGATTAATTATAGTATTGTGGAGTTGATAAAGCTGCAATGCACAGCTCCTCTTAGCATGGCCGGAGGAGAGCTGTCCTAGCAAGCGTGCACCACACACAGATCACAGCTCTGTATTTCTATATGTTGCAGATTGCAGATGTTGCTGCGATTTACAATAAACAGCCCAGAGACACAGTGTAGTGTCCCTCCTCCAGAACACAACACATCGACAGACACAACACACACAAACGGGTTACATTTGCTTAACCAAAGCAGAGAACGAGAATCAGAATATGTCCAAAAGCAGCTAAACAGGAAGTACACAGATATATACTCTTCTGCATGAGTCAGATCAAGTTATAGTGTGCGTGTGTGTTGGTTTCACTTGTTGCTCTGAGTTCATGGTTGAACACCTTTGCACTCTCTGACAAAAACGGTTTGTTCCTCTGGGTAAACATTGAGAGACTTTGGAGGCGGGCTGTAGGCTACTCACCTATTCACATGTCAGAAAAAATGCTCCCAATAGTAATTTCTTTCTACATTGTAGTTTATGTATCCAAAATGCAATATGCAGAATGTAAAATGCTTTATGCAAAACGTGCATAATGCATTTTGTGTATATATATATGTAAAAACACCCAGCACGCCCCTGCGGGCGGTTTATCCTTCAAGCTCGGGTCCTCTACCAGAGGCCTGGGAGCTTGAGGGTCCTGCGCAGTATCTTAGCTGTTCCCAGGACTGCGCTCTTCTGGACAGAGATCTCCGATGTTGTTCCCGGGATCTGCTGGAGCCACTCGCCTAGCTTGGGAGTCACTGCACCTAGTGCTCCGATTACCACGGGGACCACTGTTACCTTCACCCTCCACATCCTCTCCAGCTCTTCTCTGAGCCCTTGGTATTTCTCCAGCTTCTCGTGTTCCTTCTTCCTGATATTGCTGTCATTCGGAACCGCTACATCGATCACTACGGCCGTCTTCTTCTGTTTGTCTACCACCACTATGTCGGGTTGGTTAGCCACCACCATTTTGTCCGTCTGTATCTGGAAGTCCCACAGGATCTTAGCTCGGTCATTCTCCACCACCCTTGGGGGCATCTCCCATTTTGACCTCGGGACTTCCAGGTTATACTCGGCACAGATATTCCTGTACACTATGCCGGCCACTTGGTTATGGCGTTCCATGTATGCCTTGCCTGCTAGCATCTTGCACCCTGCTGTTATGTGCTGGATTGTCTCTGGGGCATCTTTACACAGCCTGCACCTGGGGTCTTGCCTGGTGTGATAGACCCCAGCCTCTATATCTTGTACTCAGAGCTTGTTCTTGTGCTGCCATGATTAGTGCCTCTGTGCTGTCTTTCAGTCCAGCTTTGTCCAACCACTGGTAGGATTTCTGGATATCAGCCACCTCCTCTATCTGCCGGTGGTACATACCGTGCAGGGCCCTATCCTTCCATGATGGTTCCTCGTCTCCCTCCTCTTTCTTGGGTCTCTGCTGCCTGAGGTATTCACTGAGCACTCGGTCAGTTGGGGCCATCAGTGGATGAGGGATAGGAATAGGAGGAATAGGATGAGGGACCTATGGATATATATATATATATATATATATATATATATATATATATATATATATATATATATATATATATATATATATACATACACAGTGGGGCAAAAAAGTATTTAGTCAGCCACCAATTGTGCAAGTTCCCCCACTTAAAATGATGACAGAGGTCAGTAATTTGCACCAGAGGTACACTTCAACTGTGAGAGACAGAATGTGAAAAAAAATCCATGAATTCACATGGTAGGATTTGTAAAGAATTTATTCGTAAATTAGGGTGGAAAAAAAGTATTTGGTCACCTCAAACAAGGAAAATCTCTGGCTCTCACAGACCTGTAACGTCTTCTGTAAGAAGCTTTTCTGTCCCCCACTCGTTACCTGTATGAATGGCACCTGTTTGAACTCATCATCTGTATAAAAGACACCTGTCCACAGCCTCAAACAGTCAGACTCCAAACTCCGCCATGGCCAAGACCAAAGAGCTTTCGAAGGACACCAGGAAAAGTATTGTAGACCTGCACCAGACTGGGAAGAGTGAATCTACAATAGGCAAGCAGCTTGGTGTGAAAAAATCAACTGTGGGAGCAATCATCAAAAAATGGAAGACATACAAGACCACTGATAATCTCCCTCGATCTGGGGCTCCACGCAAGATCTCATCCCGTGGGGTCAAAATGATCATGAGAATGGTGAGCAAAGATCCCAGAACCACACGGGGGGACCTGGTGAATGACCTGCAGAGAGCTGGGACCAAAGTAACAAAGGTCACCATCAGTAACACACTACAACGGCAGGGAATCAAATCCCGCAGTGCCAGACGTGTTCCGCTGCTGAAGCCAGTGCATGTCCAGGCCCGTCTGAAGTTTGCCAGAGAGCACATGGATGATACAGCAGAGGATTGGGAGAATGTCATGTGGTCAGATGAAACCAAAGTAGAACTTTTTGGTATAAACTCAACTCGTCGTGTTTGGAGGAAGAAGAATACTGAGTTGCATCCCAAGAACACCATACCTACTGTGAAGCATGGGGGTGGAAACATCATGCTATGGGGCTGTTTCTCTGCCAAGGGGACAGGACGACTGATCCGTGTTAAGGACAGAATGAATGGGGCCATGTATCGTGAGATTTTGAGCCAAAACCTCCTTCCATCAGTGAGAACTTTGAAGATGAAACGAGGCTGGGTCTTCCAACATGACAATGATCCAAAACACACCGCCCAGGCAACAAAGGAGTGGCTCCGTAAGAAGCATTTGAAAGTCCTGGAGTGGCCTAGCCAGTCTCCAGACCTCAACCCCATAGAAAATCTGTGGCGGGAGTTGAAAGTCCGTGTTGCTCGGCGACAGCCCCAAAACATCACTGCTCTTGGGAAGATCTGCATGGAGGAATGGGCCAAAATACCAGCTACTGTGTGTGCAAACCTGGTAAAGACCTATAGTGAACGTTTGACCTCTGTTATTGCCAACAAAGGTTATATTACAAAGTATTGAGTTGTATTTTTGTTATTGACCAAATACTTATTGTCCACCCTGATTTACGAATAAATTCTTTACAAATCCTACCATGTGGATTCATGGATTTTTTTTTTTCACATTCTGTCTCTCACAGTTGAAGTGTACCTCTGGTGCAAATTACTGACCTCTGTCATCATTTTAAGTGGGGGAACTTGCACAATCGGTGGCTGACTAAATACTTTTTTGCCCCACTGTATATATACATACATATATATATATATACTAATGCTGTCCATCCCACGGACTAACCTCAAATCCCATGGTGATATATATATATATATATATATATATATATATATATATATATATATATATATATATATATATACATACATACATACATACATATATATATATTTATATATACACATATATATATATATATTTATATATATATACATATATATATATATATATATATATATATATATATATATATATATATATATATATATACACATATACACATATACATATATATATATATACACACTTCATTAGGAAACCTAATTGTGGCAAGACTGAGCAGGCGAACAGCAGCAGATTTCCTCTGCTTATTATTTTTCTATTGTGCAGGACTATGATCTGTTTTAACAGCCACCACTTTTTCCACCAATTCCCTTCAGAGACAATATCATAGGAATGTTTGAGATCTATAAAGAAACAGTCAAATGAATGAATGATTCTAATTTGATAAGGCAGTAATCCTGCAGAAGATTATGTGATCATCACAAGTGCGTAGAATAAAAAAAAGTCTAAATATATGAATGTATCTATGTTAAGACTAAGTGCACTCTCTGTAACCTTTGAACTGCATACATTTACACACTAAAGGTGACTCACCATGTTCAGCTCTGGCTACATATGAGGCTACGTGGGCAGAGCAAACACACACTTTTACAGAGTGGGTCCCAAGTAGGTGTGGCTACACAGAGCTGACAGCAGTTTTGCTCTTTGAGATCCCTGCATAGGTTTCTTCCTACCATGTGGGGAGTGATCTAAAAAGTTTGAGAACCACTGGTCTAACCACATCACTGTTGATATGGAAGAGCAGTGGTGATTGTTAGGTTGAAATTGTGACCCTTTGTGATCAGCAGGAAGTCACACAGAAACACCCACATGCACACACACACACACACACTTAGTTTTATGACGCTCCGTAGGGCGGGGGGTTACAATGGGTGTTTGTGTAAACTATGTGTCAGAGAAGAAAAGGTTGCAGGTTCTTTGGAGTGGTCTGAGACCGAGGGCAGAGGGGCTGCTCTGAGAGCCTCCCCTTGCTAGCATATAAAAGCCGGTTAAGTTGTTGTCTTGCTTTGTTCACGGGAATAAGTCTGAACTAGCGGGCCTGCTGAAGCGCAGACCCAACAATGATGATGAGCATTTGCTTGTTGTTCTGGGCTCTGCTCAGGTCCAACAACAAATAAACTGGTTCTTTGAACTTTCATGTTATTCTGTGCATCCGACCTGTTTTCTGGAGTTAGAGGAGTGGGGCAGGTTCACAGCTCGTTATGTCCAGGTTAACAGTCCTCACAGCGATAGAAAGACCAGCGTACATGTTCAGTTAATAATAATAACACCAATAATATGAAGATGAATATGAATATCTTCTTCTTCCTAGTGGTTTATATCCCGCGACGCAGGGTCCGCTATCTTGCATGTCTTCCTCCACTTCTTCCTATCAAGGGCGTCTTCTGGTGTAACATTCACAGCATTCATATCATCCTTGATTCGGTCCATCCAGCGCTTTTTTGGTCTTCCTTTTGGCCCGTTTCCATCCAAATCCAATTGCTGTGCTGTCTTTGCGATGGAATTTTTATCGCTACGGACAACATGGCCGTACCATCGGAGCCTCGCCTCTCGCATCTTGTCTGTGATCGGTGTCACTCCCCATTGTTTCCTGACATCTTCATTCCTCGCTCGGTCAAGTCGTGTGAGACCCAGAGGCCACCTCAGCATCTTCATCTCCATGGTGTGAAGAGCTTGTTCGTGTTTGGTCATCGCTGGCCAGCACTCTGACCCGTAGAGTGCCACTGGGCGCACAATCGACTTATAGACTTTCGCCTTAAGATAGATTGGCATTCTCTTGTCACATAAGACTCCACTCACCTGATGCCACTTCCTCCACGCTGTGTTGACACGGAGTCTGGCGTCTGGTAGAGTTTCGCAGTCCAAGGTGACAAGGGACCCGAGGTACTTGAATTGCGCAACTTTAGTCAGCGGCTCGCCGTCGATAGTGATGGTACTGTTGGTCTGGGGGCCGCATTCAAGGTACTCAGTCTTCTTGATGTTCAGGCGCATGCCGTTTTTGTAGAGCCGGTCTTTCCATGCTTGTGTTTGGGTTTGCAGGGCTAGGCAGTTTTCTGTTTCTGATAGGCACACATCATCTGCATACAGGAGGCTCCATGGACGTGGTGATTTTAGATCAGCCGTTGCGGTGTCCATACAGAGAGTTAACAGCAGGGGCAAGAGGGCTTAGCCAACGGTAATCGGGAAGGCTGGTGATGTTCCCGCTGAACATCGGACCTCGCTTGTGACATTACGGTAGAGCAGCTGAGTCCATTTCACATAAGCTTCCGGGGCACCATGACTTCGTAATGATCGCCAAATCAGCTTGTGGGGGACCCTATTGAATGCCTTTTGAGATAGCCTTTATTTGTCAGTTGCAGGTCTTTTGCCCACAACCGAGATGACAGACCTTGCCGACCGTACATACAATACACAAACATCACATTGGGGAGACAGGTCAGGCTAGGTAGCGAAGAAAAAAACATCGAAATGTGTAACACAAAAGGATAATACAGGAATGCACAGATATCAACACACCATAGCACAATAAACACAGACAAGCAACATGGGAAAGTGTTCCAGTGTGTACATCTGATCTGGGACCGCTGCAATCTTCGACTGCGCCTCCAGCTGACCCGATGTCCACATCAGAGGGGAGGTAAGCGTTGGAGGTGGCGTTGGATCCGGGGTAGGGAGGGTGATGCGTCAGTGAGTGCTTATCAGTATCAGTATATGTATGTGTGTGCATGTCCATAATTCAGCTGAGACAGTGTCCTTCGCCCTGCCAGGCTAAGTAAACAGTCTTCCAGCAAACCCAGGTGGCCTTGCATGGAATGGGAAGGAACAGACTCAACACAGTCGTTATCAGGGAGTTTTTGTTCGGCTCCAGCCTTGAGCCCACAGCTGGCTCCAAAGGGGTAGCCGGATTATGATGATATTTTTTCTTTTAAAAGGGAGTTTTTCCTTCCCACTGTCGCCAAAGTGCTTGCTCATAGGAGGTCATTTGATTGTTGGGTTTTTCTCTGTATGTATTACTGTAAGGTCTACCTTACAATATAAAGCACTTTGAGCCGACTGTTATTGTGATTTGGCGCTACATAAATAAAATTGAATTGAATTGAATTGAATTGGGGTTGAGAGGTACCGGCTAGATATAGTCGGGCTCACCTCAATGCATGGCTTGGGCTCTGGAACCAGCCTCCTGGAGAGGGGCTGGACTCTGTCTCAGTCTGGAGTTGCCCCTGATGAGAGGCGGTGGGGCTGGGGTGGGTCATACGTTTTGAACACTGGGGCAAATAAAGGGGCTGAGCTGTCAATTGATCACCACCTGGTGGTGAGTTGCATCAGGTGGTGGGGGGAGAGGATGCTGGACAGACCTGGTGCGCCTAAACGTACAGTGAGGGTGTGCTGGGAATGCCTAGCAGAGGCCTCGGTCCGCGAGATCTTCTACTCACACTTCCGGCAGAGCTTCAACAGCATTTCGAGGGAGACTGGGGACACTGAGTCCGAATGGACTATGTTCAGCACCTCCATTGCCGAAGCTCCTGCACTGAGCTGCGGCCGCAAGGTAATTGGTGCCTGTTGTGGTGGTAGGCACCAAGCTGAAGAAGGAGTCCTACCAGGCTTGGTTAGTCTGTGGGACTCCGGAGGCAGCTGATAGGTACCGACAGGCCAAGCGGAATGCGGCACGGACGGTGCCTGAAGTAAAAACTCTGGTGTTGGAGGAGTTCGGAGAGGCCATGGAAAAAGACTTTCGGACTGCATTGAAGAGATTCTGGCAAACTGTCAGGCGACTCAGGAGGGGAAAGTGGTGTTCTACCTGCACTGTGTATAGTGCGGGTGGAGTGCTGCTGACTTCGACTGAGAAAATTATTGGGCGGTGGAAGGAATACTTCGAGGACCTCCTCAATCCCACTGGCACGTCTTCCGTGGCGGAAGCAGAGTCTGACGAAGGAAGTGACCCCGCCAATCTCTGGGGGCGAGGTCACTGAGGCAGTTAAACAACTCCATGGTGGCAGAGCCCCTGGGGTGGACAAGGTCCGCCTCAAGTTCCTGAAGGCTCTGGATGTTGTCGGGCTGTCTTGGTTGACACGCCTCTACAATGTTGCGTGGAGATCAGGGGCAGTACCCCTGAACTGGCTGACCGGGGTGGTGGTCCCCATCTTTAAGAAAGGGGACTGGGGGACTCAGCACAGGATATATTAAGGGAAATCAAAAACATTAGGAACGAAATTAACAATCTAGCCACACAAGAAATCAAGAAAGATTTAATGTTTTTGAAACAGAGACACTATGAAAGTGGCATTAAATCTACCAAAATATTGGCGTGGAAATTGAAAAAAAAGACAGCAGAAAATACAATTTATAAAATTAGGCACCCAAGTACAAAAGTGATAAAAAATAAATTAAATGAAATACAGGAAGCCTTTGAAAGATTCTATAAAACCCTATACTCTGAAGCCCCTGGCGGGACTGAAGCTCAGATTGATAGCTTCCTGAATCCTCTAGACTTACCCACTTTAGATGAAGAACAAAATCAAGCAATGATAATGAACATAACTGAAGAAGAATTAAAAGCTGCAATTAAATTAAGTAAATCACCAGGACCAGATGGTTACACGGCAGAGTGGTATAAAGAATTTAAAAAGGAACTGATACCTGTTTTACTGCCTACATTGAATTGGGTTTTGAAAAAGGCACAAATGCCCCCCAGCTGGAAGGAGGCAATTATCTCAGTTATACCAAAAGAAGGCAAAGATAAAATGGAATGTGGATCTTTCAAGCCAATCTCCGTTCTTAATGTGGACTATAAACTTTTCACATCTATCATGGCCAAACGGCTAGAAGAGTTCCTACCAACATTGATATGTAACGACCAAACGGGTTTCATACATCAACGCCAAACACAGGACAATATACGAAAGACACTACATATTATGGACCATATACAAAAACATAAAATCAAAGCAATTGTGATGAGTGTAGACGCTGAAAAAGCCTTTGATTCCATCAACTGGAAGTTCCTTTACAGGGTATTATATAAATTTGGCTTTCATGATACGATTATTAAAACTATACAAGCACTATACGACAATCCTACAGCCAGGATTAAAATTAATGGATGCCTATCTAACAGTTTTACCCTAAAAAGGGGCACTAGACAGGGCTGTGCATGGTCACCGTAACTTTTCGCATTATACTTGGAACCACTAGCTCAATTCATTAGGCAAAACGAAGACATTAAGGGAATTTTTATCAAAGGGACGCAATATAAACTGGCTTGCTATGCGGATGACATTTTGGTCTACCTTGGACACCCAACATATTCTTTACCCAAACTGATGCAATCATTTGAACAATACGGCCAATTATCAGGCTACAAAATTAATATAGGTAAAACCCAGCTACTCTTATATAATTATAGCCCACCAGAAGAAATAAAATGTAGTTATCTCCTGGTATGGCAAACGGAGTCTTTTAAATATTTAGGCATAAATTTACCGAAAGATCTTACAAAATTATTTGAACAGAATTACCTACCCTTATACAAAAAAATAAAGGAAGATATAGTAAGATGGAACTTAATTCCTTTCTTTAGCTTTAATTCAAGAATTGATTCTATTAAAATGAATGTATTGCCAAGATTTTTGTATCTATTTCAAACCCTACCAATAGAGATTAACCAAAGTCAATTTAATGAGTGGGACAAAATGTTATCTAGATATATATGGCAAGGTAAAAGACCAAGGGTTCGCCTCAAAACTCTACAGCTGGCTAAGCAAAAGGGAGGATGGGGCCTCCCTGACCTCAGATACTACTATTTTGCAGCGCAGATGAGAGCAATAATATGCTGGTGTAACCCATCATACACTGCCCAATGGAAAATCATTGAGGAACAAAAGCTGTCTATTCCTATTCAGGCAACTCTAGCTGACAATAATTTACAAACCTATATAAAAAACATTGATAACCTGTGGGTGAAAAGGACCCTTAAAACATGGAAAACTATTATAAAGGAATATAAACTCGAGACCAATATTATAGTTCTTAAATGGTGTGCTTACGACTCAGAGTTCAAGCCTAATGAATTGGATTCTAGATTCAAGGACTGGACAGGTAAGGGCATAACAGCCCTGTGTAGTATAATGAAAGATGGAAAATTGTTCAGCTTTGACACGCTTAGAAAGACATTTTCATTAGAAAAACAAGACTTCTATCGATATTTGCAGTTAAGGCACTATGCTGACATGAAGATGAGAAATGTAACAATGACAAACACACGCTTGATGGAATTGTTTATAAAAAGCTATAACTCAGAAACTATTGATAGAATTGTATCATGTCTGTATAAGGGTCTAATGGATTTGAAACCACATTCGACTTCATATATTAGAACAAAATGGGAGAAGGAAGGAGGGATAAAAATATTAGAGGAAGAATGGACGGCAATATGGAGGTATCAGTGGATGTGTACCAGCTCACAAAAGTGGAGGGAATTCGGCTGGAAGTGCCTAATTAGATACTTTATAACACCTTCTCAGAAGTCTCATTATGATGATAATTCCCCTGCTTGTTGGAGGAACTGTGGAAATCAAAGTGCAAATCACTACCACATTTTCTGGGACTGCTCTATCTTGAGGGATTATTGGAGAAAAATACATAATGCCTTACAGGATATCTTTAAATGTGAAATACCCCTCGAGAGTAAGACTATGTTCTTTGGATATATACCTCAGGAATGGCCTAAATATGATAAACATTTAGTAAATATTCTACTGGTGGCCTGTAAAAAGAGTATCACCAGAAAATGGTTATCCCCGGAGAGCCCAAACATAAGTACATGGATGGAAATCACAATGGAAATCTATAACATGGAAAAGATAACAGCTTCTGTTAACCACAAGCTGGAGAAATTTACATCATACTGGGAAAACTGGGTCAAATATATCACACCTCATAGGCCAGATTTTATTTTTACAAACCAATAACTGTGATGTATGAGAATATATATTTATAGGATCACACCCTACCAACACATCCATTTTTTTTGTTTGTTTGTTTGTTTTTCTTTGTTTTGTTTTTTTTGTTTGTTTGTTGGTTTTGTTTGTTTTCTTATTTCGGATTATGTGATTGTTTCAATTGCTTCTATAGTTGTAAATATTCTCTCTTTATGACTCGGATGTAAATTAAAATACTATTTTGGTATCTAAGGCAGATAACCTAAGCAAGAAGTATGCTTACATGATGTACATACTGTGAATGCCTGCTTTTGAAACCTTAATAAAAAAAAATATAAATCAAAAAAAAAGAAAAGAAAGGGGACTGGAAGGTGTGTTCCAACTACAGGGGACTCACACTCCTCAGCCTCCCTGGGAAAGTCTTTGCTGCTGGAGAGGAGAATCTGTCTGTTAGTCGAACCTCGGATACATGAGGAACAATGCTGTTTTCGTCCTGGTCGTGGAACACTGGATCAGCTCTTTATCCTCTCAAGGATACTTGAGGGTGCACAGGAGTTTGCCCAACCAGTCTACATGTGTTTTGTGGATTTGGAGAAGGCATTCAACCGTGTCCCTTGGGTGGTCTTGTGGGGGGTGCTCCGAGAGTATGGGGTGTCCGGTCCATTGCTATGGGCCATTCAGTCCTTATACAACAACTGCAAGAGCTTGGTCCGCATAGCCGGCAATAAGTCAGACTCATTCCTTGTGGGTAATGAGCTCCGCCAGGCTGCCCTTTGTCACTGATTCTGTTCATAATTTTTATGGACAGAATTTCTAGGCGTAGCCAAGTGGCGGCAGGCTCTCACTTGCATGGTCTCAGAATTTCATCTCTGCTTTTTGCAGATGATGTGGTTCTGTTGGCTTCATCGGGTGATGGCCTCCTGCTCACCTTGGAACAGTTCGCAGCAGAGTGTGAAGCTCATTTTTAATTGCATACAAGAGATCATTTAATTTTCTTTCCACAAGATAATGCATTTGTATCATCTGTATAAACAACATATTTAATCAATTTAGTAATATTACAAATATAATTAATGAAAAGTACAAAGAGTTTTGGATCAGTCACAGATCCTTGAGTTACCCCACATTGACCCTTTTAGATGCAGTTTTATTAATTTGCACACATTGTTGTCCATTTTCCAACCAGGAATAGGCTACACATCTTATTCCATATCTCTCTAATTTCCTTAATAACTGATATGAACTGATATACTTTGTTCAACTACATAAGACTGGCCCCCTATAAAATCCAAATCTTTAATAAATAAAAATTAATAAAGTTCCCAGTGTTATTATCGTTTAAGCAATGAAAAAACTTGAGGCCCTAAAACTGTTGAATTATTGCTTGATTATGTTGGTGATAATTATTTCCTCTACTTACTTTGGAGTCTAGTGGAAACTGTTTTGAAATACATTTCTCATATGTCATTCTGATTTCTTTCCAAAGCGGTTGAATATTTTTGCCACAACAGAGAAAGAGTGCACTGTTGATTTGAATACAATTTCAAGTAAATTTACAGGTAACTACAGACAATTAATCATAAGATTTCAGACTAGCAACTATAAAGTGATTCTGAGCAGAGAAGAAACAGCACAACAGTGAGCTCTCAACAGCACTATAAAGACACATCTCCTGGATGCACTGGTACGCATCTTCAGTGATGTATCCTAGGGTCATCAGGTGTTTCAGGTCTCACAACATCATACACCCTCGCCCAGGCGACCCAGCCGGGGGTGATCAGGCCCCGACTTACGTACCAGTAGCTACCCACGGATCAGCCCTCTTGATCCACAGCCACCTTGTGGCTTTCTCTGCCGCTTCACTCACAGCCTGGATGGCCCTCTTCTTGGCTGCCCCAGCCACGCCCAGCCGGCCTAGGACTTTGCAGAGTGATCGTCCTGCAAAGCCCCTACAACCCACTTCTATGGGCTCATAGAAAGTCTTCCAGCCCCTTCCCCTGCACTCCTGCACTAGTTCCTGGTACTTTCCTTGTTTCCTTTCATTGGCCTCCTCAATCCGCTCTTCCCAGGGCACTGTGAGTTCCAGCATGATCAGCTGTTTTGAGGCCTCAAAAATAATTATCATGTCTGGCCGGAGTGATGTTTTTGCAATGTTCTGAGGGAACTTTAGTTGTTTACCCAGGTCAGCCTGTAGCTGCCAATCAGAGGCTGTGTTGAGGAGGCCAGTTGTCAAATGTGGGCGCACCTGGGGTTTCTCTCCAGCCTTAATAAAAGAGATTGCCTTCCTCGGAGCCTGATGATGCTTGCTGGTGCTGATTGCTGAGGCAATCTTTTCAGCAACTACTCTGAGCACCTGGTCTGAGCACCTGGTCGTGCCACCAACAATACCGACCATCAGCCAGGGCCCTTGGGCAGCTGCTAAGGAGGTGTTCTAGGGTCCCTCTTCCAGAGCACAGGGGACAGGCAGGTGTCTCGCTCTTTCCCCACAGATGGAGGTTTGCTGGGCTTGGCAGGGTGTCGTATACTGCCTGCACTAGGAATCGGATCCGGTGGAAGTCTGCCTTCATGATGTTTGCCCAGGTGACCTTGCGCTGCAAGGTGCTCTCCCACCTTGTCCATGCTCCCTGCCGCTTAAGGCCTACAGCTCTGCTTACTCGCTCCTCCTCCACACCTGCTCGGACCTCTTCCTGGAGTAGCTGGTGTCTCTCCTTTCCCTGTGCCCTGCTGACCTGGGCCTTTGGGAAGTATCCCAAGCCTGCTCCCCCTGTTGCTAAGACCCCCATCAGTGTTTTCTGCCTTAGGCGTGACTCCGCCACCTCAACTGCCTTCTCAGCCTTCCACTTTCTTCCTGTCCTTACCTCAATACCTGCTGATGCCACCTTGCAGTCTTTAGAATCTCTGTACTGTAGGGCTTCTCGTGTGCGAGCCACCTTGAACTCTTCTGTGAGACCACTGAAGGGTAACTGCACGCTGTTACTTGCCCCATACAAGGCAGTGCTGGTGAGACTGCGGGGAAGTCCCAGCCACTTACGAAGAAAGCCACTGATCTTTCTTTCAAGGGATTCCACAGTAGTTATTGGAACTGTATAGACAAGGAAGGGCCACAGGATTCGGGGCAGGATGGAATGCTGGTAGATCCAGGCTTTAAATCTTCCAGGCAGGCCGGACTTATCCACCTTAATGAGCCACGCTCCCAGCTCCTCATTTGCCTTCAAAGATAGACAAGAAAAAAACAAAAAAACTAGAAGCTAAAACTTCTATTTCACTTTAATAAACTCTGCAGTATCTCCATTTTCATAAAGACCAAGTCCAGCATAGAGCGGCTGAGTGAATGTGGTCTGGACTCTGTGGAGGAGAGTCATGGTTTCAGAGACGCTGTAGAAAGACAGAATACCTGCTCTGTGATCCAGGTACACTCCTACTCTGGAAGACCGAGGACCTGAGAGGAGAGTTCGGACTTTGTTGTGCCAAAAAATATAACTGTTTGTGTAACAATGGAATGACCAAGATATGTCATTGTATCCAAATACACATTCATTTAAGCTCCCTGCTCTGCTGATATTATTGTATGCAACTGCAGAAAAGTATTAAAAATTCTGCAACAAATGAATGAAAGAAACTTTAGCAACATCCACTACATGGCATGGGAACTTCTACAACTAAATAAATGACTGTAAAATAGCAACATCCACCACTACTACTAACCCTTCAACTACTGCAACTACAACAATGTCTGCTAGAAGATGTGGCAACTACTGCAACAAAATGAAAGCCTAAAAATACACTAACAACTGCTACTGTGCACGGCAAGTTTTGCAACCAAATTGGCAGATGAAACCAAACCAGCATCTGGTAGAAGATATGACGACTAAATAAAGACCTGAAACCACAATACCCCTCTGTGAATCGCTACCTTATAGTGGCTTGAGGGGTTTTTGTGTCCTAGGGATGTCAGAGGCTATGCTGTCCAGGGGCATTTGCCCCCTGGTATGGTCTCCCATGGCAAATTGGTCCCGGGTGAGTGATCAAACAAAGAGCGATTCAAAAGACTCTTATGAGTACATGATCAAGGGAACTGTTCTGGTCTCAGAATCTCATCTCTGCTGGAACCAGCACTCCTGGAGAGGGGCTGGACTCTGTCTCTGTCTGGAGTTGCCCTTGGTGAGAGACGACGGGCTGGGGTGGGTATCCTAGTATCCCCTTGGCTTGCTGCCTGTAGGTTGGGGTTTTTCCCAGTGGACAAGAGGGTTTTTTCCCTCCATCTTTGGGTTGGGGAATTAGTCCTGACTGCCGTTTGCCATTATGTGCCGAACGACGCATTCTTGGAGTCCCTTCTTGGAGCCTCCCGGATCTGAACCCCAGTGGTGTTTTGTCGTTGACCATTACCATGCGGAAGGACCCATGGGAGAACAAATCAGGGAGTGCTAAGTCTAAACCATAGCATCTCCCCATTAATAGCCAATCACAAATATTACCTGTTTCCATGTGTCCAATATTTACTTTGAATTATGAACTGTCTGGGAGTTTTCCATGCACAGACTGCCTGACATAGAGAAGTCCACAGCTTTGCAAGCCGAATCTTTAACTGCCTGATAATAAAATAATGTGAACTGCTAGATTGTCTCTTGAACTTTTCTTAGCAAAAAAGAACTCCACAGTAGCCAAGTGGCTGAAGGCTTTGACTTTGGGTGGTCTCAGAATCTCATCTCTGCTTTTTGCAGAAGATATGGTTTTGATGGGTTCAACAGGTGATGGCCTCCAGCTTGCACTGGAACAGTTGTACCCGAGTGCAAAATGGGGGGAATGAGAATCAGCACCTCCAAATCTGAGGCCGTGGTTGTCAGCCAGATTTGGCTGTAGTGTCCCCTCCGGATGAAGGACAAGTTCATGCCCCAAGTGGAGGAGTTTAAGTATCTTGGGGTCTTGTTCACGAGTGATGGAAGATGGGAGTGGGTGATCGACAGACAGATTGGTGCTGTGGCTGAAGTGATGCGGACGCATACTGGTCTGTTGCGGTCAAGAGAGAGCTGAGTGTAAAAGTGAAGCTCTCCATTAACCGGTCAATCTACACCCATACCCTCACCTATGGTCACAAGCTGTGGGTAGTGACTGAATAAACAAGTTCATGTGGGGCTTCCTCTGAAGGGTGGCTGGCCACTCCCTTAGAGAGAGGGTGAAGCCATCCTGCATGAGGCCATCCGGGAGGGGCTCAGAGTAGAGCCGCTGCTCCTCCGCATCAAAAGGAGCCAGTTGAGGTGGTTTGGGTATCTGACAAGGATGCCTCCTGGGTGTCTCCTGGGTGAGGTGTTCCCAGCATGACCTACCGGGAGGAGGCCCTGGGGCAGACCCAGGACACACTGGAGAGATTATATCTCTCAGCTGGCCTGGGAACGCCTTGGTGTCCCCCTGGACAAGTTGGAGCAGGTGGTTAGGGAGAAGGAGGTCTGGGTTTCTCTGTTTAGGCCTGGATAAGCGGAAGAGGAAGGAAGGAAGGAAGGACGGACAGACAGATACCACAACATCTGCAGAATGGCTACTTCTGCAACTCAACCAGTGACTAAAACTATAAGAACATCAGCAGAAAACAATGAAGAATTCTGTAACTTAACGGATCAATGAAACAATAGCTGCTATAAGTATTGTCTACTTTTGAAACTAAACAAACCTCAGACTACAACATCTCCTGTAATGAATGACTGAAACTACAGTATCATCTGCAGGAAAGCATGGTGACTTCAGGAATTAAATCAGTGGCTGAAAATATAACATCTACAGGAAAGCATGGATAATTCTGTAACAAATGAATGAAGGAGACTACAGCAATATCTGCTATTAGTCATGGCAATGTCTGCAACTCTGCTACTCCAAGTATAACAACATCTGCTATATGACACAAAAACTACTGCAACTAAATTTAAAACTAAAACTACAGCCACACCAGCAGCAAAGAGTGATTGTAACTAAACAAGCCTAAAACCACAGCAACTTCTGCAACTAAGTTAATAATTTCTTTCTTTTTTTCTTTTTTTGCCTGTCCCGTTTGGTTCTTTTGCCATCAGAATTATTGTCTAAAGGCAAAGAAAGATGCCCAATGGACTTGACTGGGGAAAAGAAAAGGGAGAAAGAAAGAGGGAAAGAAAAACAGCAGGGAAGAGGAACGGTGATAAAGGGCAAAAAACAATGTGAATATAACAGTAAATACTAAATATTGTGCAGTACGTAGGATTGACAGCCCACGGTGTGCTTTGAGGTAGGAGCCAAAAAGGGTGTAGTTTGTATGTGTGAGAACCCGTGTGTGCACCTGTGAGCATGAGCGCGCTTGTATTTAAAAGCTTCCTTCATGTAATGATCTGCTAGAAGACCAACGGAGGGGAAACCGTGCCACTCTCCCTGAAAAAAGCTGAAGAGAGCCCCAGATGAGGGGTCGCTCAGCAGCCGCGGAGCAGGAGCAGACCGCCCCGACTCCGCAGCAGCAGGGAGGCCCCACATATACTTTGTTACTATATTTGAATTTAAGTTAATAATTTCAAATATAGTAACATCTGCTACTACTGACACTTTAACTACAACCAAACAAATCTATCTATGATAAGATACAGCAACTACTGTAACCTTAAAAGTCCTGGATTTAACAGTCGTGTGGCAAAAAAAAAAAAAAAAAAAAATCATACAAGCATGCAGTGACAGTCTCTTCTTCAACTTCTGCAGCCAGAGGAAATTTGTAAATGAGAGACAGTCTCCAACAACATATTTTTGTTTGTTTGTTTTTTGCTAAACACGTCACTCATGACCAACAAATCAAACCTGTTTGCTTAACCAAAGCAGAGAAAGAGAATCAGGATTCGTCCAAAAGCAGCTAAACAGGAAGGACACAGAAAGATACTGAATCATCTGCATGAGTCAGATCAGGGTTTAGAGTGTATGTGTGTGTTTCACTTGTTGTGCTAAGTTCATGGTTGAACACCTTTGTACTCTCTGACAAACACATCAGTTTCCTCATCGGCATAATCACTGGGAGACTTTGGAGGCGGGCTGTAGGCTGCTCATCCAATCACATGTCAGTAACACTACATTGTGCCTTCTGCTGGTTTTTCCAACATGTTCTCATCCCAAAACGTAACATACTACGCTATGAGACAACTTGTTGGTATGTTACGCTTTCGGCCACTCAACACGTCTCTATGTTATGCGTTCAGAAACAGGAGAGAACATGAGAACCGTTGGGACATGTACATTTATTTTACTTTTTTAAAAAATTTTTATCATCATGAATCGCTTTGGAAAACACTATCTAACATGATTAAGGTTGTGGTTAAGGTTAGGGATAAGAACACAGAAAACAGACCAGCAGAAAGTCTAAGTTATAGCCACACCTGATATAAAAAAAAATACCAGTAATGAGTTACATATGCCACAGTAGCAGATGATTCAAATCAAGATTTTCATTTCAATATTTCTTCAAATAACCAAATAACTCCTCAACAACAACAAAAAAGAAAGAAAATCAGCATGTATCAGTTCAAACATGTAACAAACTTCACACAGGAGGGTTTACATTAAGCAAGTCTTCAGATTGAGTGTCTATAAAATCCACATCTTCTCTAGTAGAATACATGTGATTTTGTGTGCTGGAAGGACTGAAATTAAAAGTCTTATTCAGAGTGTAACATTTGGTCTGTGAGCTTAGACAATACTATTCATAATAAAACAATTACATTTATAATACTAGTGTCTTCTTGATATAAAAACTGAAGTTCATTAATGTTTGTTCATTTTTATTAGATTTTATGATCTTCTTCATACAAGCTAATTAGAAATTGTTTTCGGTCTAGCAGAATTTACTTTCAAAGAACTTTCTGGTGCCACTCTGACCTCTTTTCAAAATCTCCATCACTGTTGACAGCAATGCTGGAGACCAAAGAAACAGGAACTAGCCGTCCCTCAGTGACTTCTGTCTATTTCAGTTTAATATCTCTGCAGTGTCTCCATGATCAATAAAAAGACCAAGTCCAGCATAGAGCGGCTGAGTGAATGTGGTCTGGACTCTGTGGAGGAGAGTCATGGTTTCAGAGACGCTGTAGAAAGACAGAATACCTGCTCTGTGATCCAGGTACACTCCTACTCTGGAGGACCGAGGACCTGAGAGGACAGTTTGGACATTCTTGTGCAAAAATTTGCAACTTTTTCTGTCACAGCTCAATAACCAAGAGTTGTCATTAAATCCAAATCCACATTCATCTGACTCTCCTGCTCTGCTGATAGTCTTGTATGCGACTGCTGCATCAACTCCACCCCCTCTCCACTTCACCTCCCAGTAACAACGTCCAGTCAGACTCTCTTTACTCAGGACTTGATAATAATCAGTGAATCTGTCTGGGTGATTAGAGTAAGTCTGTTTTTGTCTCATTAATGTCACTTTTCTGTTCTCTTCAGATAATAACAATTCTCTGTGTGCTGTGTTTGGATCCAGTGTGATTTCTTGTGAATATTTTAAGAATCCAGCTCTGGTCTTTGGCTCTGCTGGTGACAGTAAAACATCCTCTTCAGTGACTGTCAGTGAGATGTTTGTCCATTCCTCTCTCAGAATGTCCTGTAGTTTATCTCTGGTCTCTGACACAGCTGCTGTCACATCCTCAAAGTAGCTCAGAGGACGAATATTGATGCTGGATGAGTGTGTAGACTCACTGAGTGCTGACAGTGAGGGGTAGTTGTGTAGAAACTGGTTGTGATCCTCTGTGTGTGAGAGCTGCTCCAGCTCGCCGTCTTTCCTCTTCAGCTCAGCGATCTCCTGCTCCAGCTTCTCCTGAAGCTCTTTGACTCGACTCACTTCAGTTTCCTGCTGGGATCTGACCTGCTGCTTCACATCAGAGCTTCTTTTCTGGAGGAGACGGATCAGCTCAGTGAACATCTTCTCACTGTCCTCCACTGCTTTATCAGCAGAGCCATTGATGGCCTCCACCTCCTGTTGAAGCAGCTTCACATCTTTCTCTCGCTCCTGGATTCTCTGCTGGATGTTTAGTCGTCTCACCTCGAGCTCCTTCTGCTTCTCAGTCCTTTCTGCTGCAGCTGGGACTGTTTCATGGCCTTTATGATGAGAGCAGATGTTGTCCTGGAGCTTCTTGGAGGGGGCCACCAGCTTGTGTTTCTTTAATGGAGCTGCATCATAGTGAGGTTGAAGGTGTCTCTCACAGTAAGAGGCTGGACAAGATAAACAGGACTTGATAGCTTTCAGTTTCCTCCCAGTGCAGACATCACAGGCCACATCTTCAGGTCCAGCATAGCAGTGATCAGCTGGAGCAGCTTGGAGTCCACTCTTCTTCAGTAACTCCATCAACTCTGCTAACATGGTGTTTTTCTCCAGGTCAGGCCTCAGTGTGAAAGTCTTCCTGCACTGAGGGCAGCTGTGGATTCCCTTCCTGTCCTCTTCATCAAAGTGGGTTTCGATACAGTTCATACAGTAGCTGTGTCCACAGGGAATAGTCACAGTATCCTTCAGTAGATCCAAACAGATCCAACAAGAGAACATTTCTCGATCTAGCTGATCTCTTTTCTGTGCCATTTCTCCTCTCAGTAAGAGTGTCTCTGTGAGTTTCTGTTACATAGTGGTGAAACTATTCCAGAAAATATGTGGACAGACTGGAGCTGCTGTGCTTCAGGTAGAAGAGGGAGGAGTTAACAGACTTTAGCTTTTACCAGGAAGAACAGTTTGAAGTAGACACTGTTTAGTAACTTTAAACATCATAGGTCTGTTTGTAGTTTGCATTTTTATCCGTTACCTCCTAGTCAGTTAAAAATCTGTAAATACATAATCAGCAAATGCAAACAACACTTGCAAATAAATATATATTCAGCACCCAATGAGACCACAGCAATATGTATAACTGCAACTCCTGCAAATGAGTCAGCCTCTGAAACTACAGGAATTATAAAACTGTAATGGCTAAAACTAAACATGGCAAGTATCTCAAGATTTGCACCTACGCTTACGGGTGAAAGTACGACTGCAATGAAGCAACCATTGACACCATGCCTGCAACTAACAACACCAACATTGTCAAGTTAGTGAAACTGAAATGACTGAAACTTGAGTGACTGATACAAATAAATTATACCAGCAGCTGAAACTGGTGCAACTAAATGAAATACCCAAGCTACATCACCATCTGGTGCTAGTTATGGAAACTTCCACAACTTAATCAAACACTGATACTACTTAACATCTGAAACTACAGATGGAAAGTTAGGCAGCTAAACTGCAGCAAGAGCTAGTAAAAGTGAAGCTAGAGCAACTACTGTGACTACAAACTGCAGCAACATGTGAATCAGGCAACCACTTATGTGACAATAAAAAACTGAGATTTTAAGTTTATGCCTTGCTGCAGAGTTTTGTTCCAAGGAGTTTTTGTTTAGACATATAAACAGTGAGTTACAATAGTCCAAACATGATGAAACAAATGCATGTATAACCACCTCCAGTTCAGTGTGTGACACTACAGGACTTAATGTAGCAGTGATAAGTGATAAAAGAAAGACGGAACCAGAGATTTGAACATCCAAAGTAAGAGGAAAGTCAAAAGTTACCCCAAGGTTCCTGATAGACGATTTCACAAATGTCGAAAGGGGACCTAGAGCTTTCATCATTGTAAGTGCATGTCTGCCAGCACAACGCATTACTGTAGGGCTGTTCGATATAACGATATATATCGGATGACGATATAAAAACAGCTATCGTTTCAGTTTACACTATCGTTTGTTTCGTGGCGTCGTAAAATAAACTGTTTACGGCAATATGTTTTCATCGTTTTGATGGTCACTGTAGTGGCTATATTAATTTCTTAAAGTTCTCTCTTTCTCTTATATTTTATATAACCACACTACGGACGGACAAGCGCCTGTTTTTATGCGTTGTGGTTAGCAACAATGACAGTAACAGCATCGCGTGTCCGCTTGTTTATGTACCACATAAACCTTTCACAATAAAGCCCAAGATCCTGTTCAGACTTTTCAAAATAAACTGAATCACGTGAAAGAGCAGATTATTTACAGATGAGAAGTAAAAAAGAGCCGCCAGGTGCTAAAAAATAAACCTTAGACTCAAACGTTAGAACAGGCTTTTCCCGGCAGCACGCCATGTAATAAATACTCACAAAGAAAACGGCAGCCTTTACAACTTATGTCTAAAAATGTATACTTTCATGCATCGGTTAAAACACTGGACTCCAGGTACGCGACGCGCAGCTGGAAACACTTTCCGCAAGTCGAGCTGCCCGAGATTCACATAATTTACAGAAAATGTTTTTGTGATTTATATCGTTATCGATAGAATTCTTATATCCGGATATGAGATTTTGGTCATATCGCACAGCCCTACTCAAAGGGGCTCAAAATATGCTGAAAAGGAAGTAGATATATTAGAAACAATAAGGGTCCCAATACAGAACCTTGTGGCACACCATAGGTAAGGGAAGTGAAGGATGACCTGCACTTAGAAACCGCCACAGAAAAGTGGTGGTCAACCATATCAAAGGCCGACGTGAGGTCCAACATCAGCAGAATAGAACATTTTCCTGCATCATCAACGTATTACTGTTTTCAAACCTCATTTTCTTCAAGTAAAGCAACAACATCTGTGACTAAACCAAGAAGCATAAGACTGAGCACAGCTACAGAATCAAGTTATAGTTTTCTACACGAACACAGTCACATTCTGGATTTTTGAAACATTTATTTTTACCTTTTTATTAACAATCCACAACAGGAAACAATGTGTAGGCACAAACGTTTTTTTATACTGCGAGAGACAAAAAGGATAAATTTAGGAACCAAATTCATATCAAAGCATTCACTCTGTGTGGAAACTCATTGTTAAAGCATGTAAACCAACACTGACTGGGTCTATGACTCTGACTGAACATCTTTAAATATTCAACACTGGCAGCTTCACTGATGTTCCTCTCATTGATAATGATCCAGCTCCAGATATAAGTCTGTTGGGGTTCCTGGGTCACGTCCAGATCACCTGATGGTCCGGTACATCATAAAGTCGACCGTGGTGCATCGTGGGAACTTGCCGATCGAGCTCTCCTCCACGGGTGTGTAAACTTTGATCTGCCTCATGTGCGTGTCTCTCCCGTTCTGGTGGTTGGCCAGCACGGCGATCTGGATCATGAATGTGCTGATGGGCTCGTTTGTGCGCTGAAAAACACACAAACGCACACACACAGAGTGACCGAGCATCAAGCCACTTCTTTAAAGATACTTATAATCTGCTAATTTTAACTACAACTTTAACCACTGGGAGGCAGCGTTTTACCAGCAGGTGCTGTTCTGTTTAAGTTCAATGTTTCTGTTTTAGGTGCTCCCATTGAGAAGAATGTGCTGCTTAAATAAATATTACAGCAGCAGTCCCCAACCTTTTCTGTGCCACGGACCGGCCTTTAAGGTGTCGCAGATAAATACAACAAAATAAAAGCAGTACCATTACCAAAAAAAGAAAAAAGATTTATACATAACACATGGGAAAAGACCCATAGAAACAGAGTTAACCATAAAAACGATGAAAACCATAAATTTCACACCTGAGCCTCAACTCTCCAGTCGGTGGCCCAGAGATTGGGGAGCGCTGCATTCATTAGACTGACTCACTGCTCCATCTTGTGGTACAAACTGGTATTACATAACAGCACATGCTTTTCTTTTACATTCTGTTAATGTTGTAGTGACATTTTAAACATTTTTAACCATATTTAAACACAAGAATTTACAAAAACGTATCTCTAGCTCCCCTGAGTTGAAAAACAAACAAACAAAACACTCAAGTGTATAGTCACTGTCCAATCATAAGAGCTGTAGGTTACTGCACTTGGTGGCATGTAAAGACCCCCACAAGTCTTAGGTGGAGAAGCGCCGCCTTATTTTTTTGCATTACGTCTATTTTTGCAGGAACAGTGCTTCACAAATTTATCAGACCACCGGCCAGTGTAAGGTTTATGCCACCCTAAATGAACAGTATTTATAATTATCAAATTCACTTTTTATGTTTCTGTAATGGTTAAGTCCCCAATGTGTACAAGCAGAAGCACCCAGTGCTCATAAAACGTTCATTTTTAATGCTAATAAATAATTTTTGCTGTTATCCATGCATTTTTTAAAATTTACTGTCTTACCAAAAACAAAGAATAAAAGTGTAAAGCACAATATTATTTTTGAATCAAGATTCCAAATTACATTTATTTGCTTGCATTCATAAAAACTTTTTTATGGTGGTCGAATGTTATGTCTGAGTTCCGGCTCAGGTTTAGGTACAAAAACATGAATTCAGTCATTTTTAATTTTGTTTGTTTGTTTACACGTTTTCTACAGAACTTCTTTGTTCTCTTGATTTTAAGATAAGATAACTCTTATTGTCATCGCACAGTCACACTTTGTACAAAAATACAGTGAAATTAGAAAACTGTCCCCTTTCAGCACTAAACACAACAAAACAACACAATAAACTTTAAAGTGGATAAAAAGTGCAAAGAAGGTATGAATTAACGAATGAATGGTCATTGCACAATGAACGTATAATTTTGTTATCCGCTGTACATCATCATAACCACAAACCCTTCTGAAAGCTTACTTCTACAACCTGCACCTCCTTTGAATGCCAACTACACGTCGGCTCAGCACAGACAATGAAGGCAGCGATTAAATGGTTCAGTGCTGATGTTTCCTTCTATAAAAACACTGAACAGTCGCCTGTGGAGGGAAATCTGCACACTTTCTAATCAGTAGGTGTAGTAGTTAACTGCACAGAGACTTTAGTTCCCTGACTTTGGCCATTATGGGAAAGAGTGCAAAATAAGGGCACAAATGTCTCTCTCCGTCTTTCAGTCACTGTGGCTGGGTGTCAGTATTTACATCTACACGTTTATACAGATGGTAAGCCTTCAAATGTTCCACAGTGAGTAAATGACTGGATTCTGTCCCCTGACCGAAGGCTTTACATTCAGTTACACCCTGTCGACCAGAGACAATCAGAAATGCATCAGAAATGCAAACAGAGACCACAGAGCAGGATGTTACAGAGTCCTGTTTTGGTAAAATGCAGCATTTAAAGGTTGGAAAAATATTAATTCTTACCGGATTCATGAGAGAGATGTGAATCCATCCACTGGGCTCCACCATCTCTAGCTGCTGCAGAGGGGAAGACGAGGAAGAGGAGGGTCTGAGTGATTTTGAAACCTCCGGATGAAAACCAGATTATTTTTATTAATTATTTATTTTATTGAGATATATACACTAAGCTTTACCCTGATTTCTTGAAGATTGTGGAAGTTGTTGCCGACTCGCACCGAGATCTTACTCGGGGTGTAGCTCTCGTCTGACTTATAATCAGCATAAATGCACAACATCTTCACTGTCGTCCTCCTCCTTTACTCCACAGGTCACATATTAAAGAAAGTGAATTAATAACAAAGCAAAAGAGTAAGGTTCTGTCAGCAGCAGCACACACAAATAAAATTAACAACACCTTCCAGTTAAAGATAATGTACATTTTCCAGGTTTACTTTAACTTCTCTTGTACAGAAGCTGGAAAACGTTACCTGAACTGTATGTTGACCAGGTGAGGCTGCGACCCATCCGACTGCCAGTAGGTCTCCAGGTTGTCATCCCTTAGCTGATCCACTCCAAAACCTGGACACGTAGAGGGCAAACACATCAGACTAGAATTGATCCCAACGGCCTCTGAAATTGATCCAAACGTGGCAATTGTGCAGTAAGGCAAACTGCTTACTACGCTGTGGATATGCATATGAACAGCTCCAAGGAGAAAAATAACACAATTTCTGAGATTGTGTCCACTTCTGAAAGATGTTTACAGTCATCTGTTCACACAGCAGACTGTATGCAGGGGGGGGGGGGGGGGGTGTCTGAGGGAGTAGTTACCAGGTTTACAGGAAGAGAGGGACCACACCGCCTGGGAGCCAATCTCCCGAACCGTCCCGGTCCGCTCCAGCTGCTTCGGGTCAGCTCCAGGTGGTGTCTTGCTCGGTGTCGCCATACTTTAAAACAAAAAAACACAAGTTCAGCACACTCTGATGGAAAATCTGACGCGTTTTTCTCAAAAGGTTCATGGAGATCAGTAACCTAACACCAACGTCTATTCATGTTTTCGATATTTTAAGGTTTATTCACACTTAGTAAATACAACTTAATCAACGAAGCAAATATAACTGTATTTTAATAATAAGCTGACCATTAGGTAAAGTTCGGCTTATAAATATCACTACTGGCACCATCTATTTTAACTAGATTATAACCAGACGCAAACCTTTATGCATATTTTAAACATTTCGAGCTCTATTTCCATTTAATAGAAAATACAGAAAATGTAAGTTCTGTTTAGGAATAAGGGGACCTTTTGGTAAACTTCTTCGTCTAAATGACAAAGCTAGAGCATCCATTTCAGCTAAAATGTGACTTATTTGGGAGTTATTTATGACTAGCTAGTCGCCAGCAGCTGACACTTCTCAACTCTAAACGCTCTCAAAACCACTAAAACTCAATCTACGTCACAGTTATTGAAGCCGACTCACAGACGCGTTAGTACAGGTCTCCGGGGTGTCGTGTCAGTGCATCAGAAATACGGCTGCACGTCCAAAATAGTTTAAATCCGCTTCTATTTACACACTTCGAATCTCCCACTTTTTTGCGCCTCAGCGTCGCTTCTTATACACGTCACCAGCGCTGAGCAAGCAGTCGCATGCTAACTGCGATACTCCCGCCATCTTTCCTGCCGGCTTCCAGCCCGTGAGAGGAACACGTTGCTGGAAAAAAACAGAAGTTTCACCCCACAGTTTTTGTCTCTAAACGTGTCTTCTCTTCTAATCCCTTCTTAACCGGGTAGCTGGAGCCGGATAAGGGTGAGTTTGCGTACTCATCGCCCTGGATTTTATTGCTTTTGACGTTTTTATTGCCACGGAAACGAGCAGATGTCAGGCTGCTGGGCCTCCGCTGCTAATATCGTGAAGCTAGCCGTTAGCATTCTCCAATGAACATCCTAAACTTCGCTTCCACCGGACAAGCGTCTCTTTATAATTGGTCCGTTATCCAGTGTAATTGTATGGTTACAGCTTGTTGGGAGTCAGTCAGTGTGGTTTCCCCTGTTTGCTCGTATTGCTGAGAGACGGGCCCTGAAAATATTGCGTTTTCTTTTAACGACAGGATCATGCGCCAAATTCCATTCGTAAATCTCCCAAGTTATGATGTTTCACATCACTCACCGTAGCAGACAGTCATGAGATTATAATTCCAAGACATTTTTAAAGTGTTTATGGGTAGTTTATTAATTCGGCATATGTATGCACCACAGAACAGCACGTTATTGGAGGAGAAATCCCTAGTTTGAAGCTCGTCGCCACCGCCCGTCATGCTAGAATACAGCTAGTTAAAATAATTAATATTATGAGTTAAATTAATGCCGAACTAAAAAGAAAGTTGGGCACAGATTGTTTAAATGAGTTGAAGCGGGTGTTTCCAGACACATGCGTATAGACGTGAAGCAACGATGAAAGGGCAGAATTTTAAATGGACCCTGGTGTGGCTCGCTCTTCCTTTACAAAAGACTGCAAAGCTCAAATGGGCCCGACTCCTGGGGGCCTAGATACGCACACACCAGACCAGGATCAGAATTAAAGACAGCAGGTATTAAATGCAGCCAGAGGCTGGTTTAGGCAGGAGATTTGCAGCACTCTATTGTTGAATAAAAAGAGCGTTTGTTCAGAAGCGAATGTGTTGTTTCAGCAGAGTTAACATTGTGCATGTGGACGCAGGTTTGACCCCGACTGCTGCACTCTACATTTAGAGACTTTTTGGATGGTTTTGGGCAGCTGCATGCTAATCATGACTCAGTTTATAAATTGTTCCTGTTTCTCTTTGTATGTTTAATCACATTTTCTCAAAACCAGCTCCTCAGATATCAATTTGTTTCTCCAGCTCCACAGGTGCTAACGTCCATCATTCCCGCCCTCAATCATGGCGGATAAGAACACCAGGATCGCCATCGTCAACCATGACAAATGCAAACCTAAGAAATGCCGTCAGGAGTGCAAGAAGAGCTGCCCGGTCGTCCGTATGGGTGAGTGTGGAGATGATCGCACCGACGGCACAAACTAGAGTGAGAGAGAAATGTGTCTAAATGTGAACCGTGTGTGTCTTCAGGTAAACTGTGTATTGAGGTGACTCCACAGAGTAAGATAGCGTGGATCTCAGAGTCTCTGTGCATAGGCTGTGGCATCTGCGTCAAGGTAATCTTGGCGCCTGAATATCTAGCAGGAAATGATCTTTTCAGACTGCTTTTAGTCACAACGTTTAAACTATTAAGAGTGTGTTTGAAGTTTGTTTCGTGACTTTTTCTCCTTGCAGAAATGTCCGTTTGGAGCACTGTCGATCGTCAACCTTCCCAGCAACCTGGAGAAGGAAACCACACACAGATACTGCGCCAACTCCTTCAAACTGCACCGGTACGGCGATAAACCTCCAGTCTGTTTACCTTCACTTCACAGCTGAGCAGTGTTTCCTCTGACATGTTACAAAAACCTCGGGAAACAGGTCGGAATTAAGTTCCAGCGTAGCTGTTATTCTTGGATCGCTCCTTTAGTTCTGATCACCTCCACCATGTGCTATGATTCTAATTTTAGTTAACACTGGTTAATAGATAGTGCTTTCAGTTTTTGTTTGGAGGGTCCACAGATTCTCAGCCTGGAGGCTGCACATCAGGTCAGGTGTGGTTTTGCAGCACTGTCCAACACGGACTTCTGTTGGAACATCTCGCGGGATCTGAGGAGAAACAAGTTGTTTTGTTCACACAAATAAAAGAATCTCCCTGTGACTTTACTACTCCATGGAGATGAAATCAAAAGTGAAGATCGCTCTTTTGATTTCCTGGAGGAGATTTAGGATCCGTGAAAGGGGATCGAGCTCCACGTGATGATCTCAACAGCAAACAGAAGTTTACGTCCACTCAGGTCTACAACCCTGTGAGTGTTCTTCTCACTTGATGCCCTCTGGGTGGAAGCTGGACTCCTCAACTGAGAACCTGCTACTGCTCATAGCTGGAGAGCCAGCTCTGATGATCCAGACAAGTTGATGCTCATTCTCCGTACAACAAGAGGACCTTTAAAAAGTGAGAGGTTGACCTTGGAGGGGAGAATAATAAAAATAATGTTTCAACTGTTAATGATTTTTATGCTTTAAATAAAAGCAATAATCAGCTGCCTCTCCACTGAGGTCCTAACCCAGGGCTGTGATGGTGCTGTCCGAGTCGGTACGACCACTGTACTCTGAATATACTCTGTTGCAGACGCGAACAGCTGGACAGCCGCTGTCCATGTAGTCATTCCTGAGAAGTTGTTGCGTGGTCACTGAAACAGCGGCATTCAAACCTCCGCACAGACCCTCGTCTTAACCGTCTGATGATGACATTTACGTCATTTTATGTAAGCGGACCCTAACGGGCTCATGGAGCTGGACAGAGTAATTCCTGATTAAAGAGAGGCAGCTGAATGACATCGAGGATCGTCACATCATGACAGGAAGCACAGCTCTAGTTCAATACCAGCAATTCGTTAGCTTCATAGCATAAGTCCCTAAGTCATTGACTTAGTCAAATGACTTAGGCAATTATGCTATGAAGCTAACGAATTGGACTTTAAAAATAAAAGCATGGGACGTGACTAATCAGTCTTCAAGTCTCTGAAGTGCACAAACATACCCAGGTAGCCCATCTATGTAAAGAAACACTGCTAAGACTTTGTGTTTAAGTAAGAGCTTATTATTATTATTATTATTGCTCAGCAATGAAGTCATTTTAGAACCATGGCAGCAAAGAAAAGCCGTCAAACCAAAGCAGAAACGCCTGAAAGGAAAGCTGACACTAAATGATGGAATTATTTGATTATTAGCTTATGTTAAAGTCTGTTATGGTGGGTCAAGATGTTTATAGTGTGTGTGTGTGTGTGTGTGTGTGTGTGTGTGTGTGTGTGTGTGTGTGTGTGTGTGTGTGGTGCAGGCTGCCTATCCCCCGGCCCGGTGAGGTTTTGGGGCTGGTGGGGACCAACGGTATCGGCAAGTCCACAGCTCTGAAAATTCTGGCCGGAAAACAGAAACCAAACCTGGGGAAGTTTGATGTGAGTGTTCACACGACACACACACACACACAGGCCAGCAGTCATGTTGCTGCTGGCCTGAGAAGATAATGTTTGGGTGGAGTTGCCATTTTTGGTTTGCTGGCCATCAGTTTAGCAACAGGAAAAGATTATGGTGTGGCTCCACCGACCGGTCGGGTAACTTTATCACATGCTCTTCTCACTGCTAACGATGGTTGAGATCTTTAGCCAAAGCCAAAAGGAAATTCTTGACTAGGTTCTAAAGTTCCATTTAAAAACAAAACTCCTCCCTTGTAATTCAGTTTGACTCATTTACTCATGTTGTTCAGCTCATTCATTGTAAACCCACAACTTACTGATACTTTTCTGGAATTTTTGCACTTTTGTTATTAATTTTCTTTAAGTATCCTTAGAAATCCCATATTTCCTGTTAGTAAAGTAGAACAATTTGCACATCTGTTCCATAAGACAGATGTGTTGCAAGGAACAGAATTCAGGGACATTTACACAGTAAACCTTTTTGCTTGAAAAGCTACGAACAGATTAACTTGTGCAGGACAACACACCAAGTTATGGTTACATGGACTCTGTCAGCCCAGCTTTGCATGATTCACATTCAAAGTAATGCTGCTTTTTCTTATACTAGGCCTCAGTGCAGACACTCAGTTCATCATCCTGGATCTGATACAGACCCCAGAGTTTTTCACCCTCAGGGATCATTTCCACACATTGACCTCGTTGTCAGAAGCTTTGTGTTTTAATGATCCGTACTTTGAAATCCCAGAATCCTCCAGACTGGCAGGAGATCCTGACCTACTTCAGAGGGTCCGAGCTGCAGAACTACTTCACCAAAATCCTGGAGGACGATCTGCGGGCCATCGTGAAGCCGCAGTACGTCGACCAGATCCCAAAGACCGTCAAGGTTCCCGACTTTTCCTTGAATATATCGTTCCTGTTGGCATGGGCGTTCACTCTGATGGCCGGTTGTAATTCTTCGTCTCCACCTACAGGGGTCAGTAGGGGCCATCCTGAGCAGGAAAGATGACACAGACACGCAGGACCTTGTCTGCGAACAACTTGGTACACACACACACACACACACACACACACACACACACACTCTCTTAATTACAAGCTGAAGAACCTTCATGTGGAAGCGTTTACACGCCGACTGTAAACAGTTTAGTGCCGTTATGAACAAACACAGTCGTGTGTTAGTATTTTTAGGTTGATACACACTATTTACTCTTGTGAGGACCATGTGACACATCACAGTTCATTGGAACAGAGTTATTTCATGGGTCATATTTAAAGAAAGCGTGTGTCTCCGTGTGGAGCTGATAAACCAGTTTGTGTGCAGAAACTATTCCTATTCTTAAAATAAGCGTTTAATCCCAGGGATCTTCCCCCTGTTTTGGATTTTTTTTAATGTTGCGTATAAACAACATTTCTAATTGCATCTCTGTGTTTGTCTGCAGATCTGAGTCACCTGCGGGAGAGGAACGTGGAGGATCTGTCCGGAGGAGAGCTGCAGAGGTTCGCCTGTGCTGTCGTCTGCATCCAGAGAGCTGACATGTGAGGAAACAGCCCGAAAGCTTATTTATTTAATATTTAACAAACATATTGTTTTGTCTGTGAGCTGAGAGCCGAGCTCGCAGACTGACCGCCGTCCTCTTGTTTCTGCTCTTCTGCTGCAGTTTCATGTTTGACGAGCCGTCCAGTTACCTGGATGTTAAACAGAGGCTGAAGGCCGCCATCACCATCCGCTCACTCGTCACCCCCGACAGGTTTGTCACTTCAAAGCTTCGGTTTGATCCCTGGAGGTGCACCGCCGCTCTTAAACGTGATGTTGCGTTGCAGGTACATCATCGTGGTGGAGCACGATCTGAGCGTGCTGGACTACCTGTCGGACTTCATCTGCTGTCTGTACGGAGTCCCGAGCGCCTATGGAGTCGTTACCATGCCCTTCAGCGTCAGAGAGGGTAAAAACGTTATTGCACCACACCTCTGTAAAAGTGTGAAGAAACAAGTGGTGGTATTTGTCCTTAATATCACTGTCGCTAAGTGGACCCAAAGCATGTCCTGATCTTCCTGCATCCTTCCTCCAGGTATCAACATCTTCCTGGACGGTTACGTCCCCACGGAGAATCTCAGGTTTCGTGAGACGTCGCTGGTCTTCAAGGTGGCCGAGACGGCCAATGAGGAGGAGGTGAAGAGACTCAGGCATTACCAGGTCAGTTTATGTGCCTAATCTGAATCACTGCTCATTTGCTTTGGCTCGTTGTTTTCTTTTTGTTTTTCTTCCCCTACCACTTTCATTTCCTGTCACGTTTTTCTTTTCAAAATAAAAGCTTCGTCACACGGGGCTGTAGTTCTATCTGCCGATTCCTTTTCTTTCTTGAGCTTTTTCGATCTTGTGGGTTTAGAAATGTCGTCATTAACCCTTTAAAGCTCACCACAGGACCAACTCCGTTCATTATTGAGATACACAAATTTTTATGAAGTGCAAGAAAATGAAAATATTGTTTTGCACAATTTGCAAAAAAGCAGCATAAGAAAATGAGTCGAGTTGCTTCTTTGTTGAATGTTTGATTGTTTGTTGTTGTTCAGTATCCGGACATGTCGAAGACGATGGGCGAGTTCACGCTGGACATCAAAGGAGGAGAGTTTACAGACTCTGAGATCATGGTGATGCTGGGAGAGAATGGTGAGCTGCGCTGAGGGTTTTAGTCTAAATCTCTGTGGTCAAGGTTTAAAAATGGTTTTAAATTGAACTTTTCAGATGTTTCATTCAGAAGCAGCTTTGGAGGCCGTCACACATTTTATCATTTCCAAGCCAATTTAAAAAAATCTAATTTAAAGGGTGTGAACCTGTAATTTTTCTTAGTCAGTTATTTAATTTCAGAGAAGAAAAGTTGCAAAATATGAAAAATCTCGTAGCTCAGACGAGCTCATTTAAAATGGCACTAAAGGAAAATAATAAAAATATGGATCATCTTGTTTCCTCTGACTGTTTCCCACAAAAATGGAAAAGCTGACACGTGCACGTCTGAAAGTGTGTATGTGTGTTTCCAGGCACAGGGAAGACGACCTTCATCAGGATGTTGGCCGGTGGGCTCAGGCCTGACGGAGGAGGTGAGTCTCTCTCTCTCTCAGATGAAGCCAGATTAAACCGGACGCACCCACTGACCCTGAGCTCTGTCTTTCAGGCGAGATTCCCATCCTGAACGTCAGCTACAAGCCTCAGACCATCAGCCCCAAGTTCAAGGTCAGCTCTCGTTTTCTAACCGCGGACCCGTGACAGGATCATCCATCCGTCTGTTTCACAGCTTTCAGCCTGCTGATTGATTTTAGCCAGCAAACTGAATTTACAGAAATCCAGGGTTCAGAGTCCAAAAAGTTTAAATAAAGTTGAACCAGACTTTTACCATTGTTCATATCATGAAAACCAATCTGCAGCGACCAAGGTCCGGACTCTGATGGAGTCGAGTGTGTTTTACGTTTTCAGGGCAGCGTCCGAGCTCTGCTGCACGAGAAGATCAGAGACGCCTACACGCACCCGCAGTTCATCACCGACGTCATGAAGCCGATGCAGATCGAGAGCATCATCGACCAGGATGTAAGAGAGAGACAAACAATTAGCGGCCCTCTAATTAACCTAATGCTAGCCTAGCCGCTTACCCTAACCATCAGCCTCACTGTAACCCTGACACTAAAACCACATTTGGAGTCTCAAAAATGCCCTCGAACTCGCGAGGACAGGCCCTTTGTCCTCATAAGTGACCACAAGTAGAGTAACGTTGTAATTTTTGATCCCCGCAAAGATGTCTAAAGAGGTACACACAAACACACTAACCTGATCTTTGTCCTGGATAAGGCGCCGATCCATCTTTTTCCATTTTATTTTGTTACTTGTGTGTCATCAGACTCAATTTAAACATAATTAAAATAAAATGTAAGGAGACTTTTTGAGCCGACTGGAGGGTAGAAAGCGTTTTCTAATGAGATACGATGAAGACGGGGTGATGAAGCTGCCTGCTCCGCCCACAGGTGCAGAACCTGTCTGGAGGTGAGCTGCAGAGAGTCGCCCTCACACTCTGTTTGGGAAAACCGGCCGACGTGTACCTCATCGACGAGCCCTCTGCCTACCTGGACTCCGAGCAGCGATTGATGGCCGCCAGAGTCATCAAGAGGTATGCGCTCCTCTCCCTGCTCCTCAAGCAGCTCCCTTCCTGTTTATCCTCAAACACAAGCGTCAACGAATCCACAGCGAGCGGCTTAAAACTCAGGATTTCTTTTCAGTTTTACTTTGATACAAAGTCAGACGAGAGCGCGTCTTAATAATCATATTTCAGGTAATCTCCTCGTTTCAGCTTCATTCTTGGACTCTGTGAGTAGCTTTGCATGATTTACAGCTCAACAGTATTTTTGTTATTTGAATGGTTAATCTTTGCAGCGGTGGAAGATGGTAAGAAGTGTCTGTCATGTCTCAAAATATGTAATTAAGAAGGAGAACTTCCACATTGGATGACCTGAAACGGTCTAATTAGAAGGCCTTGTTGTTGTTGCGTGTCTCTGCCCGTGTGTGGCGCTGTTGTGACACGTCTTTTATTCGCAGGTACATCCTCCACGCCAAGAAGACAGCATTCGTGGTGGAGCACGACTTCATCATGGCGACCTACCTGGCCGACAGAGTCATCGTGTTTGACGGGCTTCCCTCCAAGAAGACTTCAGCCAACACGTAAGATGAACCGTCGAGTCTAAGCTGCTTCGTCAGCTCGCCGGCCACCGCCACGGTAACGTGATGTTTGTTTTTTCAGGCCTCAGAGTCTGCTGGCTGGGATGAATCGCTTCCTGTCGCTGCTGGAGATCACATTCAGGAGAGATCCGAACAATTTCAGGCCGAGGATCAACAAACTCAACTCCATCAAGGTAACGCCACGACCCAACCTCCATGTTTATTTGAATCTTTATTTAAACACACTGACCGTCACACACGGACGGACTCTTGACACGAAAATGCAGCACTGAACTAATAATATTAAAAAGTAACTTCTGGGTGTCGTTTCAGCCAGTCGTGCATTTCCTGATTTTGGTAACCTGTCACAGGTGCCGCTGCAGCCAGTTTGCTGACGCAGTTTATGATTGTAGTTGTTTTTATCGGCGCTTTAGTGACGTCAGTGCAGACGCTCAATGATCGTACTGAGGGGCACCAGTGTGAGGCTTCTCCTCCTCCTCCGGGGTGATGTGGAGGTTTTATGTCAGTGGTGACACATGACGAGTCCTCGCCCGTCAACACCGGGATAAATGATACAGAGCTGTAGTGATTTCATCGTGACCTGTGCCCTGCCTCACAGGTGTCAGGGATGCACAGAGCTCCACACAGCAGAGTCCAGCTGTGATTGGTGCCGTGCTTCAGCCAGGCGGAAATCAGTTTTCTTCAGATCTGAGAGTCTTACATGACAAAGATGCAGCGGGTAGATCCATAAACTCTATTTATTTTGATTTACAACATTCCTGATTCAACCCAAAGGACGTTTCTTTAAAGCTGATCTAACAAATAAAACCCATTTGTTAAAAAATAAATCAAAGAAACTAAAATACAAATCTAAACCAGTACACTATAGAGAGGGAAAGCATTATTATATATTATAAATATATTTTTAATGAATATATTTAGGTTCAGGCTCATTTCCAGCTCCATGTTTTTATTTCTTGGAGACCATTAGCTTTTCAGGTCAAAAGAATCCTAATTTATCTTGGTTGCACATACTCATGCTGCAGTGTGATTTGCTGTGTTTTAGTCCATTGTTGCCAGGCAACAGGATGACATATGTCATGCATAACAAGTTTTGTATCAACAAGTTTTGTTGAAATTAAACCGATGCGATGCTGTTATAAAGTGTTGCGGTGCATAAATACTCCAAATGGGTCATTTTAGCCCACTGGAAGGTGGTTGCTAGGCAACAGGATGACATATGTGATAAAGATGAAGCTGCGTACACGCTGGAAGCGACAGGGCGACCAGAGATCATAAAGTGACTTTCGACGAAATAACAGCTGGTGCAACGAGGAGGGTGGGAACCAAAATAGACTTGACTCAACTTACAGGCGAGCCAATGAGAGCGAAGAACACCGCTGACCGACATACAACCTGGTAGTAAAAGTGTTAGAGAGTTACCTAGGCAACTGGACCCTGGAATGTTCTCAGGCAATCAGTTGCCGGCTTCAAGGCGACGTGCAAGTTTGCAGAGACTGAGGACTTTTAGCTCCGCCCCTTCAAGCAAACGTTTTTTACGATTCACTGTTTTTGCCCAAAGCCTTGGATTTGAGCAGACGGTTCTAATCTCTTGACCCGCTCAGAGGCATTTAGTATTTTCTCTTAATCTGTTCAAACCCGAGGAAGCATCACAGTGCTCCTCCGGTTTCACTGAAGGCTCTTCTACCGTTACATGTGATCACTTAAGAGCTTTTACTGTGCTGAGCTGCAGTCGTCCACTCAGCTGTGGGGTTATTTAGAGATAATAATTAGAAAGTGTAGCCCTCCCAGCATTATATATGCTGCTGCACTACATGGAAATCTTTATGTAGGGGGGTAGACAGAAAAATCCAAACGGTGATGTCAGTGAGGAGGAATCAGTCCGACCTTTGACCTCTGCCTCATCTCTCTGCAGGACACGGAACAGAAGAAGAGTGGGAACTATTTCTTCCTGGACGACTAAGACCCACCTGACCAAAGGCGACTACCCAGCCGCATCTTGGAGCCGGCGCACGCTCAAGCGTTATAACCTCAACATTTCATGGCCGGCCTGCCAAACAGCAGACATATTAAAACTTTAAATAAAAAAACATTTAAGAAAAACAAAGAAACATCAGCCTATATGTACCGGACTGCATTCAATAGCAAGCAATGTTGTGAAGTGTTTAAAAATAAAGTGCGTTGTGTGTGTGTGCGTGCGTCAGGCTGAACACGCTCGGCTGAATTCAGAGGCAGCGAGAATATTTTAACACCCGTACATTTACAATCAGAATAAACTGATGCTTCCTGAACCAGGAATGCTCCGTGTGTGTCTTTGTAAACACCTTACAGACTCGAGGCTAACACAACTCAATTCAAGTTTTATTCACAAAAAAGATAAAGACCCTACAACAACACAGAGGAAACCCCCACAATCATATCACCACAAACGCTTTGTGACAATGGGAAGGAAAAACTCTTTTAACAGGAAGAGACCAGCAGGCTTGGGGAGGGACAGCCATCTGCTGTGACCATTTGGGGGTGAGGAGAGGAACAGAGTGACAACTATTCAGACTGTGCTAGACACCCACACGCAATTTAGATTCACTAGTTAACCAAACCAGAGTACCCAGACACACCCCAGGATTTGAGCCTTGTTGGTGTGAGGCAGCAGTGCTAACTGCAGACACCTAGGAGCTGAAATATGGTTTAAAAGCATTTTCATGAACTCTACACCCTTTAGATCAGAGGTGATCAATCAATTCTACAAAGGGGCCACATGAGAAGCTGGGACTGTTGTGGAGGGCCTCACCAATAAGTTTTTTGTTTTTTTGATAGTTGCAATTTACGGACGTTCCCTAAACACATCACGTTTTAGTCACGGAGAAAGGGCAGCTATAAATAAACAACTAGTGTATGCCTGTTACTGCACATGGTGTGCAGAGACCGTCATGTTTGTTTCATGTTAACCGGATGATGTTATGATACATATCATCCTGCTTCCACTGGGTGGCGCTGTAACTGTGACCTGTTATTGGCATGTTGAGGTCTCCAGAGTAGAGATTAAACAATGTGTGGGGTTATTTCAGCGTTTATTGTGACGGCATGCAGTCAGTGGCCTCAGGGTGGATTCAAAGCAGGCCTCTGAGTTAGCCTTGTGGCAGACAGAGAAAAGGAAATGGTAATGTTTGCGGTGACTTCCTCCTTGACTTATCACTGTCACAAGAATTTCAGAAAACTTGGCATTGAGGTTATGGTCACTGAGATTTTTAGTATGAAACTCCTACGTTCCCTTGTTCTCAAGTTGAGCCTGCCCAAAAGTGACATTGAGCTAAGCTTTTCAAAACAAGGTAGTTAATCAGAGATTTCATTGCATCATTTAAAAACTGCACATTGTACTTACTCATGTTATCTTTGTCTAATAATAAAGTTTGATGACCTGAATCAGTTCTTCACGGCACTTCACTGAAGTTTGTTGTGCATTGCAATAGTTACTACGATATGCTAATAATATGCTAAAAGATTCTGAAATTTTATTCACCCAAAAATCAACCAACAGCTCCAGAGGCAGCATCTGAGCCAAAGGTTTATTTATTTAACCACACAGAAAATCAAATCCAAACAGCACGTTATTGTTCTATACAGCAGTGTTTCTCCGAGCACAGAGAAGTAAACTCAGCAAACATAAGGCACTGGATCTGAGGTTAGACGACCAGAAACCAGCAGACGGACCTGAAAGAAAAATGTCCAAGCACAACTCACAGTGACCAACAGCCTGATGGGCGCTAACAGCAGCAGCAGTTCTTACACTCCTTTCCAGCCCGCTCCCCTTGGCTTTTTGCTCCCCCCGCACTGATCCACTGAGCTCCCAGTATTAACAACATAAAAAACAAACACGACAAATTTATCTTTGACTCATCAGAGGAAGACTTCTGTAAATAATTTTAGAGAGAGGAGCAGACAGAGCGCTTTGTGTCTGTGCTTACCTTAGCATAGAGACATGGGCACAAACAGCTAGGCGAGCACGCCCATTTAAAGCTTGTTACTGTATGCAAAAACTGAATCTGGGGATTGGCGGGCTCACCTGTGCTAAGCTAGCTAGCTGTGTGTAAAAACTAAAGTGGGAAAAAATTTGGTTTAACTTATTAGATGTTATCTATATACAAAAATGCTAACTTTCTCCCGACAGTCATGGCTTTTCCCACTGCTTTGTGCTCAACTAACTAGCATGATGTAAAAAATAGGAGTGGAAAGATTTTTTTTTTTTAAAAAAAACATATGGTTTTAAGAGAGTTACTAAAAGATTGATTTATATAGGAAATAGGAAAATGCTACTTTATACCTCAAGTTTTTTTTGCTAAGCTAGCTAACAAGCTTTGCTAAGCTGTGCTAAATAACTATATGTACAAGTGAGAGTATGGTTTTATGAAAGTTTTTTTTTTTATAGATCATAGAAAATTATACTTTACAGTCATAACTGATTTCCCGCTGCTAGCATTAAACTGTGATAATAGAAATAGAGGGGAGAGTATGGTTTTAAGAGAGTTACTAAAATGTATTTATATAGCAATGGTAATTTATGCCTTTTTTACTATATATCTTTATGAAATGAGTATTGTTCTATGCCAGTGTCATTAGATTGAGTAGCATTTTGCTACATTAAAAAAAACAAAGTCTTCGCTGATTTTCCGTTGCTTTATGCTAAGCTAAGCTAAACTGCCACAGACATGAAAGCGTTTCCTCTCAGGCAAGAAAGCTAATAAACATATTTCCCAAAATCTCAAACACAACCAGTAAAGAAACCCATACATTCATCATGTCAACACAGTGGGTAACTTTTTTAAATCATTCACAATCCTCGTAAACAAACTTTGAGCTCGACATTCATTGAATCCATTCGTCTGAGTGATAAGAAATAGTGCTAACATGCTATGCTAATGCACTTAAAAGAAAAGAGGAGGATAGTGTTTATGTTTTGATACAAAGCAATAAGCTTGTTGATTTAGAGGCAGCAAAACACAAATGGAGTTTTAGATTTTCCGACTCGGGTCCACACTGCATTTCCATGGCTGCCGGTCTACACCAATCAGATCTCCAGAAAAAAGCAAAAGAAAGAAAGAAAGAAAAAATCACCACCTGTGTCCTCTTCTCTCATTGGCTCAGAGCTAATACCGTTTCTCGCGAGCCCATCCCATGTGGGCAGGGTTAGGCTGAATATAGTTATACCCTACCCCCATATCTCTTTCCTGTCTACTCCTGTACACGTCCCTGGTTGGATCGTAGCCACCCCTTCCTCTGCCTCCTCTCCCTCCTCTTCCTCTGTAGGGCCTCCTCTGCCCTCTGTAGTTTGGCACCATCGTTTTAAACCCCTCCACCTCCTCCCAGTCATCCTCCGTGCTGCAGCCCACAGAATGATTGTCCGTCATGGTGACAGGCTTCATGTAGCTGCCCCTCTGGCTCTGTTCATACACGTTGGTGGCATGGACTGGTTTCCGGGGACGGTATTGCGACGGAGAGCCGGGGCTGCTGCTGCTGCCTTTCATAGCTCCCATGGAGATGTCCTTAAAGTGCGGATCAGAAAGCAGAGCAACCTGAGAGCGAGACAGAAGGAGGTCCTGTTACAAGAGGATATGATGCAGCATGACTTTCAAAATAAAACACCTAGTAATAAAAAGCTACCAGGACGCTCTGGAATGTCAGACTTTCTCTAATAAAAGCCACAGGGTAGAGAAATTTAACTGGTTTCTTTAAACACTCAGATTTACATACTAAGAGCCAGTTAGTTAACAGGATGTTAAAGGATGGGTTTTAGTGGGGGGGGGGGATCTCAATTGATGGGATCTCAATTTCTTAAGATCTCATCAAGATTATTTGACGTAACAACTTTTAAAACAAATCACTTTGTTATGAAAAGCTACCAGGGAGTTCAGAAATGTGACACATTATGGAAACTGTCAGATTTCCATAATAAAAGCCAACACCTGCTTACAGGAAATTGAAGGATGCCTTTCAGTGATCTTTTAAAGATAAAAGCCACTTCTAACTACTTATTAGATATTAGTTTCAAAATCAAAACCCGAAGTTAATTTGATTAGGTTATCAAGTTGCTCAGAAATATACGTACTATGGGCATGTCGTTAAGTGGCGGATCCACCAGGAGCACTGCTCGTGGCAAACTCTCCCCCGGATCTCTCTTGAAGCCTATCAGGAAAACAAAATGAATTAAAAAATTTTCCACCTGACAGTTAAAAGAAAGCCATAACACTTTGAAATGTAAGGACTTCATCTCCCAGAATTCCTGCTTACTATAATTGGATGGGACCATCACTGATCGGTTACTGTTGGTAGTGGGAATGTTAGACGCAGCGGCGCTCTCCAGAGGACTGGAGATGTGGATGTTCCCGTGGCCAGGCATCGTGTCCCCGTTGATTGCCTGAAGCTGGTGCTGCTGCATCGCCCCCTGGCTCACCTGGAGCTCCTGGTGGGTGGATGCAGTTTGATATGCCAGAGAGGAGGGGCTGTACGGACCCATGGCTGTGGGGTACACCGGGACCCCCGCGCCCTGATTTGGGTGGTAACCCTGAGATGAAGGCGAGGGACCCGAGTACGGTGGAGGTGGGGAAAGATACCCAACTGAGTAGCTTGGGTTTCGTGCAGGCATCTGTTGCCATGGCATCCTGGGGGGTTGTGGCTGGGTGATGGGGTACCTGGCCTGGTTGAAGGAGGGTTCAGCCGGACCGGGGGGCTCATCGAGCGCAGCCTGGTTGTCATATTGAGAGGGCACCGGTGCTACAGTGGGAGGGTACTGGTGAGGCGGATAGCCCTCCTGCGGGTTGGTGGGGGTGTTGCTGGGGGTGTTAGAGGGAAGGCACTGTGGGGACGGGGAACGGGAAGATGGCTTGGGCTGCATGGCATGGGCCTGCTGCAGGGGGACGAGGTACAGGTATGGTGGGTATATGGGCATGGAGTAGGCCTGTAGAGGAAGAGAGCAGAGGCAGGACTCAGCATCAGCCCCTCGTTATTTTACTTAAAAGTGCATCAAAAATAACTTTTATTTTAACAAAATTAAAGTACATCTTGTAGTGCTTGGCATTATTTTTACATAATTTACCACATTAAAATCTGTGTAAACAATACCTGTTGCTAGGCAACTGGGCATGCTGCATCAGAAGTCATTGTTTACGTGGTTGTATTTTTTTGTTTTTATTCCAAATGTTCCCAAAATACAGCACACGATGAATCAACTTGTTAACAGGAAATGTGAGATGATGGGCTTTTACTTTAACACAACTCTCAATCCTCTTCTCCAAACCTGGTCTGTGTCTTGTGGGTGTGCGTTTGTGTGTCTGTTGGTCCAGGCTTACGTCTTACCTTAACGCCCAAGTTAAAGAAAAACCTCAAGATGTTGACGTCTGAGGAGAAAAACAAAAAACACAAGGATACAAAATCCTGATCAGATATCTCTTTCATGGTGTTGCTCACTGCGCTGACACATCGCAGCCTCTACTTTTGCTCCATGAAAACACTGACCATTAACATACAAAACTCATCTCTAGTCTATTTCAGCTGCTTCGTCTCACAGGGAAGCACCAGCATGTTCTTTATGTCTGACCCTGCCTGTATGGTGGCCTTCGTGCACATCTGTGAGTATTTTCTTTGCCTAAATGGGTCAAAAGCAGTTTTTGTGGAAGGACAGGTGTTTCCCGCTGAGGGAGTCCGTGTAGGACATCCAGTGCTGATTAAACTAAAGCATGTGGATATTTTCTCATGTTTTCAAATCTGCTGAAACACTTCTGTCATGCCTAATTTTTTTCATTATTTCGTTTTACTTTGACAGTCAGCACCGTCTTTGAATATAGAGCTGTGAGTCTCAGAGCACGACACAGGCATGGCTCTGATGGCTGATCTGATTGTTCAGTTTTCTATGGCGACAGTTGACGTGGTTATTTATCATCTTAGGACTCTTTGGTGTGGCTCACCTGTGGGCAGGTCGTCCCCGGACTTGTTGGAAGAAAGGTTTGGAGTCGCAGCTATCTCGCCTCTCTCTCCCTGGGGGAATCCGGGATAAAGGAGGTCCTGGTAGAGCTGGGACATCTGCTGCAGGGGGACGGGTCCGGGGAGGGGCTGAGGAGGAGCAGTATGAGGGGGGTGAGGTGGGGATAGCTTCTCGGAGGCAGGTGGAGCTTGAGACTCAGGTGCAGACTGGTGCTGTTGTGGTGGGGCTTCGGTTTGGGTCTGGGGAACAATGGTGGAGGCAGAGAGAGAAAGGGAGGGATGTGGGACCTGGGAAGGGTGAGGAGCCTGGGCGGGGGGGTGGGGAAGGGAGGCCTGGGGGTAGGAAGCCACAGGAGTGGGATAAGAGGTCTGAATGTGGGGCTGGAGGTCAGTCTGAGGCAGGACAGGCGCCTCTGTGCCAGACTGCGGCTGATCCTGGGGCTCGCTCAGCATCATGGGTGGGCCCATGATTTGTGGTAGAGAAGCCTGACTTTCAGTCTGGATTTGGGGTAAAGAAGACTCTGCTTGTTCCTCAGCTGAGGGCACAGAGACCTGGGTCTGGACCTCAGGTGGAGGAATTTCACTTTGGAAAGCCTGAGATGCCATCAGAGGGCCTCCAGTATTTGGTAAAGAATCTGAAAGAAAGAGAGAAGACATGAAGACCAAAGTAAATTACTGACGTGCCAGCTGCTGATACATTTACCAATTATCTGCCTAAAAAAAATACAAAACAGTCAAAATTAAGCACAAACTAAGGGGTGAGAACAAATATCTTTCAATTAAACTTCAAATATATTTGTTGTCTGTTAATCACGTTACTGATTTTCACTTTATGTTTATTAAAATCTCGCTGAAAACTGAAAAACAATCTTCAATTTCCCAACAACAGAAATAAACCTGTTACAGCACAGTACAAAAATCCTTTGGATCATTTCACCCTTCAGAACAACTCTACCTCTATTTTCTTCTTTCATACGTCACCTGCTGGAGTTTTATAAAGGCTTACAGTTGAGAATTATAAGGGGTGTGGCCACTTTCACTGTTAGCTGGGTACTAGCCCCAAAAAGCCTAGCCCCACTGGCTATAGCCATCATTTAAATTGTTTACTACTAAACACCCAGAGCCTGAACCACCTGAGCAACCCCAAAAATGCTGGAATGGTAATAAACAAAGCTCTTATTTTGAAAGGCGCATCTGATTCAAAAGGATTTTAACCCCCAAAATAAACTTAAAAATAGTTTTTACTGGTTTAAACTGAAAGTCTGCTACTCTGTGTCAGTCTGGGGATATCTGTGTATTTACTTCTGTGGACAGCCTGCACTCTAAACTGTGACACGAGCCTGAAACTGAACAGATTTCTTACTTGTGGTTGGAGGTGGAGCAGGTGGAGCCTCCCGGACTTCAGCTGAAGGATGAATTAAGGAGGAGGAGGAGGGTGGAGTCTGAGAGCGGAGGAGAGAAGTGATAGGTGGAGAGGAGCGGGCGGCGGGGAAGCCTGGTGCAGCTGTGGGTGGGGAAGCAATGGGAGTGATGAAAGTGGGAGGAGGAACTGAGGAGGAAGGAGGAGGAGAGGTGGTTGGCTTAGGAAGATGAACAGATGCAGGGGGGAGTTTAGAGGATGAGGAGGAGGTGGGTGAAGCTGCGGGGAGAACGGGGGTGCTGTAGGAGAAGGCAGATGATGGGACAGAGGGAGGCAGCGGTGCTTCGCCTTTTGGAGAAGGTTTAGCAGCAGGAGGAGCAGCAGGAGGAGGAGGAGAGCCCGGCGCAGCAGTGGCTGAGGCGTAGGAAGGTGTGTTTGTTTTAGCAGCCGGAGCTACAGAAGTGAGTGGCAGGCTGACAGAGGGGCTCGCATTTGGCATCAAGGCCTTGACAAAATTCAGCCCCGAGGGGGTGGAGTCAGAAGGTTTAGCAGCAGGAAGGGCGGGGCTGGTCATGGTGTCAGGTGTAGTGGTTGTAGAGGTTGCTGTAAGAGGTGGGGTGGAGGGTGTGGGTTTGTCCAGGGCAGAAGGAGACGGAGCTCTGACATCTTCAACGGGGCTCTTCTGTAAAAGGACAGAGCAGCAGCGATCAGACTCCAGGTTTTAAATTCCAGACGGTCCCTGAAGGTCTCAGGTAACATTTCAACGACCAAATGCACAGAAAAAAAACAGCTGCTCAGCTTCTGGGGTCAGGTGGAAACTTCAGATTTGATAGATCATATATGGAGTGACCACATTCTTCATAGAGCTTCCTTACTGAAGTCCCAGGTACGAAGCAAACTAGAACTCGTGCACTCATAGGCTTTTTCTCATTTTCAGAGGTTTTTTACCGATTTAAAAATCACCTCATGGTCTCGCTCTCACATCGTTTCTCGTTGGAACGATTGCCGTCTCTCTTAAAGAGCATGGCAGCACAGCTTATGTTACATCTGAACAAAGTCAGCGCGGTGGTGGAGCGATGATGATTTGGGCACCAGTCATTGAGTCATACATGAAGCCATCTTTATACAAAAGTGTTCTGTGTAAATGTAGGCCCCCGTCAGCTGTCTGACACACAAACACTGTCATGCAACAGGACGATGGTCCAAGCCAAATTACAACCGAATGGCTAAAAAAACGAAGCAACCATGAAGTCCATGGAGGGCTGTGGTGAAAACTTAAGAGCTTTGCATAAATTACCATCTGTAAACCTCAATGACTGGAAGCAACGTTGTAAAGACATCAGGTCAAAACTGGTCCACAGTGATGTGAGGGAAGGACAGTCTCAAAGAACGTTTGTCCTACAAGCTCCTGAATGCTGTGACGTACGTAGTTTTCAGAGGACGGCAAACGCCTCACGAGCTGACAGCGTGCGATTAGTTATTTTAATTTATTTTAACTTATGTTTTGTATTCATCTTCTGTTTTATTGTTGTTAGTTTCTAAGTATTTTAGTTTTTATTCAGCAATGTAATTTTCCTACAAAGCTTCCTGATAGGCTTTTTAATTTGATTTTCTTTATTAGCATTTCATCTCATTTTCTAATTGTTCTCAATTTAATTTCATGTACTCTAATTCTACTTGCAGGCCTTTCCATTTTAATTTAATTTCTTTGATGTTTTGTGTTTTTAATTTGAGTTTCGTGTCACTGCTGATTATTTTGTTTCATCCCTTTTTCTTCTGTCAGTCGTCTGTGTGAAAGGTGCTTTACAAATAAAGTTAGCATCAGTGTATCACTGAGCCTCGGCACCAGGATGCTTTTAACTTTAAATGCAGATCGTTGCATTAAACCTCCTAAATGAAGACAGGAATGTTCACCGGCTGCTCCCATTAACAGTCATGTACGCACTAACTGAGCAGGCGAAATCATTCACAGCTGAATGTGAACAATGTCACATATCATGCGGTGCCTTTTTGTGCTGGTGATTAATGTTAGGGTGTTTAGTCTGTTTAAATCAAACTCTGGTTAGTTTTCCCCTTTTGACGAGGCTGTGCAGATGTGAACACTGTACAGAGAACACAACCTCCAAAGTACAGTTCACAACGAACACAGCGGTTCGTTTATGGTGTGAACGCGATCCAAACCAACTACTATAAGCTTGAGCTACAGCACGCCCCGTAAGCTTGTGTTCTTTTGTATTCTCTGCTGGAAGGTCCTACAGATGTGCAGCGGTCTGTGCGGGATACCAACTAGCTGGGAAATGAATCAATTCTCCATTTTCTCACACAGCATCTTCTTCCTGTATTTACTTTAGTTGCTTCCACACCAGACGCATCAGGCCAATGAGCAGACTGAAATGCTCTCACGTAGTTTGTAGTGATGCATTCTGGTCCGCTTGGACTTCGCTGTGTGCAAACAAACGAAACTGCGAGGGAAAAGCTGCAAGTTTACAAACTCATCAGCTGATTCGGACCAGAGGAAATGGCCCTGAGAGCGTTTCTGCATCATAACATGTCTCCCTGTTTGTGTCCGTTTGTGGTCTGAACTCACCGTCTTGTTCCTCTGAGATCGCTTCTTCTCTCCTTTCCTCTTCCCTCCCTCTCCCTGCGTCCCCGGCTGAGACTGAGGGGAGAAAAACAAACATTAGAAACATTAAAAACTAAAAAACATCTGCTGAACAAGAAACAGCGTGAGCATGATGAATTAAATCCAAACTCTCATCCTTCCCGGAGCGTCGTGTATCAGCCTCTGAGGAACATTTTCAGACTTTTACATGTCCTAACAGCGAGCCTGGAGCTCATTAAACATTTTTACCATATGGGCCACTTGCTGTGTGTTTTCTCTGTATCCCATCAATGCACTATTCCCCGAGTCCACATCAATACTTCGACATAGAAACACAACACTGAGGAAAATGAAGGAGAGGAAACGAAGCAGTGAAAATAGTGTCTGTAAATGTGAGTAACACTCCTGTCTGGCAGTCAGAGGTGAGCGAGGTAGAAAATAAACATAAAACTCTCAGTAAACTACGACACGGCGCCTGCAGGCTCCTCGACAGGTCAGAATCCATGTCGGCTTCTGTTTCTCCAGCTTACAGATGAGTTTCCACCTCTTGCTTGCTTCTGTAGGAGACTTTGATTTGTTCTGCTCCTGTTGAAGTTTTCAGTAACCACCAGCGGCCATGTTTAGCAACACGCTGCATCAGCGCAAACAAAAACAAGACGCTGCTGGTATTTACAAAGAGAGCACAGTGACACGATCACGTGAGAGGCACTGACCCCGTTTCATGTGCATGTCTGGGTCTGCTTTTCTCTGTAGGCTCCTCTTGTTGGTGTTTTTAATATTGTTCACATGTGTAACACAGCAAAGCCAGAGCTGACAGGAGGAGCAGAAGCAGTGAAGAAAAGAAAAACGGGAAAAAAAACAGGAGAAAAATAAAAGTGTGGAGGAGAATATTTGCAACACACAGTTTTTCTGCTAACTCTACTATTTAATGTAATTAAAACAAAGAAAGAAAAAAGTCTCATGTCTCATCTTTTTGTTCTCGATATTAAAACGTCTGCGTTCAGCCGTAAAACTGAACACCTCTCTGCGCTGTCTGGGAATAGTCAGTGAATCTGGCCCCAGATGTTTAAACATCAGCTCGCTGCCTTTCTAAAAGGGTTCAAACCGGCCGACCCAGCCTCAGCAGGACGTTCAGGTTTATCTGCACCTATCATGAAATCAGCCTCATGTGAACTCACGCCCAGTGCGGGGAAGCTGTGCTCGTCTCTGAGCTGGATCTCCACCAACGCCACGTTCCTCTCCTCCTCCTCTTTGGCCAATCGCTGCTCCTCTGTCAGGCCGAACGCCACCTCCGCCGCACCCACAGACTTCCTGTAGAAAGACACAGAAATGCAGAAGAACTTTATTTAATCCAAAGAGCAACAACAGCAGCGTAAAATGAAAAGAACTACAAAATAAATAAACTAATAATCGAGCTCAAAATGATATTTATGCTTTATATAAACCATAGAGGAAGATTATGAAGGAGGGGTTCAGTGATCGTGTCATTGTGTGATCCAGCACTGATGTATACAAACAGAGATGACACACCTGCTGGTTTTGGCCCCGCCCTGCTCCTCTACATTGGCCTGCGGGGGCCAGGAGTGCTGCTTCAGCGTGCGGCCCCCTGAGCCCGGCGCCGCTGCCTGAGAACCAGAGGACGACGATGGCCCGACGGACTTCCCCCTTCCTCGGCCTCTCCCCCGCTCCTCCCACTCTGAAGGAGAAAGAGAGTTTCCACAGACTGCACTCATGCAATAAACCTGTAACATACGTGTGCGCGCACGTGTTCACCTCCTCCGTGCCCGTTGCTGAGCCTCTTGTCACGGTTGCCCACCTTGCTCCACCCGCTGTCATCACTGGGAGGGCGGACACTCCACAAAGGCACCACCTGCCTTAAAACACACATAACAAGATTTGTCACGTCTGTGCAACCTCCACGACACTGAGCGTGTGTGCGTGCTGTTAGTGCGACCTACTTCCTGCCCAGATCTTCTATGTAAACGGTCACTGGCTGGTTATTGGCCGGCACCTCCTTGATGACGGCGCTGTAGAGCCGATTGGTTCCCTCGAGACGAACCTGCAGGTGACGCACAAACAGCGTGAAACATGCACTCGAGGAGGATCACACACACACACACACACACACACACACACACACACACACACACACACACACACACACACACACACACACCTGGCAGCGGTCTCCTACAGTGAACTGCATCCCAGCAGCGATGCAGTAATCCAGCTTCTGTTGGGCTAAAAGAAAAAAATAAAATAAAATGTGAAACATTCACTTTTAACTTTTGTTAAAAATGATTTTCTGATCACTTTGAGTCCAAAAAGTGTTCAGAGTTCCCCTTCAGATCTTTTATCCCCAGCCTGACGTCTGTTTTCAATCTTCCTACAAAATCCAAAAACAGGGCTGATTGTCACACTTTCAGCTTCTGCACCACCTGCTACGCTGCCACTGTTTTGCATATTTAAACACAGGTTATCACATCCAGCTGCTGCTGCCTGCCACCAACAGCTGTGTCCAGCTAAGTGGAGCAGTGGTCCTCCGCTTTAACGATCAGGCTGGGCACAGACGTCCCGCCTCATCGACAAGCCGGGACGGCGCTCAGAGCCAGTACCAGTCATTCTCTTAGTAGATGTTAAAATTGTACACAGCCTCAACACTTCTGCCCTCTGACCTCATCAGGATTCATGCCTCGTTCTCGCATTATTGCAGTCACAAACTCAGGTGTCCACCTCACCTGCAGGTCCACTGGGGTTATGACCTGATCAGTTACGGCCAAGAGGTAAAAATGTAGTTGACATCGAGCCCCGACGTGCCGTGAGGAATATGAACTCTTGTTGGCAAAGAAATAATTTCAGAGAGCCGGCTGACCCGGACTTGTTGCCAAATGCAGCGCTCTGATTGGTCAGATCTGTTTATTCGTGTTTGAAAAAAAGATTACAAAATGGTTTGAAAAAATAAAAGCCTCAAATCTGCCCAGTGAAGTGATGCAGTCAGCGTTAACAGCTGTAGTTAAGATCAGGCGAGTCTGACTAATTTTACATGTTCGACATGTGAAGGAGTTTAGTTTATATTATATAATCACTGATGTACGAAGGACGCCATCCAAAAGTCAGTAGAGGATCAAAGCCGTGAATGACAGCTTTGATAAACCGTGTCAGCATAACTGGCGCTTCACAGCAGGTTCATAGCCTTGGGAACATCCCAACAGAATCCCATTGGTGTGCAGAGAGTTCAATACAAAGTCCATAACTGCAAGTTGTCCCAAACGTTCAACTCTGTAAAGCGTCCACATTGAACATTACAGTCTGACGATCAGCGGGCAGTTTGAAGCAGCCCCGAAAGAAAACCAAGCCCAAGACGACAAATCTCAACAGTGAGTCTGCGCTGCTATTTGAAGTCTGAGTTAGTTTAATGAATATAAAACTGTCTCCTTTGAGTCTATATTTATACGTAATGTGATTGTGACCTCTGCAGCTGACAGGGTTTCCCAGCATTTATCCAGCACCACAGTAACACCTGAGAAACCTGAAGCACTTCCTGTGGTTTCAGTGGGAGCTTACCACACATTACCAGCACTCACTCAGGTGTGATGCACCAGCACAGATACACATCATGCACTCCCAGCATATTTCTAACAGTGGCGTGCCTGCAACACCACAGGAACCAGTGTCTCCTCTCTCTGCTCACATCGGTTTGCTCTCAGCTCAGCCAAATTCCCAACTAAACGATCCTCGCATTTGCTTTTGTCAGACCACTGTAGGAAATAGTACCACCAACATGGCCGGTTATAACCGATGCAAACCAGCCTTTACTTTTAAGCAGTGTTCTGGTCTGCTCGTCTTCAGTCACCCGTCCAAGCAGCCGGACGTTCTTATAACTTATGAAAGTGTTCTTGACCCATACGTGACCATCAGACTGCTGCTTACACCACTCACATCTTTAATGTGCTGCATACCACACATCCCTCCAGCCCACGCACATGTGTAAACACAAGAATGTGTATTTAAATTTTACTTAGTTTTTAAACTCGTGTTGCTCTAGTTATTTTTATCCTGTGAAAATGTTCAACAAACATGTTTCATCGTAACGTTGACCTCGCGTGAACTTACACACGACAAACTGATAGTGAAGCAGGTCGTTTCTTTGGACATCGCCCTGGGATCTGACTACTTTTAGACGCATGCTTTGTTTTTCTGTGTGTGTGTGTGTGTGTGTGTGTGTGTGTGTGTGTGTGTGTGTGTGTGTGTGTGTGTGTGTGTGTCACCTCTCTTGGACTTGTGCCAGACATCGTACTCCACATTTCTGAGCAATGTCGGGTTCAAAGATCGCCTCACCCTCTGAGGCAGCCCACGCCCACGGCCCTGTTACACACACACACACTTCAGTGACAGTACTACCCTGTGTGGTTGTTATAAAACATGTGTTTTATGAATGTTACCCTGTAGCTTTGGTTGTGCTTTGTGGAGGTAGGGCTGGTTCCATTTTCCACCCTGAGCCACAAAAACAGACATCATGAGATTATTAAAGCCTTAAAGTTTTACTGTGTTTGATAAAAGGAGCTGAGAACACTTACAAAGGAAACAAAGTGTCAATATGTCCAAATAAGTAGGTAATCAGTTTTTAGTATACAAAAGTAAATCAATAACGATGAGGAAGTAAACAAAACCAGCAGCCTGTGAATTCACTGCCAGTAAATAAAAATGAAGTGTGAGTGCTCGTTTACTAAAAATCAGGCACAAGGTGCTGGATTTTGACTCATTTCCCTTCACAGTAAAAGTTATCATGCAGGTGAATAAACCGCTGCTTGATGCCAGTTTCCTACCACAGCGCCTCGTCTACATCCAGGTCGGAGTCGTCGCTGCTGGGGCAGGCGGGCATGCAGTCGTCGCTCAGGAGGTCGGCGGGTCGGCCGATCCGCTGACAGGAACCCAAATAGCTGCGGTCCACCTTAAACACGCCTTCGTACAGCAGCTCGTACAGGACGGCTGCAGGAGAATCACACAGAGACTCGGGATGAGGGTTTTTCTGGGGTTTGCTGCCGTGTTCGTGTGAATCACAGGAGGTCTAATTATAGCCTGAAGTCTAACTTTTGATAAGAGGCGAGACAGAAATTCAATATTTGAACCAAGAAAAAAAAAAAAGTGAGTGAATGGGTAACCCACGCTCTGTGGGCTCATCCAGTTTCATTAAACTGTAATCACTGACTTACTGTCTTTGCAGGCTGCATTTAAGTGGATGGATTGATTATGATGAACAATCACATAATAATACAAGACTGTCATGTTGGGCGAGCCTCGACTTTGACTGCCACCTTTTTAACAAAGCATCAGACCCCTGCTGTGGGCCTGTATGAAGAATAGCCTGTAGTCTCTTTTCCACTGGCATCTACTTGGCTTCACTCTACTTTGTTTCAGTCGTTTTCTATTACAACTGAGCGAAACCTCAATGTAGGCGAAGCAGTTACAGCAAGGCAGCCCGAAGCCCCACAAGCTCTTTGTACGCGACACAAACACAACAATGGAGGGCATCGGGGTGCAGGTATACCTGCTGCTCGGCCCATGTGGCGATTAGCTGGTATTATCCGGTACCTACTCAGCCAGGGTTTCACTCCGAAAATGTGACGTCAAAAGACAGAATGTCACTGATTGGCCAAGAAGTGAAAACACCACGTGAGTCACGAGCGTAACGCCTTCACAAGAATTTTTGAAACCCGACGATGAGGAAGACGGCTGCACCACAACATCGTGGTCCAGCAACAAGGTGGGTTTTAGCAGCAGGCGTACCATCACCCTGACGTCCTCCATTGCTGTGTTGTGTTTCTGTCGCACACAAATGACGTCAGGGGAGTTTCGGGCTGCCATGTTGAACTATGTTTGAGCTGGTACTCAGTGAGACACGCTGGGTGGATGTGGGCCACGACCCCACTCTACACCCCTACAAGGTTTCACCACTTTTAGAGATATCGTGTTCACAGACAGAACGCTACATGAAAAACTTGACCTTCACATCAGAGGTAACAAATACGTTTGATAGACGATCCCGAGGTGAAGATTTAAGGGGGAAAGTGATACGAGGGCTCAGGCAGTAAAGCATCTACCAACCAGAAGATCGAAAGATCAGTCTGTTCCTTTGGTCCAAGTATCCTGAACCCCCACGTTTTGACTGTGTTGTAATGTTAGATAGTGCTGCATGAATGTGTGTCTGTGACAGGGTGAGTGAAGTGAATCTAGTTTGTAGTACAGAAAACGTTCTGAGTCAGCAGACACCTGCGAGCTGCTCACAGACTGAGTTTAACTTCTGTGTTTATGCTGCAAAGTGTCAGTTTAGTCGGGTCGCTGGACTTCAGAAACTTACACTACAGGAAACACTACAAGCTTACGTTACATCAAATTAACGGGCAGTAATTAGACGACAGCTACTGTTAGAGATGTCAAACAGAGACATCAGTGTTAAACGCTGGACACACAGCAGCATGAATCAGAGGCTCTGCAGGCTCTCCTGTGATTGTTCACCTTTAGCAGAGTTAAGACAAAACCAGTTTGAGCAGCGTGGTTAATGACTCACGCTGCTCCTCTTGCACACTGACTAAGAAGTGTTATGAAGACTTGAGCTGAAAGGGTTTCCTCGGAGTGCCGCAGCCTTACACTGACTATGTGGTGTTTGGTTTATAATGTGGTCTCTGTTCTCTCATTTTCTCTGCCGAGTGCCCACATTTTGATTGATGTTCTCATCTGTTTGTTATGAATTCACTGAGACTTCTCTTCAGTGATGATTACCCTCCCTGAGAGGATCTGCAGGATCAGTTAAACTCTTTTCCGCTCTCCTTGTTTTACAAACAAATGAAATCACAGACACTCACACTGGCAGAGTGCGGTGTTCTTGATCCGGCTGATGGGATAAACGCTGTCATAGTGATTCCCGTTCAGGAAGCACAGCTGCACCTGTAGAGGCAAACAAACGGTTCGGCTTCAGTAAATAAAAGAGTGGAAACTGAAGCGAGAAGAGCCTGAAAGGCTTCGGGGATGAACCGATCTTTTTTTCCTGCTTTAAAATGTCCGGTAAAGACAAAATAACAAGCTGTGTCGTTTGAAAAATCGCCGTTAGCGTCTCAAAGCTTCCGCCTGACAGCTTGGTGTATTTTCTGAAAGTTTTCCTCCGACAGGAAATGCAAATCGTGTCTCTAACTAAACGCTCGGCCGAACGCGTCCACCTCACCTTGTCCTTGAAGTTGTTGCCTGTGATGTTGACGGCTGGCTTGCCGGGCTCCTGGAAGATCAGAAAATCCCTCCTGCAGGAAGAGATCAAAAGAGACGAAGAGAGAGAGAGGAGAGGATGAAATGAGATGACGAAGCTTTGGTGACTCATCGTTTTCACCATCTGATGCTAAACTCGGGGGCAGGAACGCAGATTCCTCCAACTATAAATGAGGACGAGCTTCCGCACGTTTGGACCCAGAGAGCCAAAGCTGTCACACCTGGGATGATTTCACCGCCACCTCGGGATGCTGCTTCATATCTGACTGAGATGCCCTTTAAAGCCTAACTCAGGGTTTAAGTGTTGCCGTGTCGACAGACTGATGGTCGTTGCCGACCTGTTAAGACCCCCGAGCCTCGTTCACACACATTTCACAAGCAGATCATCGTCAAACTCCGTGAACGTCTCAGACTGTGCGTCCAAACAAAAGGTGAAGGTCTGGGTGTCTTAGAAAACTTAAATGCACATCTTTAAACTAAATAAAAAGAAACGTTATTTGTCTCATTACGTGCAGTTTCCCAAAACAGCTGGCAGCGCTGCCTCAAAGGGAAAATCTTTGGTGACTTCCTTCTTCAGTTATTTTCAGAAAACTTGACCTTTGACCTTGAGGTCACCAAGATCCAAACTCGTCCAAGACTTGTCGTGACAACAATACCCCATCAGTCTTTTACAGCTAAGGGGTAAAAACCCAAACATAATCCATCTATTCTCTTCTGCTCATTTGCGTCCAGGTCATGGGGGCAGAAGATTTTCATCAAGTTTAGCTTCAAAACCTTCTAAAGTAAATGTGGCGCCTCTTTACAGCCACAGACAACGAGTTACGACCATTTTCATCAAAATCATCTGAGCGGTGGCAGTACAGTGTCACTAGGATCATTGCACACATCGTTATCGGCGCCTAGAAACTGCACTGCCATATTATCAAAAACACCTCACACGGCATTGGTCCTCTGCTCAAAACCTGCACCAATGAAACTGGAGGAAGAACTGAGCAGCACACACTCAAAAAGACTAGTTTGAAACCTGGATGCTGACAGAGGTGATTTTAGCTTTTAGTAACAAAACAAAACATAAATGTCTCATAAACGAGTGATTATTGTTACTATGTGAATAAAATATCCAAGTATCACATTTGCACTGGCCACTATATTAGATACACCTTGTTAGTGCCAGACTGGACCTGTTTGCCTTAATTCTTCGTGGCAGAGGTTTAAAAGGCTGCTGGAAACATTCCTGTGGTTTCAGTGACACAACAGCATCACACAGTTAGTGTAAATCTCTGCTTCTACCACGTCCTAAAGGTCCTCTGTTGGATGTCTGGTGACTGTGGAGGCCAGTGAGTATAATAAACTGGTTCAAGAAACCAGTACTGGGAGCTGGGAGGAGTGACACCCAGTGTGGGCCTCTGCTGCTTCATGGTTTAATGTGTTGTGCATTCAGAGATGCTCTTCTGCATACCTTGGTTGGAATATGAGTGCTTATTTGGGTTACTGTTGCCTTCCTATCAGCATTCTGCTCTTAAATCTGACATAAACAAGGCGTTCTCTGCATAATCTGTCAGTTTTGAATTATTCTCTGTAAACCACAGAGATGGTTGTCGGGGAAAATCCCAGCAGATCAGCAGTCTCTGAACTACTCAGACGAACAACCACGCTACGCTCAAAGTCACTGAAATCACTGTTCTTCCTCATTCTGATGCTCAGACTGAACTTCAGCAGGTCGTCTTCACCATTTCTCCACACATAAACAGAGCTGCTTTCATGTGATTGGCTGATTAGACATTTGTGTTAACGAGCATTTAAATAGGTATACTTAATGAAGTGGCCAGTGAGCGTAAAGCTTTATTATCCACAGTGAATAAAGCTCAAACACTGTGGGAACTCCCACTAGGCTTTCTGTCGAGTTAAAGTGCAGCTCTCTGTTCAGAGACCTCTGATCTCACTCACTTGTACATGGCGGCCAGCGCGTTGATCTCCACCTCTCCCACCCATTGCTGGAAAACAGAGAAACTTTATGAGCTTTCATATTAAAATGACCCAGCATGTGAGAACAATAAGAGCGTGTGGTGTTTTTACCTGTGGATCCTGAAGCTTGCACAGGTAATCCTCAAAGTCACCTTCAATAAACTGCAAAACAAAAACAGCAGTGACTTTTTTAGGCAATTTTCTTCCTCAGTTCTCCCAAAAAAACAAAAACATGATGTGTGAGGCTGAAAACAAAGCCAAAATAAAACCGCCACTTCCTCTAAAGGATACGCGAGTCTGTCCCCACAGACTCCAGTGTTACCATGTTTAACTCTGCAGCAGAAATAAACATGTTTACAGCCGACCAGGCCACACAAAACCTAAAACACCGCAGTCAGAGGTAACTAAATTTAGACGTTTAGCCAATGACATGCTGTCGAAAGATATTTTTAACCTCCTAGGACCTGGCGTCCACGTATGTGGACATCACATTTTGGGTTATTTAGACCAAAATACTCAATTTTGCTCTACAAGGACCTGATATCCACTTACGAGGACATTATACTGCCACTGTCCTTTAAATGAATATCCTCATATGTGGATCTAATTTTTCTTAGAAACAAAAATTTGGTAAAAAGAAAAAAATCTGGTAATTCTTTGTTTTTACATTCATCGGGCCCCAATGTGCCCAAATATCAAAGAGAAATTAAAAATGCATGCTGTGGAAGAGTTCAGGTCTTAGGAGGTTAAAAATGAATTTAGAAAAAAAAAAAATCTATCAGACTGTACTCCCTCCATCAAGATATTTAAGAAGTAAGCAAGTGAAAAACAAACAAACACACACAAGAAATTATTTAAAAGTTTTTTGAAATGCGACCTAAAACATTTCCACTCCTCCAGGAAGTGAAGGCAGCAACATGACAGGTGGAGCTTTAATGCTGTTGATCCACCTCTATGCCCCATTCTGACAGCAGCTCACAGCTCCTGCTCTGCCAGCTGCCCAAAGGGCACCCTGGGAAATGTAGTAAAGCCCTGCAGCAGAGCGAGTTTATCACCACTTAAAAACAACACCAGCAGCAGCTTTTGCTTTCATTTCCTCTCATGTGTCACTCAGGGAGTGAAAACCCGCAGAGTCACTCAACCGTGATCTGTGATTCACAGAAGAGTAAATCGACTCCTCGACAGCAGTTTGAGGGTCCAAAAACAGCCAAAAATCTGCTCAGACAGGAAACGTTTGAGCCTTTTCTGTCTCACATTTGGTGTGAACTCACTAACTTTCAGTTCTCAGCTGTTGAAAACAAAAACAAGACATTTAAAAAAAATAAAACATGGTAATTTATATTATTTATCGACGAAACGAGCAGGATCATGATTACGTGCAGCTCATGCATTAAAACAAGACCGAAAGCTCGAGCTTTCACACGTTTTCTGCTATAAATAGAGAAGTTGCGGCTTGTGTGAGAGGCAAAAGCAGCTTCTTTTCTCAATGTTAGGCCACAGGGTGACGTCACTAAAGAGAATAAAGCTAAACTAAACAAACAAAAAGAAAAAAAATTTAAATTCTCTCATGTTTTTACTTGTCTTACTTTACAGACTTATGATTAACTCGACTGCAATTGAATAACAGCTCGGTCCGGCTCTTTAAGAGGAAACGCAAACCCTAAAAATACCAGAACTATTAACTTTGCTCAGCGTCGTCATATTTGTCAAAACAAACAGTGTCGGGAGGCTTCGGTACATCTGCTTATTGAGACTCGGGACACATTTGTTTTGATTTATTGTGAAGTCCCCGACAACCACCAGCCACACCATCGTGAAGATAAATTACAACTGAACGTCTCTGAATAGTGAAAAAAACATTAACTAAACTGAGATACATTAAAACAACCTCTCAGTTACAATAACAGGTTACAGATGGAGAATGCAAGCACATGCTTAGTGAAAATTACTTCTAAATATAAGTTCAAATTCTCAGTGCTGAGCAGACATGGTGTAAGCACCTGTTACATCTACATTTATTATTCATGTAATTTATTAGTTCGAAGCCTCAGAGCTCATAGAGGGGATGTTTACACCTCCCAGGATTAATTAACACACGGGTGGGACAAAACCGAGCCGCCTCGTTGAAGTATATATATAATGTTTAACAATCACCTTTGTTTGAATGCTGTGTGTAATCAGTACGAACGGGTCACCAGCTGAATTTATACTCACTGGCCACTTCATTAGGTACACCTGTCAGCCGGTCACATGACAGCAGCTCAGTGCATTCAGGCAAGTACACTGGTCAAGATGACCTGCTGAAGTTCAGTCTGAGCCCAGGGATTGGGAGGAAAGTGGATTCAAGTGACTTTGAACGCACATGGTTGTTGGTCTGAGTATTTTAGAAGCTGCTGATCTGCTGGGATTTTTCAGCACAACCATCTCTGTGGTTTCAAGGTCCGAAAAAAACAAAAACAAAAACGGAAAATATCCAGTGAGCGCAGGTCTCTTGGTAAAAATGCCTTGACGATGTCATGGACAGCCTGCTTCATGTTGATAGGAAGGCGACAGCAACTCAAATGACACCCTTAATACCAAGGCATGCAGAAGAGCATCTCTGTATGCAGAACACATGAAACCATACCGAGCACACACTCCTGTCAGCTAAGAGCAGGAAACTGAGGCTACAATTAACACAGGCTCGCCAAAAACGGTCAACAGAGGACTGGAGAAATATCACCTGATCTAATGCGAGTCTTGATTTCTGCTGCAACATTTAGATAGTGGGTTCAGAATATTTTCTCAACACTTTTCCTCCACAGATCTCAATCCAGTAGAGCACCTTTGTGATGCGGTTGAGCAGGAAATCAGCATGATGCCATCACATCAACATGAACCAAAATCTCTGAAGAATGTTTCCTGCTCCTTGTTGAATCTGTGCCACAAAGTATTAAAGCAGGTCTGACAGCAAAAGGGCATCCAACCCTGTACTACCAAATAAAGCAGCCGGTAAGTGTATACATGGGTATCTGTACAGATAAAGAACTGAAATTGTCCGTAATGTACAAAAATATACACAGTGTCCAACCTATATGATACACTGACTCTAAATTATGTGTTTTTTGATGTCTTTTCATAGGTATGAGTGCAGTTATTGAAGTTTTACCCTTTAACTTTCACTTCAGTTTCCAGGGCATTTGCATGTTTCAGTTTAGTTTGACTAGTTTCAGTGTTCGTTGTAGTCGTTTTTTATCATCATCGTGTGAACAGATTTAAGAAGTTCACAAAAGATATTACAATAAAAATAAAATATCTCACGACACATGGACATCCCAGTGTCAATGAACATCAACACCAAAGCCTCCCGATGACTACTGGGTTGACAAATTTGCTTAAACCAATAAACCTGTTTATTATTTCCCTTTAGTTACTTTTCAAACCACACAATATGGTTTCAGTTTCTTTTTAACACAAATTTCTCCTCCTTTCTATGAATTCTAATTCAGTAAATAAAAAATACTCCCTGGCAGCTATTTTTTTTTACCACAAATCTACTTTCTAGTTCGAAAAGTAAAACCACTTTGCTCTCCCATGATGTTGTTTTATTTTGGTGACACTGTACATACCGCCTCATAGGTGTCTCTGTTCTGCTTCAGAAACTCCACACACTTCGCCCTGACTTTAGTATGAAGGCTTTGGCAATGCAGCACCTACACAGGAGGGGTCAAAGGTCAACAATAAACACAAACAGACATACTTAATATCAATATTCTCACATATATTGTGGAAATATTACATTTACAATTCGTTAAGAAGTTGTAAACAGCTGACCTTTGCAGTCAGAAGCCTAGCAGAGACACTTTTGGGTAAACAAGCCGGAAGTACGATTTAAAAAAGCCACAATTAAATTTTTTTTCATCATTTAAAGTTTATTCATTTGTAGATGTAGGTCTGAGTCTACGCTGAAACCAGAGTTTGTGGGCATAACTTTTGTTCGGCTAACATTAGGACATCGCAGCTGCACACCAAACAGACCAAGCCCAGCTTCTCACCTGTGCTAAGCTAAAAACTTACTTAACGTTAGCATTTTCTGTAGTTTTCCCGTTTTACCTGCTCGGCGACAGCCCGAAACAAACAGGACCCGTCTTTGGCTATCTTCTTCCGATGCAAACCGATCGATTTCAAGTAGTCATCCATTAATTTCTCGACACCCCTCTCGTCAATACTCTGCATGCTTCCGCCGCCGTCCATGCTAGCAGGGTGCTAGCCGCTAAAGATACCTGCGTGTTTTGGACGTCAAGCGGGGCGAAACTTTGCGCTAAAAGTTGTCAATATCGCCACCAAAAAGAGTTACATAACGACATCTACGAACTAAAATGAGTTAGCGTCAGCGGTGACAGCGTCCAGTTTCGTTTTCCTGGAAGCCCGGTTCATCCCGCTGAAAGAATCCCAGCTTCAGAAAGTGAAAGTCAACTTTAGCTCTCACGGTTAGCACGCAGGCTAACAGCTAACAACACGCCCCCTTCACTGTCAAACTTGAACGGAACAGATTCTACAAAGTAAAAGCCTCCATTTGTCAATAACACTCGATTAATTCATCGCGAAATTAACTCTAAGACTCCTCGGTGTATAAAATTCGTTACTGAAGTGATGAATTTAATAATAGTACATTAGTACAACATAATAAAAAGTTCTGTTCGCAGGTTTTCTGACATAATTCATCATAAAACAAAGACTTCCACAGTTGCTATCAAAATAAAAGGATACAGGATACATTTATGGAAACATAAAAAATAATTTAAAAAAATAAACAAGCTCAATAAAAACCAATGAAATAAAACAAAAATGGATAATAATAATACATTTAATTAAATCATTAAAATTTAAATATAAATAAAACCTCTTTTTTTATAAATTCAAAGGAAAACGGAGTCTTTCAGAGTCACATTTTATTTTATTACTGGACTAGGTTCAGCTTACTTATGTCTTAAGTACTTGAGTCATCTATCCTTAGGTGGATTCACTGACTGTATACAAAACGCAGAATTAAGAACACACAAAGGCTTCACATCGTCTTGCGTATAATTTAATTTAATTAAACTTTGAACAATGAGGTGATAAAATTACATAATTTAAAAAAAAAAAAAACCAAAAAAAAAACCGTGAAGGTATTTTTAAATGTAACTGAGACGGGTGGGTAAGATTATGACAACGTTTTAGAGCCTTTAATTGATTTATCGTTTTTACAAAGAAAGATATATAAGAGCCTACAATTATTTAGTTTCAAACTCTTCTTATGAAAAAAGAGAAAGCTATTAGCAATAAATAAATAAATAAATAAATAAACAAAATACTCATATGAAAATGAGTTATTTCATCCTGTTCGATTTAAATTAAAAGCTGTCTTTTCCTTTATAGAACCATTTTTGTTGTGTTGTATTCAGCTTTCTCCAGGGCGTTTTACAGTCATATTTTATCTATGTATTTATCTATGACCTGAACCAAATGTAAAATGTGCAGATCTCAGCAGCTCAGCATAGTCTTAATAAAGTATATAGAAATAGCAGGAAGCGCCTCGGTCACCTGACTCTTTCTTTTCTTTCTCTCAGTCCTTTTGAGTCCCCCTTTCACTTTTTCAACCGTCAGCGGTTCTTCATCTCTTCCTGTGACTCGCTGTGGTATCGATTTCACTCCAGTAGAGCGCTCGGAGAGAGGCTGCATGTTGACTGAACACAGTGTTCATGACTGTGCCTGCAGATCGCCATTCCAGCCCAAGGATGCCTCTTATCTAGGCATGCATTAATTTAAAAGCCATGTTAACAATAAGCATTCTAGTTAATGCTAGCCACAGTGCATGCTGTAGGTGCTCAACTCCACCAGCCAGCGGGGGACACCATATCTCCAACCTCTCAGGCTTAGCAGGAATCCCAGTTAGTACATTAAAGCCTTGCATATTTACCGTTAGGAGTCTATCCCAGCAACCACAGGGTGAGAGGCAGGATACAAACTGGACAAGTGTAACACAGAAATACAGACAACCATTCACACCATTTAAACTAAACCCACTAACTGCATGTCTTTGGACCGTGGGAAGAAGCCGGAGTACTTGGAGAGAACCCACGCAAACACGGGGAGAACATGCGAACTCCACGCGGAAAGGCCACGTGGTCAAATGGAACTCACAACCTTCTTGCTGTGAGGCAAAAGTACTTCTGAAAATATACATTTTTGAAAAATGGTCCATCAACCCACTTTCAAGCCTTTTTGTTTCCAGTGAAATGTTCAAACTTTGTACCATAAAACTTTCGTGCAAAGAAAAAGGAAATGATCAAGCAGAAAACTAGCTGGTTTGAAACAAAAGATGGGACCAGAGCCAAGACTTTACTACCAAAAACAGCAGTTCAGTTCACCTAACAGCCACTTGAGGCTGCCTGCAACAGCGAGTCACTCCCCACTGACTCCCATGTTAGGATGTGTAACTTTAGAGCAGAAATAAACATGTTTACAGCCTGACACGAACAACAGTTTCGGTCTCCATAAATTAATAAAACTGTGCAGGTGATTCATGTTTTTTATCACTTCTAAAGCATTATGTGACTAATGTTCTGGCATGTCAGAAAGCAGAGTCTTTATCTGTGACATGTCCTGAATGGCTTGATGTTATTTTCATGTGTTTTCTCGGCATATTTAAGTCAGACATTAATTTAGTTATAGGCAACTATAATAACCTTAGAATAAATGTAAAGTTACTTTTTGTATTTGCACAATTTAACTATATATTTCACCAGCAGGGTGCAGCATTTCACTGCTGTGCTGCTTTTTTAAACTTTAAAACTCATTTATATTAGACACAGACTTTATCAAAACCCCAAATCAGGAAATTTACTTTTTCCAGCAGCACAAGGGTCATGTTTACTCTTAAATGAATATAAAATGTCAGCAACTGAAAAAACAAAGCAAACAAACATCTGTAAGAATATCTGGGCCTCTAATGACGGCGACATATCCTGTAACTGTGAAGCCGGCTATTTATGATATTTAGTACGTTAAGTTAGCATTTTTTTTGCACTAGTAACATGTTTTTGTTGCATTTATGAAGTTATAGAAGTGAAATAAAGTAAATTGTTTACCTTTAATTAAATTTTAATTTTAAATATCAACACAACAATGGTGAAGTGAAGGAAAAATAAGCATCTGTTTGCATGTTCAAGCAGACAACTTATCCAGGCCAGAATCTGTGTCCACCTTCTTTGCTTTCACTTCACCTTTGACCCCTGATGTTGTGATACATGAAAGGTACAGCCTGGCTTCGGCTCAGCTTTAGCTGATATCTCTACAGCACCAACCACAGACACCTTGGAGTTATTTCTTCACATTCTGCTGACAGATTTAGTCAATTTAAAAGATCTCAAGTCATTTTAAACACATTCATTGGCACTAAGTGCCTTTAAATGATTATTCAGTGCTCGTATTCGTCCACGTGTGAACATTTTCTGCCTCTGTGAACGCGTGAGGCGTCCTTGGCAGCCTGACTGCACCTCTAACTGACACGCTTCTCCTCCTCCTCTTCTTCCTCGCCTCTAATGCCATTTACTCAAATCTAATAATGACCTCTGTGTGAGTGCGGCCTTCACGCTTCTCCGCGATTCGCCGAGGCCAGAGCGGCTCCCGGCCAATAGAAGGGCCGCCCGCTCGCCGCCACGGGGACTTACAACATGCCAGGTAACCGTGGCAACTGGCGAGGAGGGGACAGGACCTGTGGCGATTGACACTTATCCTCCCACTCGCCTGGTGAGTGTGGTGTGTGACCTTCATCCCTGGTTTCTGTGTAAAAACTCTGCCCCTCCCTCTCTGCACAGCCAATCTGACAGAGTTTATATTTCAGCTCCATGAAATTTTATTTATTTATTTTTAATTTGATCCAGGCGCCACGCTGAATCCCTGCCCCAGTTAACAGGTTCAGCTTCCTCTGTAACACGATCTTCCTCTCACGTGAGGGAGGAAGACACGAGGGCAAAGGCGAGTCAGATGAAATTAAGCTTCATTGATCATGGCAGCAAACAGTGACAGGATGCGGCAGAGAAAAAGGGAAAAAAAGAGGCAAAGATGAGCTCAGGGTGTCGTTGTATTTTACACTGCTTTGTGTGAAATTCAGCTGTTGAAGCAGACCCAACCTGAGTGATGAGGTCTCGACCCCGTTTCTGGGTCCAAGCGTCCCCTGATGAGGTTCCTGCCTTGTTGACGTGCTGCAGTGCTCTACAAACACATTATGTAACACTAGCGTAGGTGAATGTTCCTCACTGAGAAGCGCTGGTGAACGTGATCTTAGACCTGACCTCCCCTCAACAAGCTGCCGGATCAGAGCTCAATTATAAAGGACACCTGTTGGCCTTCATTCACTCACTAAAGGTTTCTGAGGGAAGAGAGCCCAACATGTATGCATGGCATCTGTAATGAGCGCTGGTCACATGCTCTAGATACCGAGGATAGATGTTTCACTGCTTCCTTTATTTCCTCCTGATACACTGCATCACTGTGGAGGTCAGTGAGTGCAGTGACTCATTGTCATGTTCGAGAAATCGCTTTTAAATGATTTGCCACATGGTGTGTTACCCTGCTGGCAGCAGCCATCAGAAGATGAGTACACTATGGCCATAAAGGGATGGACACAGTCAGCAACAATACTCAGGTAGGCTGTGGTGTTTGAATGATGCTCAGTTTGTGCTAAGGAGCACACAGTGTATCCAGAAGATTGTTGATTATATTACATCACCAGTCTTAACCGTCGATACCAGACAGGATGGATCCATGATTTTATGGCGTTTAAATCAAATTATGGCCGAATGCTAAAGAGACTCAGACCAGGCAACACTTTTGCAGTTTTGTATTGTTCAATTTGAATTGTAGCCTCACTTTCCTGCTCTTATCTTGCAGGCACCTGGTGTGGTCTTCTGCTGCTGTATCCCGTCTGCTTCATGTTTGACATGTTGTGCCCAAAGCGACTTCCACCGTGATTCTACTATAAAAACATGAACAGACACAAATGGAGACTATAGGGGCGACCGTGGCTCAGGGGGTTGGGAAGCGTATCTGTAACCGGAAGGTCGCCGGTTCGATCCCTGGGCTCTCTGTCCTGGTCGTTGTGTCCTTGGGCAAGACACTTTACCCTACCGCCTACTGGTGTTGGCCAGAGGGGCCGATGGCGCGATATGTCAGCCTCGCTTCTGTCAGTCTGCCCCAGGGCAGCTGTGGCTACAACTGTAGCTGTCTCCACCAGTGTGTGAATGTGAGAGTGAATGAATAGTGGTATTGTAAAGCGCTTTGGGTGCCTTGAAAAGCGCTATATAAATCCAATCCATCATTGTTATTATTATTATTATTATAGTCCAGACTGCTCATTACTGACTCTGTTGAAGTTCAGGCTCTGGCTGCTGGACTGAAGTCTGCATGCACTAAGGTTTGTCATCACTCTGGGTTGCTTGCTGACTTTGTGTTAGCATGCTGTCTGTGCTGATGTTTGCAAAGAGCCAAAGTTGTGTTAGCAGCATAATGTGATTGTTTGTGTCCTGGGTGCAGTTTGCACTTCACCATTGTGCTCTCGTTCTTTCGTGCAATAAAAATAAAGGTAATGTCGATGTCTCTGCTGCAGACCGGCCCACTATTTTCCTCCTCCCACACATGAACTGAAATCACCTCAATGTAGCTCAAGTTTGCAGTTGTTTTTTCTTTCCGTCCACCCAACCTGCAGATAATTGAAAAACCTTAACGCAAGTAACAACATCACTGCAAACATATTATTGAATTTTGTGCAGTAATACACCACATTACTGAAAAATGTAGTGTGATTACAGTAGCCACTGTTCTTCTGCATACCTTAGTTGTAATGAGTGATTCTTTGACTTACTGTTGCCTTCAAATCAGCTCAAAGCAGTCTGACCCTTCACCCCTGATGTCTGACATCAACAAGACATTTTCATGCAGAAAACTGAGGCTCACTGGATATTTTCTCTTTTCCATCTGTAAACCGTAGTTTAGAGATGGGCGTGAAGGAAAATCCCAGCAGATCGGCGGTTTGTAAAATAGTCCTAGTAAAGTGTCTGGCAAGTGTATATTACTCTTTTCAAACTTTGTCTTGTTGTGACCAGGACAATCACTTTTGTGAATTTAATTGTTTCCTAAAGATAAATGGCACGGTGAGTGCTTCCACCAGGTCATAAAAATAATTAAAACAGTGGAAAATATAACAAAAACATCATGTGCAATGAAATTTGGCTCTGAGCATAAAGAAGTCATTGTGTGCCCAGACAATCTACAGGAAAGTCTTAATTTTTAAGCAAAATGTTATGTTTTATGAATAAAATAAGCTTTTGTTGTCATAACTAATAAAAATCACGGATAAGATTTTGATTGAATCCTGTAATCTGCAAGACATTTCACCCACTGTGAGGCCGCTGTGGCTATGCTATTATCAAAGTAGGAACAGATAGAAGGGACAATCACCAAATAATCATAGTGGGCATTATTCTTCCTTTTAAAAGAATTTTTAAGCTAGCTTAGGTTGTGTTGTGCGTTTGGTAATACAACTTTGGGTTTTTACTGTCTTCAAACTAAAGCCGTTCCCTGCCTCAGGAAAGAAAGATGCTCTTCGGCTTTAAACCTTAATAAATAATACTCACTGAAAAAACATATTTTCGACACTTTATTGAGCAGCTGTCCCTGCCCCATACCAGTCGTGGATCAGCTGTTAGTACTGGATAATTTAACAAAAACTGGATCCCCGGGACTGAATCTGCAGAGTAATTATTTGGCTGTGGGTTTCGACTTTTCCTTCGGCGACATTACAAAACAAACCAACACTTAAAGTGTTTTTGCAAAAGGCTAAAGTGTTCTAAACTGACTTTTCTTCTGTCTACATATAGTGCAACCTTAAATTAAGACATTTCAGACTCCCAGGAGCCCCATGTAGTCATGTAAACACAAATACATTATCAATATACAACACAAATATTAGAAGTATCATCACTGTCCTCCAGAAACCACGAATAACCCCAAAAATCCTCCAATATTGAAGTGGAAGCAGCAGACTGAAGGATGGTAACTTTAAATAATTCATGCAACCAGTCAAATAAAATAAAGTGTTCTCATCAAATGTGAGCTTTCTGCAGTAATACAATACCAAAGTCAGACACAACAAGTGAAGATGGTCTCTCAGAAAATATAGACTTTACGATTAGAATGGCTAAGACAATAAGCAACAGATTATAAAAAGTATACTTCGGCTGCAGCATCTGGTTTAAAATGCTTTCACTCACAGTTGTAGATGAACTCAGTAAAACACCAATGATTTAAACCTTGAGTGGTTCTCTGAATTGGTCTGTTGGAAATATCTCCACATTTGTTGGCTGGATGGATTTACATGGAGCATTAAAGACTTGACACAAACATCCTGATGACTTTAACCAAATTCAGGATAAAATAATAAAGCTAGTAACATTTTCATCAGCTCAGCTAGATGCTCTGTTTAATGCTAAATGGCAAATGTTAGCATGTTTACGCAATAAGCTGAGGACTGATAGCCTTGCTGTGTGTTTTTTTTTGCTTTCATTAGCCAGTGTTAGCATGCTAATACCCTACGGTAATGTCCCATTCCAGTTAATTCAGAACTCTGGAGTGAAGTTATTCCAGAGTTAGTCTATTTCAGTACTAAAGTCAGAAAAGCACGACAAACAGGATTTGTTTTGTTTCTTAGCAAAGCAGTCATTCATGTCATCACTAGGAACACAGCATAATGTTTGGTTTTTGTGCTTAAAAATGTAGCTGCAGCACGTTCACGGACAGAGCGTTCTCACTGCTCTGTATATGGCTTATTTAGCAAGTCAGTAGTGGCACAGATAGAAAGTATTACAGTTTCACTACTTTTTCCATTCACTGCCACCATTTTCGATTTTTATATAGGGGTTTCTCCCACTTTATCAGTTGGAACTCCAGGTTCAGGGGGTGTTTGAGACAACGATTCCAACAGGGAATTCTGAAAGTTCGACTTAATCTGGAATGCACCATAATTATATTCTCATAACTTCAGTGGAAATGATCATGTTAGCACCCTAAAGTAATGCAGTTTCAAACCCCCTCAGGAATATTGCGTGTGAATAGTACTAACTTCGAAAGTTTAAGATACTAACATGCTACAGACATCCCTTTGAGCCTATACAAAACTGAAAGGTTAGCACGTAACACACAAAACTAAAGACATTCTCAATCCCAGTAACATCAATAGCTTATTTTTATGGTGAATCCATTTAACTCAGAAGTCGGTTGTCAATGCTGGGAGTGATGTCACTCCTCATTTGAATGTATTCCAGTACTAAAGTCAGAAAAGCAAGGGATACCAGGATTAGTTTTGCTTCTAAGCAAAGTAGAGCCATTCGTGCATCACTATTAACACAGTGCAACGCTTGTGTTTTTGCACTTAAAACGCCCCTGCAACACATTTGAGGCTAGAGTCAGGCACAGATACACAACACTGGTAGCACGAATGAAAGTTTTACGAAGCGATTCGGAGCCACCATTTGGGATTGAGAAGTCGGGTTGGTGGGGCTGGTCTCACTTTCTATTGGAAATCCAACTTGAGAGGGGGGTCCAATTCCAACTGGGAACTTGGAAATTCCAACTTCAACTGGAATGCATCATTCGTGCAAATTAGCATGATAAACTGATAATATCCCATCAGCCTAAGTGGTGATTTCTTTTAGTGCAAATTAGCAAAGGTTAGCATGTTCACATGCCACAGCAAGATATGGCCAACATTATCAATGCTAAAAATCAGCACAAGGCATTCCCATCAGCCTCACTTGTATATTGTGTTTAGTGCTAAACAGCATGTTAAACTAACACCCTTCTCATCAATTTAAGCAGCATTGTTTGTTGTGATAAATTGCAAATATTAGCGCAGTAACAATCTAAATTAAAGACATATATATATATATATAACTCTTAGCTGAACTGCATTTTTTTAGTATTAAATCGCCATCATTACCATGCTAAAAAGCTAGACTAAAGACATTTATACCAAGTAAAAAAGTTCGAAGTCTCAGCAGCAATAAGCAAATAATACAACAATAAAACTAAAGACATTTCCATTAGCCTCAGCGGTTAATTAGCAAAAATTAACATATAAGCATACCGAACTAAGGACATTCTCAGTAGTAGCAGTAGCTTGTTCTCACTGCCGATAATTAGCAAAAGTTAGCATGTTCACATAACAAAATAAGAACATAGAATACGATTAGCATCATACCTGCTATATTAGCATTGTACTGTGGAACAGTTAGCATGCTGAACTCAAAGTAAACAGTTAAGTAAACCTTCATATAGATATTGCCTTAAAGAGCTGCTAGAAATGCTGTCAACTCTTATTTTCTTCCTTTAATCATGTTTTTTTGAAGTCCGCTGCATTTTTAAAGAAAATGTCTAAAAAACACGTTGTGTTTTAAAAGAAAAACAAACTATCTCACCCTCAACATTATCTCATCATCTCAATAAATGACCCTTACTTCACAGCATCTCGTGTTTCTGATTAGAACAATTTATAATAAAATTCGACTTTTTAAGTTCAAGGTTTCTGGAGGACAAGAGAGACAGGCAATAAATATGTCACACGGTTAAATAGCTAAGAGTTCAGTGATTATATGACGGGCTAAAGCAGGCAGGAATGCAGCAAAAATCACGAGCATGATGCAAAAGTTGAATAAATTCAAAAACGTTCCTTATCGGTGTGTTTTCAGTGCTGTTTGACATTCTCATACATAGTGCTGAGTGACAGTACCTTGGATACATTACAGAGCTTTACATCCATCGCTTTAAGAGTCCAGAGGATGGATAGAAGAGAAAAGGAAGAAGAGGAAGAGGAGAAATTAGAAGAGAAGGAGACGAAGAGAGGAGGACCAAAAGCAGGGAGGCTTTACAAAGAAGTTGTCAGGCCGAGGTAACCAAGAAAAGAGTGTTTGGTAGAGAAAGATGAAGAGGAGGAGGAGGAAGATGAAGGAGAGCGCTGTTTCAGAGAGATGAGGGTCGTGATCGGGAGGAGAGGAGACAAATCCCTCCATCCAGCGCGGTCGGACAGCGATGGATGAAGAAGAAGAGGAGGAACAGAGGAGGAGGATGCAGCAGTGTGAGCGCTTGGCGGTGTGTGCAGCCGCTGGACGTGCTTGTTCGAGCGCTGATTGTCTGCATGCACGTATGACCGGTGCGTATGCACGTCGGCGGGTGCGTCCGTCGCGCCCCCGTTGAAGAAGTGCGCAGCGTGTTTGACCTTGCAGTGCAGGCGCAGACTGTCCCGCCGCTTGGCGCTGTAGGGGCAGAGGTCACAGGTGAACGGTCGCTCCCCCGTGTGCACGCGCACGTGTTCCACCAGCTTGTTGGCTGTCCGGGTCAGGTGGCCACACCGGTCGCAGCGGTACTGGTTGCCCTGGCGATGACCCTGGAAGTGAACCAGCAGCTCCTGTTGCCCTGGAAACGACCTCTGGCAGATGCGGCAGCGATGCTCTGAGGTGCTTGTCTCCGGCTGGGTTGCCGTGGCAACTGAACGAGCACCGCTGCTGGAGGTGGAGGCTGTGGCAGGAAGGGTAACAGGGCATCTGGGAGTCAGGAAAGGTAGAGGGAGGAGTTAATGACCCACACATTGCACGAGGATGCTGACAGAAAGCACGCTCACCTGCATCTAACATCAACATGTAACATCAACAAATTAGTTTTAAATCCATTCAATGAAGAATTTAAATGTACCAATAAAAGCTCTACCTCTATCTTTCTGTTTAGTTCAGTTTACTTCTTCATATCAGTAACTGAGCAAAGATTTAGAAACTGATTCTGTTCAGCCTCGACTTTCACCTCAAAGGTTTTTTATGTTTAAAGTACGTTTTATTAGATGTTTCCACTTATTTAATAAGTCATACACAGAAAACCTTTTGTAAGGTCGTATTAACGCCTCAAAGGAGCACTGCAGACATGATTATTTTTACTATTGATATGATAGATTTTTGTAAAAATATTGTCCAAAAGATAAAATATCATCATCGTCATTTGTCATATAAGGTTTGGGGTTGTTTCGCTTAAAAACAACTCAAAAATCTAAGTAAATTTAAATTTAACGATGTAATCATGTGCTGACACGTGGATGTGTGGTCACGTATCCGGGGGGGAGGGGGGTCGTTAGGGATCCTTACACCTACCTCACTTCGCCCTGAATGTGCGTGCAGACGTGAGCCCTCATCTCTGCCTCCTGATTGGTCGAGTGGTCGCACACGCAGCAGTGCAGCGAGAAGGATCTGTGCTCCCATTGGCGGTGTTCGGTCATGTGACTCTGGAAAAGGGCCTGTCCTTCGGTCTCAAAACCGCACACGTGACACCTGGAAGGCAAGGACACGACAAAAGCTTGTAACACATAAATGACGGTAACAGATATTTGTCTATGAATCTCCAAGCGGTCACAGCGGGACTCACTGTGGGAGAGGACAGCAACCAATCAGGTGCAGGTTTTTCTAGCGTGCGCTTGGCTGGTTTTTACAGTTGGTTTTAACTTGTTATTATTTTGTTGTAATTATGCTTGAAATGCACTTTTGTTTTCAAATATATATGTATTATTATTAGTTTATTTATTTTTGTATTTTATTATATTTTTGTATTTTTATTCTATCTTTAATCTCAAGCACTTTGTTCAGCTGTTGTTTAAAGTGTTTTATGGATAAAGCTGGTTTGGATTTATATACACGCTTCAGATCTGAGAGGGTTTAAGAATGAGACATAACACCAGGAAATGATTTCATTTCTCACTTTTAGCATGAAGAGAAGGTGAAATACATGACAGCTGGAGATAATCAGATCATAGTGAACCTCGTTTATGTAACAATGAGTGATTAGCTTGATTAGAGGGCACAGGTAGACAAACATCAGGTGAACAGTACTAACAGTTTCATGGTTCTTCAATTCCTTAAACAAACTCACAGAATGGAGCCACAAAAAACGCTTTCACTACAAGCAGCGACAACTTCCGCTTGACCTTGTTCGTTTTTCCATGTCCTCTTAAAACTCACCTCTTCATCAGTGTTTCAGTGTTTCATGTGTGGCATTAGTTCTGGGAGACAGGTGCTCCTGGTTTTGGAAGTTTTATGATGGTTCTCTATGAGAGAGGCGCTCAAAACCACAAGTCCCGTCACGAAAAGAGTAACGGGAGGACAAAACTCTCCAGGCTGACACCTCACAGTGTCTTTAATGTGGAAAGCTGAGAGAAAAACTACATTTCTCATTAAACGTAAACTGCAACTGTGAAAAAATGACCATAAAAACCCCATCGAGGATGTCAAAGTGCTGATTGAGTCCACCGCCATGAAGCATGGCTGAGAGCTGGCGCTCAAAAATAGGCTCGGGTTTAACTCTGTCAGATGCACTGTAGTTTTGTAAAACGATGCAATAAATCGCTCCCAAAAGTGGCAGCACGCTAATCCTGATCGAGTCACACATCCTGATGTAAGAGTGGAGCCCGAAACACAGATAAAAATCACAACAGAAGAAGAAGGAGCGGGACGCCGAGTACAATAGCATTCAATGCCTTTCACACTCTCAGTAACGGCTTTGTTAGTTTATAATGAAGCCATTTTTTATATTAAAAGCTTCTTTTTGAGTTGTTAGTGTGAGTGTAAGGGTTATGTTGTAGATGAAGTCAGCCCACTCTCACCAAAAACACTTTTATGGGCAATTTTTTATTTGAATTTGGATTTCTTCAAATTGCAATTTTATTTTTAAAGTGCCAAATCACAACACTTCAAAAACAGATGCCTTATATTGTGAAGTAAAGGCCCTAGAATAATACAAAAGGACTCAATTAGTTTACCACACTATACATAGTATATGTGTTAGCCTGCTTACAGTATCCAGAGCGTACTTCATTCTTGCCTCACTTTCTGATCAAAGCCTTATTGCACACCACCAACACGTACACTCACTAAGAAGTATTTGTGTCGTTTTATACACTTGAGTTCCTGCAGATCACAGACACACTCCATTTTAATCCACCATAATTTTCTCCATGAAAATTGCCTCCAGGATGCCAAGGTTGTGTCTCCAAAATCGAGCCGAGCATGGATAAAAACTTTTTTAAAAATCCAGAGCTTTGAAATCTTTGTACTAATTTCTTCCTGCTAATGAAAAAAAAAAATCTCCCACCGGTTTGTTAAACATCTCCAGAAAGTTAATGTTCAAAGACGCCTTCGCTGGCAGAATACACTGAGATGGAGAATCCGGCAGAGCTGCAGCTATGCAGGAAGATAAGCGGGGACTTCAGTCTCTCCAGAAGGCCAGAAAACAACAGCTCGAAAGCTTTACTGCTGGATAAAATGCTGCAACATTTAGGATCACCGTTCACAGAGCTATAAACAAGAGTGAGTCCCAAAACAGGCTGAAACTCAAAGATTAGAGATAGTGCACTTCCTCGCTGACTCTATATAGTTATCTTAAAGGGGGTCCTCACAGATATAGGAGTAAAGGTGTACGTGTGTGTGTGTGTGTGTACTTGTTTAAGCATCTTTGTGAAGACCAAAACATGCCACTGTACCTGTGGGGACCAAGCGCCCGTCCTCACAAATTTGAAGGCATTTTTGAGGCTCAAAAATGTGGTTTTAGAGTGAGGTTACAATAAGGGTATGGTTAGAGTAAGGGGCTAGGTAAAGCATTATGTCAATTCAATGTCCTCACTAAGATGTGAAAACATGTGTGTGTGTGTGTGTGTTTTACCTGAAAAAGTAAGAGCAACCTGTGGTTTGGTGTCTGCTGAGGCTGGTTTGGGTTTCTGTGAGGAAGAAGAAGAGCATTCGTTTATTATTCTGCGTGATTTTTGCTTTTTACACACAGCAGAACTTCTTAATGATGAGCCCCTCTGGAAGCTATTATTGCTAAACCTCTGTGTGACTGTAGCCTCTGTCAGCGCACTTCACCACCATCTTTATTATTATAGACCCAAAGGGCACTCCAGTAGCAGCATGCATCCATAACGCAGACAAAGGCAGCATGCAGTCATTAAAAAGTAATAATAATAGCAATAATAATAATAATGATACAGAGACAATGCAGGCAAACTGAACACACACATTCAGTGAGAGTGTTTGCTGAGAGCTGTCAGTGGAGGAGATCAAAAGTGTTTGTGGTGGCTAAGAGCCAGCCAGGCAGAACACAGAGGGTGATAATCAGATCCAAATAAAGTCACGAGCTCAGACTTCATTTTTGGTCGAGCACCTTAAAAAGTTGAAGTTTTAAACTTTTGTTATGACGGTCATGAAAAAACATTTAAAAACAAAAAAACCCTCAGAGGTTGCAGTTCCTCAAATGGCCACTTCTCATAGATTTGTGTTAGAAACAAACACGTTTATTGCATCAAAATTTGCTTCTTATTAAGGCTTAAAGTTAAATACCTGACCTGATGCAAGCAGCTAGCTGTTTGCAATGACTTGTGGTTTTTATACATTGTTAGCCAATGAGCACACACTTTAAGCGCTATATAAGAATCGGTCCATTTAATGGTTTTATAATCTTGCATTTTGGTGTTACAGGATTTACCAAAAAACCTCTGCTATTCTTCTATTAAACACAACCCAAAATAAGAGAAAAGCTTTGACACAGGTCAGATCGGAGAACCAGTTTTGAAACCACTGCTGGCCTTCAGGCACAATGCAGGTTTATTTTTCCAACCACAGAGCTACGTCTATCTCTTAAACAGTCTCTGCTTCACCCCCACTAACCTTAATAACTGAACTGGATTCTGATTTCTAAATGGACTTATCTGACAAAGAATACGGCCGGCTCTGTGGTTACTTGTAACCCATGGTTACATTTTTTATGAAACTCTAGGTTTTTTTGTCTGGATTTTAGCACTAACGAGCAGGGAATCTGAATCGAGCTCTTGGTGACCCCAAAACGCCAAACTCAAGGCTTCAAAACAGGTCCACAAAGCAGCATGTGACAGAATTAGCTATGATGATACTTAAAATCCAGTCTGTCTAACAGAGAAACCATGAACAGGTGGTCTACAAAAGACTTTCTCAGTGGTTTATAGCTTACTGCAATCGATGGAGCTACCTTCATATTTAAGACTAGTGCCACAGCTCCACGTCTCAGTCATTAGAAGTTTGAAGTTGTTACAGACTATTAGATAAACTTTATCATTCTCAACCTCTGAAGTAGAAATTCAGGTAAACAGGTTTTTGCACAAAACAGTGTTTTACATCTGGACTCAAGATTTCAATTAAAATGAAAATAAAAATCTGTTACTAATAATACTGATGCACAAATAAAAGCATGAACACTTTTTATCCTGATATGTAACCAAACGCTATAACCAACCAATAATATTCACTTAGTCTGTCGGAAACACTGAATAAGTGCGTATCAAACGCATGCAAATGTTTCCTCTTGTTTCATTAATCTTTAATAGAAACAACAGTGACCATCACTTAAAAGTGACGCTTTATATTTGGAAGCTTTGTTTTTAGAGTCATGCCTCATACTCTCCGACTAGGGAGGGATTTAGAGTCAGACTAATGCATTAAAAATTCATAACATCACCGGGCTTATCTGTAAATGCTGAAGTGCGCGCTGTTAAAAAGGCAGCTGGAGGTTTGGGAGCTCGCATCCTTGTACCTGACATCCTTCCTGCTGTGCCAGTGTTCATTGTAAATTTAGCTGGATCACTATTTCAGCCGTCAGCTCCTTTAATCCTTCCACTCTGACTGACAGTGTCAGTTTCCATCACTGCAAATTACCCCGAGACTGGCAGGCAAACACATCAATGACAACAACCCATAACGCCGTGACTCATTAATAAAGAAAAGAAAAACACCTCCAGGAGACGGTTAATAATCAAGGCGCTACACCTCCTCCAGCTGCAGAGCATCCTCGCAGAGTTCCTGTATTTTCATGTAGACACTGTGACACTCATGTAAATCTTAACCTGTGTGTGCAAACCAGGTTATTATGTCAGTGTGATTAATTAACAGAAAACTACAAAATAAAGTGTCAAAAAACATGGAATTCTTAAATGATGTCATTAAACTTGTTGTAGTGCCTTAAATTTACCAGGTAGTTGTAGTGTGCAACTTAACCAAGCTGTGTTTTTAGTAGCTAAGCCTGACCAAGATACAAGCTTTCAATTTTCTACATCAGCTCTCCAAATAAAGAGACTTTACATCCATGCACTATATCATGGGTAGGCAACTCCAGACCTCGAGGGCCGGTATCCTGCAGGTTTTAGATCTCACCTGAATCAATTGATTAGGCTATTACCAGGCCTCTGGAGAACTTCAAAACATCTTCAGGAGGTCATTTAGCCATTTAAATCAGCTGTGTTGGATTAAGGACACATCTAAAACCTGGACTTTGCCCACCGCTGCACTATATAAAAGCAGCTGGGCTGTGGTTACATTCAGGATCTTTAGCAGAGGTCATCTAACTCCTGGAAACTTCACCTAGACTAAAGCCTTGATCATAATTTCTCTATCCCTAAGTCCGCTAAGGGACTGCAGTTCCACTGGACTCATCTGTGGATAATTTGCATTACAATCCACCAACTCTGCCAGCAGCCTTCAAGCCGCTCTGGCGTGTCTCCTGGTTTTTGTGTCTGCGTCAGGAGCGGGGTATAATCGAGGTTCAAACTTTTCTCGGGCCTCTACAAATAGTGAGACCTTGATAGCGGAGAGGCTAACCCCCAAAAATCGATTACACTGTGCACACAAACGTAAAACTCTGTTTCTTCACAGCTCTAAAAGTAAGACTGTTTCGCCTTGTGTCTGATCCCTCTCCCAGCTGAGCCTGCAGAAGTCATCTGCAGCATTTAGAAGCCTGAATGGTATGCATGTGCTGCAGTGCGTGGATACAAATGTCTGGGCTTGCTGTTAAACGCTGTTGGAAATGAAAAGTGAAAAATTGAAAGTCCATTACCAAGTGGAGGAGTTTGGGAGCTGATCACTGCCGGGGAAGAGCGGCGCTGGTCGTCGTTACCCTTCAAAACAGGACTACACAGAGAGCAACACGCACAGATACAGGATACCATCATGACTGAGGTCAGAGGTCAAAATATGCCGCTGATAGATGGAAGTGTGCACTTACCTGCTTCTGATGGGTGGAGTCATCCTGTCCACCAGCTGACTGTTGGACTTACTGACCCTCTCTGCAGACAAGCGACAGAAAAAGAAACGCATTCGAGTGCAAACCGAAAAAAATGATGCAACCTGTGTGTTTGGCTAAAACCCAAACAGTGGACAATGTGCACTTTTCTCTCTGCAGCTACCTCCACCTCTGAGGCTGCATGTCTCTGATACGCACGGTTTCTTATCTGTTGTTTCCTAAAGTCTCGGTCTGCTCTCTCTGCACCAGCCCGTCGGCTCACACAGCTGCTTCTTCCTGTTTAAAGGAAGTCAGCTGATTCCATGTGCTCGCTTACAGGCAATCACTGGGGTTTTCACTATGTTACTAGTGAAAAAACCTCCAAAGACCTGCACAAAACTGAGCATATAAATATTTTCAAGGAAAAAAAAAAATCTCTGAAATTCAACTCACAAATATTCAAGAAAGATTGTGTTTTTCTGTTTATTTGTTTTTTTGACAGCTTTATGTATTCTTAGATTTGATGTTTCGGCATCAAGGAGCAACTCTGACCAGTAGAAACACGACAATCAACTTTAGATTTAATCTAGGTTAATATTAAAGCTTGTGTGGTTACCTGACAGTTGGTGCAGCAGTGTGGACGCCAGGTTCACTGACATGTCCTGCCACAGCACTGCTCTGAGGCACTGGTCAGCCATCTTGGCTCCAGAGGTAAATTGGTCTTCCATCTTGGCTCCAAAGAAGAGCTGCTCCTCCATCTTCACCCCGGAGAAAACCTGGTTCTCCATCTTGGCCCCTGAAGCAAACTTGTCCTCCGTTTTGACTCCAGAGAGAAACTTGTTGGTCACCTTGACTCCAGAGAAAGGCCGCTCGGCAAACTTTGCTTTAAAGAGAAGCTGGTCCTCCATCTTGGCTCCAGTTAGAAGGTGGTCCGACATCTTAGTTCCAGAGACATCCTCCATGTTCACTTGAAAGTGAAACTGTTTGGCTCCAGAGACTGCACTGTCTGCCATTGCGGAGACAGGCGGGCATCCTTCAGCACAGAACTTGCCTTCTACTTTAAGGCCAAAGAGACAGCGGTCCGCCATTTTGGCTCTGGGGTGCAACTCCTCAGCCACCTTGTTCCCAGTGAGGCCCCGATCTTCTGTTTTAACACTGAAGATGTGATGATTTACCATTTTCGGGGCAGGCAGAGCAACGTCTTCTGTTACTATTTGACTCTGGGCTACTGTGTCGACTTCCATTGGCTCTTCTTCTTCTTTGAGTCTCACCACATGGCCATTCACTTCCTGACGCTCTGTGATTGGGAAGAAATAATAATAAATGATTAGAAGCAGTGTGTGAAAGTTCATTCAAAGCTAGAGAAGGTAACATGTTTTTGACCTCAACCAACAAAAACCCAAAACAAAACAGACAGTCCAGCTGGACTCTGGTACCTGAGTTCTGGTTCCAAGCTATAGAACCTCTACTTTGTGTTGTTCACCAATACAAGTGAGTAAGACGTCCACACCAGTAGGCTTATAACTGGGAGCGCAGGGCTGGAATCCAGCGCAAAGCCAACAGTCAGAAATGACTTACAGTACTGTGCAAAAGTCTTGAGCCACCACTCTTTTCTCTCTATATTTGCCTCAAAGTCAGACTTTCTTATATTTTGTGGTGCTGAACAGTAGTTTTCCAGGCTGTCGGAAGGTCTTTCAAAGTGTTTCTTTGTACACTGCCACTTAATGCAGACCCGTGAATCATTCAAGCATAAAAAGGCACCTAACTCAAGGGATGAACCAGTGTTGTGGCTATACAAAACAGACAACGTGGCAAATAACCATTTTTAATCAGTGTCTTTAGGCACTTTGCTACCAGCAGCCTGTTGCAAGAACACACAATTATTTGTTCCTATTTTTTAGCTGAATCTATAAAAAATGTTAAGAAATAACACAGTTTGACAGGCGTAACATAGCACTTTTGCACTAACAAGATCATACCCAAAGATTTTTTAGCTAAAACCTTGGCATGTCTAGATATGGTGTGCAGTGTATCCTCAAACAAATCTGGGAAATCGGGAAAAGTGGAGGACAAAAAAAGAAATGGCAGGCTTATCTGAAAGTCATGTCCTTAAGAAACAGCAAAGGCCTGACACAGGAGTCGAGAGATGCACTTGGACCTTCAGTTGATTGATCTACTGTTCACTGAAGCCCCATCAGAAATTGTGTGAGTGTTAGCGTGGCTCTCAAGAAGAAATTCTTGAGAAACAGTGAGAAAAGCTGGGGCATGCCAAACTACATAAGAACTGCACTAAAAATTAGTGGCACTGTATGTAATGAGATAATTCATCAAAATTTAGCAGCTTCATTTGTCAGCAACAATCCCAAAACACTTCCAATGCACTCAAAGTATAGTTGGATATAAAAACACAAAATGGAACATTATCAGTCATGGATTGGCCTCCTCAGAGCTCAGACCAGAAGAAAACAGAACAAAAAGAAGAAAGATCCAAAGGAGAGCTTTGAATGTCCTGGAGAACTATTCCTGAAGACTACTTCAAGAAATGACAAGAAAGGTGCCTAAAAGAATAACTGTGGTCATTCCAAAGTTCTTGGAACTGTACAAACTCTGTTATTGCCTTATATACTGTATGCTGTGTATGTTTGCACATGTTCCAGTAAATCACTGCATCCATTTCCCTACATAACATGAAAAAATAAGGACTGGCTCAAGACTTTTACACAGTGCTGTATCTCTCATCACAGTTTTGGCGAACTCGTACCTGCTAGCTTCCGGAGCAGATCTGAAGCTAGCGTGTCCGTAGCGGTATTGCCGTCAGGCGTGTGCGTGAGGGACGGTGGCTCGGGACTCGCCCCGGGGCTGTCCGGTGAGAGAGCGACGCCTGGCTCATCCTGCTGCTCCGCTTCCTCTCGGCTCCCAGGATGCATCTGGGCCTTCTGGGTGGCCTCTGGAGACAGAGAGTGATTTGATTCAAGTTAACTGTAAACAGATTACTGCAGAGGTCAAATTGCAGCCTGATAACCGCACTCAAGCCTTCATGAGAGCGCACAGGCTCCTGCAACACATGCCCGAAGTACGCGGACACCTACACGCTCACGTCTCTTCATTTCCAGCAGATAAAACCTGCAGCAGGAATTTACTGCAATGGGAGTTAAACTCAGAGTAATAGTATTCAACCGGAGAGTGACATATCACCCTGTTTTGAAGACCTGATATTGGATGCTTGTTTTTTTATTGATTTAAAAAATCTTGTACTTCATGTTCTTGCAGCCGCCCACTTGCTTCAGATCTGTGAATGACGATGGTCTCTGAGGTCTTCTGGGCTTTCAGTTGCTCCAAAGAGCAGGACAAAAACCTGAGGTGAAGCAGCTTCTGGTGTTTACTCCTCAGTCTGCCTGAGGAGAGCCGTGAAAGAACCTTAAAACCTGCCTGTTTATTCTGCTTATGTTGCCTTTTACTGATTTTATTTGTCTTTATTAATGTCATTATCGTTATTCTTTTTCCACCATTTTCATTTCCCGGGTGCCTTGGCATAGGCTTTTAGCCATCACTCCTTGGATGTTGAATGCTACCGTTCTGTCAAGGCCAAAATGTGTTCCTTTGCCTCACAGCTGTTTTATTTTTTTGTATTAAATAAAATGAAGGCAAAATCCTCTTCATTATTTTAATTCTATGATTTCATAAGTGCAACATAACATGCTGTTATTGTATTAAAAAGGCAAAGTTAAAGTAGCAAATAATCGTAAAAAGTCTGCAGGGTACTCACATGTGGTAAAAGAATATAATTATTTGCACCTATTAGTGATGCTGATGGGCTAATTTATACCTTACAGGCTGTGCCACCACTGTTATAAGGCTCAGATGTGTTCTGCGGCTGAATACGTATTTTCTTTTAGGTCAAAAATTCCTTTTTAATAATAACATTTTCTGATCTCTGAAGTGGCTCTACATCAGTATGCTCTGATTGGTGTGTTTGAGTATGCACCAATAGCTTTAGTAGACCTTGAAAACTCAGGGTGAGACAGCCTCGTCCTTTTTATTTTTCATGTTAAACCTGAGCTGACTGGAAGAAAGTGAAAATGCATTCAGTCTTAGGTGGAGGCACAGTATACCGCTTTGTACTGAAAATTACTGAAACATCCTGTGGAATAACCCATGTATTATAGCCATAATTACATGTGTTTCATGGATGTGGAGAAGGCATCCAACCGTGGGCCTCATTACTTCCCGTAGGGGGTGTTTCAGGAGTATGGGATATCACGTGTTGTTGTTGCAGGCTATCCTGTCCCCATACAAACACAGTGGAAGGTGGGTTTGCATCCAGATCACCTCTCTGCTCAGTTGGGCTCATCGAACGAGCTGAACCAGCTGGGTGATTTGCACCCAGATGTGAAGTGGAAGGAATGAGCACCTCCAAGTTTGAGGATGTGATTCCCAGCAGGAACGGGATGACTGCCCCATGAGCGTAACTTTGTGCTGAACACTGGGGGGGAATCTCTGTCTAAATAAATAAATAAATCTGGATAAATTCCCAGATGATTAAACATGCAACTATTTTGCTGGTATTAACTGAAATGAGTAAAGAAAAGTAAAGGGGTTATATTGGCTGGGTCTGATTATTGGAGGGGTCATAACCCTCCTAACCCCCCTGGAAATTATACCCCTGGACTGCCCAATCCCAGTGAATACAGTGTGAAAGGGAAGATTGATTGAGTTAGGCTTCAGCTCTCACGTATGGCCACAGGCTGTGTGGAGTGACCAACAGAGTGAGCTATCTGCATGAGGAGCCTGGGCACTCCCTTAAAGACAGGGTGAGGAGCTCAGTCATTTGGGAGCTCCTCCACATCGACATCTGACAAGGATGCCTCCTGGGTGCCTTAAAGGTGAGGTGTTTCAGGTATGTCTATTGAGAGGGGACACGTGGAGATCATCCATTAAATTGCCAAAAGTATTTGCTCGACTTCCTTCACACACACATGAACTTGAGTCAAATCCCATTCTTAATCCACAGGGTTTAACATGAAGTCTGCCCACGCTCTAATTCATCCCAAAGGCGTTCTGTCATGTTGAGGGCAGGGCTCAGTGCAGGCCAGTCAAGTTCTTCCAAAACCCAAACCGCTCATCCATGTTTTTATGGACCCTGCTTTGTGCACGGGTATGCAGTCATGTTGGAACAGGAAGGGGTCATGCCCAAAACTGTTCCCACAAAGTTGGGAGCATTAAATTGTCCAATATGTCTTGGTGTGCTGAAGCATTAAGAATTCCTTTCACTGGAAATAAGGGTTCAACTCATTAGACATGTACCGTTCTCCTGGCAACTGCCAAACCCAAACTCGCCTATCGGATTGCCAGACGGAGAAGCGTGGTTCGTCTCTGCACACTGCTCTTGAGCTTATCTGAAGGGCACGTGACGTTTGGAGGTCAGTACTGATACCTTCTGCAGAAAGTTGGTGATCTCCGTGCACTAGGCACCTCAGCACGTTCCCACTCCCAAAGCATAACATATTACTGTGTGTGACAAATCGTCGGTATATTATGCTTTCTGCCACAACATGTTCCTATGTTATGCGTTCGGAAACAGGAGGAAACATGAGAACCGTTTGGACTCAATCTGCACATGTACATTTAGTTTTCTTTAATTGCTTTGGAAAACACTATCTAACACCATTAAGGTTATGGCTAGAGTTAGGATTAAGGTTAGGGTTAGGGCTGGAATACACAGCTGGAACGTCAGTTACCGCCGGGAGCGTCATTCCATTGAATTTCATCCACATACCTTTTGTGTTCCCATGAGACATGACATGACAAGTTGTCGGTATTTTACGCATTGGGAATGAGAACGGGCTGCACATTACCACCATGGAGTCCGCTGAGCTCCTGAGAGCGACCCATTCTTTCACAAATGCTTGTAGAAACAGTATCCATGCCTAGGTGCTTGTCTTTATACACCTGTGGCCATGGAAGTGACTGGAACACCTGAATTCAATGATTTGGATTGAATACATTTGTTGATATAGTATATGAGCTGGTTTTGCTTGTGAACACGTCTGTGTCCCACCAGAACAGGTGGAGTAGGTGGCCAGGAAGAAGGAGGTCGGTTTACTTACTAACCTTGTATTATGTTTAGATTTTTCTTTATAAAGCGTTTCACTTTGGGATAAACACCGTGCAAGTTATCATATATATTCTTTTATTTTTGGCCATTCTTTGCCTTCCTTAGGTAAGACAGTATAGGGAGTGACAGGAACGTGGACGACACACATGGGAAATGGGCTTGTTGTTCATTTATTCTTGTATTACTGTATTATTCTTGTGCAATTATTGTTTCACTCCACCCACGCAACTCCATTTCCCACGACAGGACAGTACAAAGATCTGTCCACATACTTTTGTAGTGTTTGTGAGCACAAATTAGCATCCACAAAATGACATAAACAAGATGCAATTCTGGACATTAGGGGTGGAGCTAACCATCCTTTTCATTATTACATAATCTGCAAATCAATTGATTGATTAGTCATTAGGCAGCAGCTCTAGTGCCCACTGTGTGTGTGTGTGTTACCTGACAGCCTGATGAGGAGGTCAGACGCCATCTTGGTGCTGACATCAGGGCTGAACAGAGAGGTGGCTGCTGGGAAGGGGCTCGAACCTGCGGCTTGTGCGTCATCGCCTGTGTGTGTCTTTGTGTGTGTGTTTGCAGGGTGTGCGTGTCGTTTGGCTGCAGCAGAGTGAGGCTGCAACACACTCGACCCACGCTTCATTTTCTTTTTCCGTGTGTGAAAAAAATAAGAAAGAGAGAGAGAGAGACAAAGAGAGAGAGAGTGAAAAGGGGAGTCAAAACTCAGAAGAGAGGAGGGCAAGAGAGGAGGAAGAGGAGGAGGAGGAGGAAGGTAGTGGTGCTAAAATAAGACGAGTGTGTTCTTCAACATATGGACGTGAGCAGAGCATCGTAGAGAGAGGAAACGAGGGTGGATTTGATCTTCAGAGCGAGCTGTTGCTGGCTCTCGGTGACCTGAAAGAGAGAGGAGGGAAGACGAACGGAGGGGAACGGGACGAGAGAGGGGGAGGAAGAGGAAGCAGCAAGGATGCAGGGCGAGAGAGAACAGGGGAGAGGAAGATAAAGGGAGGAGGAGGAGGAGAAGAAAAGGAACAAAGTGAATCTGTGAATAATAAATTATTGAATGGATAAGGCCCAATAAGGGGATAAATCATCATCTGTTATCACCATGGTAACGGACCCTGCCTCGTCACCTCCTGCCCTGACCTTCCTGTTGAAAAACAATAATCGTCACTTGTGATCAGTGATCATCAATAACTACTCCGCCTGTCACCGCCTGTTAGCCTTGGTCACTTTTTGCCCCTGAAAGGAAAAAAATTGACTGCATCCTAGGAAAATACTTTCATTTGAAGGCTAACAATAAAGAGATAAACAAACAAATAAATAAATACAAATGTAATGAATAAATAAATAATAATCTATCAGCGTCCCATTGTAGGAATGTAATTTAAATAAAGATCAATGAAAAAGTAAAATAAATTATCTAAAAATTGACATGCCTGTGTCTGTAGGAATATCTACGTAATTTAAATGTGCAAAAAAAAAAAGAATGAACACATGAACACAGGCTGCAAGAACACACGTAATTTAAATGAACATGATTGTTGTTGAAAAAAACTATTTTAAACAATAAATCACATTTCATTTTAAAAATGTAAAAAAGACCCGTCAGAATATCAGCCCCAAATCAAAATATTTTAGCGCCATGATGACTCAAAACTACACCAAAAAAGTCAATAATCAAGAAATATTGTGCAAATAATGTATGTATGTATATATATATGTGTGTGTGTGTGTGTGTGTGTGTGTGTGTGTGTGTGTATAAAAATTATTTTCTATAGCAATTAAATAATAATAGTAAATAATAATAAAAAAAATCCTGCTAAATTCACTGCTTCATCTTTTTAACATTTAGGTCCTTGTTAATTAAAAAATTGCACTAAATAATTTTATTTAATAAATCAAATGTGGCTGGCAGGCTCTTCATTGCCTCGGTTCACTCACTACCCCCGTCGACCCCGTTTCGCTCTGCCTCCTGCCTCCGTCTCTAAGCGACACCGCGCGGGCTGCTGCTGCCGCCGCATCCGGCAGGGAGGCGACAATCATCGGGCACCAGCTTCTCCACAACACCCCCTCCCCTTCCCCTCACGTCCCTCTCGGTGTCGGTCGGTCGGTCGGAGTCAGAGCCCCCGGAGCCCCGCTGTTAGCTAGTTACCTCCCTCCTCCTCCTGTACAGCCCCCCCCCCCGCAACATGGCTGAACGGCACTCCGACTCCCCGCCACACCGAGTCAGAAAGTCATCACGCCATTTAGAGCCGCCTAACTGCCAATTTACACATTTTTAACGGTTTTCCCTCGCGCTGCCTTCAGTTATGGGGAACAAGGGCAGGTGTCAAGAGTCCAACGGCCCCCCCACACACACCTCCTCCCTCCCTCCCTCCCTCGCCTATCGATCTCCTGCAACATGGCTGAACGGTAACCCGACCTCACGAGACCTCAAAAGTCATTTTCACGGGTCAGTTACCAACGATACCCAGGCACGGCTAGCACCAACCCGCCCCGGGACACCACGGTTCTCTCCCAGCTTCCCACCTCCTCTTCCCTCCGTGACTTACCGGCACCAGGGGGGGCAGGTGGTGGTGGTGGTGCAGTCCGGGGCATAGCCTATATATAGACTGAAGATCTGCTCCGTGTTAAATTTCCTCTCGCTTTTCCCGTGGTCACATCATCTCCCCGCGGTTTCCTCATCCAGAGATGTGAAAGTTAAAATTAAAAAAATGACAACAGCGAGGAGACGATCCGTCTGTTCCCCGAGCCCGAGGATGACGGGTCGGTCACCGAGCAGGGCAGATGGAGGTTTCCGCCTCCTCCTCCTGCTCTCTCTCTCCCTCTCTCTTTCTCTGTGTGTGTGTCTGTGTGAGGGAGATGCAGCGTGTGTCTGCACAGGGCACATAACATGTTAACAGCCTCCATCAGCACGAACCATGAGGAGAAACCTGCATGTTGGATACTCTTAAGGGGGACATGATCCTGCAACTGCTCCACTGTCTCACTGAATACTGATCTAACAGACCTGTTTCCACATACTGCATCAGGTTGGCTGCATGCAGTATTACAGCAGTAACTTTTCCCCAGCTCAGATTACACACCGATACTTGAACTGCTGGCACCAATACAAATAGTGATAATGTTTGCAAAAGAAGATGAACTTTTAGGTTGTTATTATTCAGGTTATTATTTAAAATGTTTTAGTTTTCATTTATTATCTCAGCATTTCAAGATTTTATTTAGGTGTGTCCAATTTTAGACGTATAGTAATTTGGATTTCTTTTCTTTTCTACATACCTAACCTAAAATTTTGGCAAGTCTACGTGGCCATAACTGTTTAGCCACATGTTTTAGCAGTAACCTGACTACTAACCATGTGACATTAACTTTTGCATCATTTTGGACCTGTGACACTGGGCCGCCATAGACCACCACTGGTTGCTAGAGAGAAAAATTTGCACTCCCTGACTGGTTGGTGAGTGGTTGATGCCAGCTGCGGTGAAACTGACTGCTAAAGCTCCAGAGTGGTCAGTGACCATTCTGGAAACTGCTGGTCACAAGGAAAATAGCTGACTGCTTTGGTCGGAAGCAGATCGCTGCTGGTGCTTGTAGTTTGCATGTCTGCAAACACTTGGCAACTCCTCTCCAAGCAGTGGTGAAACTGTGAAGTCCATTTTTTGTTTGTTTAAGATAAGATAAGATAAGATATTTATTGTCACTGTTACCAGAACAATGAAACACAGTTTGGGAGTGTTTTGAGTGTCCAGGGTGCGAGGGTTCTTTGATGATGATGCTAGCTTTCTGCTGACGTCTGCCAGTATAAATGTCTCTGAGGGGGTTAGTGAAATGCCAGTTGCCCGCTCTGCTGCACTCACCACCCATTGCAGTTTCCTATTGTCCTCCACAGTACAGCAGTTGAACCAGAGTGTGGAGCAGTAGGTCAGAGGGTAGAAGTTAATTAGCAGTCTCTGGGGTAATTGGGCCTAACGCAGCTTCCTGAGGAAGTACATCCTTTGTTGTGCTTCTCCTACCTGGTGGAAAATGTTTGTGGACCAGTTAAGGTTGGTCGAGATGTGGACCCCGAGGAACGTAAAGCCTTCTACCCTTTCTACAGGGTGGGCCATTTATATGGATACACCGTAATAACATGGGAATGGTTGGTGATATTAAAGTCCTGTTTGTGGCACATTAGTATATGTGAGGGGGCAAACTCCTCAAGATGGGTGGTGACCATGTTGGCCATTTAGAAGTCGGCCATCTTGGATACAACTTTTGTTTTTTTCAATAGGAAGAGGGCCATGTGACACATCAAACTTATTGTTAATGTCACAAGAAAAACAATGGTGTGCTTGGTTTCAACGTAACTTTATTCTTTCATGAGTTATTTACAAGTTTCTCTTTGTTCACAGTCCAGCAATAATTGCTGGTGTTTTATTTTTTCAATTTCTTGTGTGTGCGGTGAGAATTAATAGAGGTTTCAATTGTTTTTTCTCTTTTTGACTTGCTCTTTCTGAAATACATGCCTTTCAACAGCCATTGACATGTTGAAGAGGTTAACACGTGAGGAGCGGATCGAAATTGTGTTGATATCTGGTGAACGCAGTAACCGGGTCATTGCAGCAGATTTCAATGCAAGACACCATACGAGACCACCCATCTCCCATGCTCCAACTGCTTGCTAAGTTTCGTGAAACTGGTTCAGTGTTGGATTTGCCAAAATGCGGACGCAAGAAAACTGTCACTAATGAAGAAACATCAGTGGCTGTCCTAGCTTCATTCAGCAAGAGCCCACAGCGTAGCACTCGCCGCATGTCACTGGAGAGTGGCATTGGTCGAACATCCCTTTGGCGGATATTAGCTACTCACAAATGGCACCCTTACAAACTCCAGCTACTGCAGCATCTAAACGAGGATGACCCAGATCGGCACACAGAATTTGCAGAATGGGCAAAACAAAAATTGGAACAGGACCCTCAGTTCACGCAGAAGATTTTGTTCAGAGATGAGGCAAACTTTTATGTGAACGGTGAAGTTAACAAACTGTCAGGCTCAGGAGGGACTTGGAGTCAGACCGTCACTAAAGTTCGTGATTTATTTACACACACAGACACCAGGTGCAACTATATACAGGTGAGGGGGCACAGGAAGAGGGTCTCCGGGGAACACAGGCACGGGAAGAAGAGGGCTAGGTACAAAATCCACTGAAGCTCAGGTAGCTCGGACTCCGGCTTTAGCTCACCAACGGCGGTCCTCAGGCTGGCGAGAATTCTGGCACAGAGAGGAAAGGCAGGTGAGTAGTGGCACGACAGAAACTCGAAAAACGGCTCAGATAGGTGATGACACTGACGAGTGTTACACAATAATCCAGCGAGGAAGCACTCTCAGCAGCCGCCTTAAGAAGTGGGTGAGATGATTGCTTGCAGGTGTCCGAGCCAGGGGCTGGAGCCGTCACGACTCCGCCCCGGTAGAGCGCAGTGCGCGGGAGGGGAGAGAGAGAGATGCAGCACAACAAAAACACTTGTAGCCATACAGAGTCAGCCGAGAAGGCACAGGGTCATGACAGTACCCCCCCCCCCCCCCCCCCCCCTCAACGGGAGCCCCTCGGCGACCCACCCGGCTTACCCGGATGCCGCCGGTGAAACTCGCGGAGCAGACCAGGAGCCAGAACCGCCGACCGGGGCACCCAGGAACGTTCCTCTGGCCCATAGCCCTCCCAGTCCACCAGGTACTGAACGCCCCTCCCCCGCCGCCGAGAGTCCATAATGCGGGTGATGTTAAACACTTCCTGCCCATCCACGAGCCGGGCGGGCGGAGGGGGCCCGGAAGGAGGGCACAACGGGCTGGAGAGCACGGGCTTGACCTGGGAGACATGGAAAACATTATGGATACGCATATTGCGAGGCAGCTTCAGACGGACGGATACCGGATTGACCAGGGCCTCAATCTCGAACGGACCGATGAAAGCCGGGGAAAGCTTCTTCGACTCGGCACGAAGGGGAACAAAGCGAGAGGAGAGCCATACCTGTTGCCCAACTGTATAGGCCGGCGCAGGGATCCGGTGGCGGTCGGCGATCTCCTTATTGCGCTCCGCCGTCCGCAGCAGAGCGGCTCGGGTGGACCGCCAGGCCCGGCGGCACCTGCGGAAATGATGTTGCACTGATGGAACGGTATGCTCACCTTCCACGGCCGGGAACAGGGGTGGTTGGTAGCCTAATGAGGCTTCGAACGGCGACAGTCCAGTGGCTGAAGAGGTCAGGCAGTTGTGGGCGTACTCAATCCAGGGGAGCTGCTCGCTCCAAGTGGTCTGGTTGAGAGAGACGACACAGCGGAGTGCCGCCTCGAGCTTTTGGTTGGTACGCTCGGCCTGTCCATTGCTCTGAGGGTGGAAGCCCGAAGAGAGGCTGACCGCGGCGCCGAGCAGCATGCAGAACTCCTTCCAAACCCGAGAGGTAAATTGGGGTCCCCGGTCGGAAACGATGTCCATTGGAATGCCATGAAGCCGGAAGACGTGGGTGGTGAGCAGCTGGGCGGTCTCCAGGGCTGTAGGGAGCTTCGGGAGGGCGATGAAATGAGCCGACTTAGAAAAACGGTCAACAATAGTGAGGATGGTGGTGTTACCGGATGACGGTGGGAGCCCCGTAACGAAGTCCAGCGCTATGTGAGACCAGGGCCGCCCTGGCGTGGGGAGCGGTTGAAGAAGCCCGGCAGGTGGTTGGTTGGGACGTTTGTTCCGGGCACACGTGGTGCACGCCATAACGTATTCCCTGGCGTCCTTGTCCAAGGAGGGCCACCAGAAAAACCGCTGGAGGAAGGTGATGGTGCGGCGGGCTCCGGGATGACAGGTGAACCGGGCAGTGTGGCCCCAGTGTAGTACCTGAGGTCGGACAGCAGCAGGGACAAACAACCGACCAGGGGGGCCCGTCCCCGGGTCGGGGTCAGTATCCTGGGCCTCGCGCACGAGAGCTTCGATCTCCCATGTGACAGCTCCAATAACACAGGTAGCTGGAAGAATCGGTTCTGGATCGGAGTCTCCCTCCGTACTGGAAAACTGACGGGAGAGTGCATTGGGCTTCACGTTGCGCGACCCTGGTCTGTAAGTGATGGAGAAATTAAATCTTGTGAAGAAGAGGGCCCACCTGGCTTGTCGTGAAGTTAGGCGTTTGGCGGACCGGATGTACTCAAGGTTCTTATGGTCGGTCCACACGATGAACGGGTGTTCCGCGCCCTCAAGCCAGTGCCTCCACTCCTCCAGGGCCAGTTTGACCGCCAGCAGCTCCCGATCACCGATGCCGTAGTTCTGTTCTGCGGGTGAGAGACGACGAGAAAAGAATGCACAGGGATGGAGCGTACCTTCAAATCGTTGTGACAGAACTGCTCCCACTCCAGAGTCCGAAGCATCCACCTCCACCACGAACGGTTGCCTGAGGTTGGGCTGACGGAGGATGGGGGCGGTAGTGAACTTCTCCTTTAGTAGGGAAAAGGCCTCCTGAGCAGAGAGGTCCCACTGAAAAGGAACTTTGGGAGAGGTAAGTACAGTGAGAGGTGAGGCAATCTTACTGTAGTCCTTTATGAAGCGTCGGTGGAAGTTGGCGAATCCTAGGAACCGTCGGAGTTGCTGGCGGTTCGGCGGTTGAGGCCAGTCCACCACGGCCCGGACCTTCTCGGGGTCAGGTTTGAGATCCCCCCGAGAGATGATATAGCCAAGGAAGGCCACCGTGTCAACGTGAAATTCACATTTCTCCGCTTTCACGAACAACCGGTTCTCCAGGAGGCGCTGCAGGACCTGCCTCACGTGACTCTCGTGCTCCGCCTGGGACTTAGAGAAAATGAGAATATCATCAAGGTACACAAAAGCACATCGATTAATAAAATCCCTCAGAACATCGTTAACAAGGGCCTGGAAGACCGCGGGCGCATTGGTTAAGCCAAAGGGCATGACGAGATACTCATAGTGTCCAATATGCGTGTTGAAAGCGGTCTTCCACTCATCTCCTTCCCGGATTCTCACCAGGTGGTAAGCGTTTCGCAGGTCTAGTTTGCTGAACACCGTGGCCCCCTGGAGTAGTTCGAAAGCAGAATTAAGGAGGGAAAGAGGGTACTTGTTCTTTACAGTGATCTTGTTGAGGCCGCGGTAATCAATACATGGCCGGAGCGTCTTGTCTTTTTTTGCAACAAAGAAGAATCCTGCCCCCACGGGGGAGGATGACGGGCGAATTAACCCAGCAGCCAGAGAGTCGTTGACGTATCTCTCCATGGTTTCCCTGTCGGGCTGTGTGAGGCTGTAGAGGCGGCCAGAGGGGAGAGGCGCCCCAGGGAGAAGATCAATGGCACAGTCATAGGGCCGGTGTGGTGGAAGCGAGCCCGCCTCATCCCTACTAAAAACTGCTGCGAGGTCATGATAGACGGAAGGAACCGAAGAAACCGCGGAGGCAACTGGAGCTACCGCGCTAGCCGCCTGAGTAGCTGTGGCTGCTGTAGTGACGGCAGGAGCGTGTGTTACCTGGGGAGAGGCCGCAGGAGGCTGATCGTCGGCCAGTGGAATCCGTTGGGCGAAGGCCTGAGTTAGAGACGCCACGTCTCCGCTGAGCCGCACTAGCATTTGTTCGTGTCGGTGCAGAAGCTCCTCCAGAGACATGGGGGCTGTTGCTGCCGAGGCTGGGTCTGCTGAGTCCATAGCGATGGCTGGATTATTCTGTCAGGCTCAGGAGGGACTCGGAGTCAGACCGTCACTAAAGTTCGTGATTTATTTACACACACAGACACCAGGTGCGACTATATACAGGTGAGGGGGCACAGGAAGAGGGTCTCCGGGGAACACAGGCACGGGAAGAAGAGGGCTAGGTACAAAATCCACTGAAGCTCAGGTAGCTCGGACTCCGGCTTTAGCTCACCAACGGCGGTCCTCAGGCTGGCGAGAATTCTGGCACAGAGAGGAAAGGCAGGTGAGTAGTGGCACGACAGAAACTCGAAAAACGGCTCAGATAGGTGATGACACTGACGAGTGTTACACAATAATCCAGCGAGGAAGCACTCTCAGCAGCCGCCTTAAGAAGTGGGTGAGATGATTGCTTGCAGGTGTCCGAGCCAGGGGCTGGAGCCGTCACGACTCCGCCCCGGTAGAGCGCAGTGCGCGGGAGGGGAGAGAGAGAGATGCAGCACAACAAAAACACTTGTAGCCATACAGAGTCAGCCGAGAAGGCACAGGGTCATGACACAAACAAAACCACCGCTATTGGTCTGACACTAACCCACATTGGATGGATCCCTCCAATACTGTTGGAACAACAAAAGTGATGGTTTGGTGTGGTATATGGGGTACAACGATAGTGGGTCCATTCTTCATCAATAGAAACCTCAAGGCCACTGTATATTTGAAATTGCTACATGATGATGTGTTTCCCTCTTTGTGCACTGAAGCTGGCAGGTTCTCTGAGTTTTTCCAGCAAGATGGTGCACCACCACATTATGGGTGCCAGGTCCGAGCATTCCTAGATGAACAGTTTCCTGGAAAGTGGATTGGTCGTCGTGGGCCAGTTGAATGGCCCCCAAGGTCTCCCGATCGGACCCCCTTAGACTTTTGGGGTCATCTGAAGGCATTTGTCTATGGTGTGAAGATACGAGATGTGCAGCACCTGAAACTACGGAAACTACGGATACTGGATGGCTATCAGTGTGTGAAGAGTGGGAGATGAGGATTGCATTGACAATCCAACACACAGCACATTGAACACATTTTATAAGTGGTCAGAAACTTGTAAATAACTCATGAAAGAATAAAGTTACATTGAAACCAAGAACACCATTGTTTTTCTTGTGACATTACCAATAATTTTGATGTCTCACATGTAGGGATGGGTACCGGTGTCCGGTGCCATGATGGCACCGGTTCTGACATAAACGGTAGTAACCAGACCGAAAAGCAGCGCACATTTCGGTGCTTTATTTCGGTGCTTTTTTTTCCTGAGCTGTGATACACTTCTAGCCAATCATTTTACGTTTCCGAGGATAGTAGGCGGGGCCAGGTACGTACGTTCAGTTAGAGCAGAGCTACAGATTAAAAATGTCCAAGGCGAAGCGGTCAAAAGTCTGGCTGTACTTCACAGCAAAATATGCAAACTCAGCAGCCTGCAACAAGTGCTTTAAGCTGATACTGTGATACTGTCAAAGGAGGTAACACCTCGAATCCGATGAAACACCTGGCGACGCATAGCGTTTTTTTTAAAAGCCGAGAAATGCGCCGTATTTGATAGCTTGCTGCGAGACCTCACACTGTGCACGTCGGGTGGGTTGCCAGTTATCGGACCCGGAGCAACATCCCCCAAAAACACGAAGAATAGAGTCCTGGCCCCTAGCCCTGCCAGTGTAGCAGAAATGATGAGGATGATGATGGCAGCAGAAGCCGTTCTTCTCTGCGTGAGTCGCTTAATGTTGTTCGAGTGTAATTTACGTTGAGTAGGCTAACCACGTTATTACATTAATGCATGTAAGGTGAACTAGCAAACATCATCATAGCTACATGCGGCTGTCCTCTTGTTTGATGGCAGATACCATCACCCTGGACAAAAAGGCTAAAATGACCAAAGAAAAAGTGGGAAACAGTTAAACATGAGAGGTTTTTGGACAAAGTTTGTGTTTTTTTTCCATTGTTTAAGCACTGCTTCCAGCCAGGAGTGATACCATATATGCCCCATAGCTGCAGAAAAGGCTAACATTGTTATCTTTTTGCAAAAAAAAAACAAAAAAAAACAGCTGAACATGAGAGGTTTTTGGACAAAGTTTGTGTTCTCCATTCTTTAAGCACCGGTTCGAGCACCGTTTAAGCACCGGTTTCAAAAGTACCGATTTGGCACCGGTATCGGATAAAACCTAAACGATACCCATCCCTAGTCACATGGTCCTCTTCCTATTGAAGGATATAAAAGTTGTATCCAAGATGGCCGACTTCTAAATAGCCACCATGGTCACCACCAGAGATGGGTAATAATGGATTGGATTTATATAGTGCTTTTCAAGGCACCCAAAGCGCTTTACAATGCCACTATTCATTCACTCTCACATTCATACACTGGTGGAGGCAAGCTACGGTTGTAGCCACAGTTGCCCTGGGGCAGCGAGGCTGCCATATCGCGCCATCGGCCCCTCTGGCCAACACCAGTAGGCAGTAGGGTAAAGTGTCTTGCCCAAGGACACAACGACCAGGACAGAGAGCCCGGGGATCGAACCGGCGACCTTCCGGTTACAGATACGCGTCCCAACCCCCTGAGCCACGGTCGCCCCATCTGCCTAACCCACTCCTGCTTTACAGGTGAAAATAGAGCAAGAGGACCGCTAGTCTTTGACTTTATTTATTTTCTGTTGTGTTTTACTTGCATCTATTTGAAAGACTGAGTGTAAACACAAAAAACATTTTATTTTATGTGCTGGAATGTGCAGAAAATAGGTTTAAATGTTAAACTAATTTATTCAAGTCAGAGAATGTTGCATATAATTACAGGTTTGCTTGATGCATAAAGTTAAAAGATTAAAACTGATAAAAGAAGTTAAAAAAAAGAGACTTTTCCATTTGATTACATTTTGTATGATGGATTATGTAGAAAAAGTAGAATTGGGCTGAAAGATCTATCGCTTTATCACCTCTTCAGGTTGTAAATCGTGTTTTTAAAAAGTAACTAAGTAACTAAGTAATTAATTACTTTTGAAAATAAGTAATCAGTAAAGTAACGGGATTACTTTTTTGGGGAAGTAATCAGTAATTAGTTACTGATTACTTTTTTCAATTAACTTGACCAACACTGGTCACCACCCATCTTGAGGAGTTTGCCCCCTCACATATACTAATGTGCCACAAACAGGACTTTAATATCACCAACCATTCCCATGTTATTACGGTGTATCCATATAAATGGCCCACCCTGTACTTCCTTGGGCTGAGTGCTCTGATCGCTTTGTTCTTCTGAAGTCAAGACCATCTCCTTGGTCTTGGCTGTGTTCAGATGCAGGTTGTTGTTGTCACACCATTGTTTCGGATGCTGAACCTCGTCTCTGTAGGCTGATTCATTGTTGTTGTCGTCAATCACTCCTATGATGGTGGTGTCGCCTGCAAATTTTATAATGGTGTTACTGGTGTGAATTGAAGAACAGTCATGGGTGAAGAGTATATTAAGGGATGGAGGATACACCCCTGTGGGACACCTACGTTCAGAATGAGGGTGGAGGAGGTGTGCTCTCCCATCCTGATGTTCTGGGGTCTATCGCTCCGGAAGTCCAATATCCAGGTGCACAGTGAGCTACTGAGTCCTAAGTAGCTTACTTTATTAATCAGTTTGTGGGGTTGAACTATATTGAAGGCAGAGCTGAAGTCAAAAAACAGCATTCTCACATAAATGTTACTACTGTCCAGATGTGTGAGGGTTGTGTGAAGAGCTGTTATCATGGCGTCCTCTGTCGACCTGTTTGCCTTGTTTGCAAATTAGTATGGATCGAGGTTTGCAGGGATGACAGCTTTGATGTACAACATGATGAGTTTCTCAAAACATTTAGCAATTACGGATGTTAAAGCAACTGGACGGTAGTCATTCAAGCAGCTCTTCTTGGGCACTGGAACGATGGTAGTTGACTTAAAGCAGGATGGTACCACAGACTAACAGTGAGAGGTTCAAGATGGTGGTGAAAACCTCTGCTGGTTGGTCTGCACATGCTTTAAGCACTCTTTCTGCCACACTGTCTGGACCAGCTGCCTTCCTCGCGTTGACTCTGCGCAGTGCGGCTCTGAGCTGATGCTGCTCCAGCTGGATGGGGGCCTTGTCCCTCTCTGAAACAGCAGGATAGGTGATGGTGTCCCTGTTTTGTTGGTCAAAGCGGGTGAAGAACTGGTTTAGGGTGTCAGGTAAGGTGATGTCCATGGAGTTTGTTTGTATGTGACTGTCTTTGTAGCCAGTAAGTGTCTTGATCCCCTGCCACATGTTTTTGAAGTTGTTTGTGTTAAAGTGCATTGTTTGTATTTGCGCTTGGCTTCTGTTATGCGCTTTAAGCAGAGATTGGCGTGCCTCTTTGTAGACTTGTTGGTCTACTGATTTGAAGGCACTGTCCCATGCTCTTAGTAGAGCTCGCACCTCGCTGTTGAGCCATGGCTTCTGGTTCAGGAACACTTTACCAGTCTTTGTTGTTGTTACACTCTCCTGTCCGGTCTGAATGTAGTGGGGCCCGCTAGCTCAGTTGCAGTGTCTGGGGTAAAAGAGTCCAGCCAAGTCTCTGCTGTGATCATAGCACAGTAATCCAAACAACGTGAGGCAGTCCGCAGTTGTAGCTCATCCATCTTGTTGTTTAGTGACCGTGAGTTGATGAGGAAGAGACTCGGAATAGCAGGTCTGTGTGGGTTAGCACTTAGCTTAGCTCTTAGCCCCGCTCTCTTCCCCATCTTCTGTTTCCTATGCCTCCATTGCCTGTGCCACTTCAGCGGTTGTATGGTGAAGTTGGAGTCCGTATTCCTTCAGATATCAGGGGGGATTGAGTCCCAGTCATTGTCGTAGAAAGTGTGCAGGTTTGTGTGGTCTAGAACCATGAGCTGTTCAGTTTTACTGTACTACACATGTGCTCTTGCTAATCAGAGGAGACGTGAAATAAAAATACTCAAAATAAAAAAGAAAGCTGCTAAATTGTGCAGCCCGCGGACCACTGCGACAGCTCACGTCACCATCTTGCGGTAGTTAACTTTTCTAGTTTTCTACCACTTGGCTTGCAGTTAGTTTTGCAAGCAAGTTACCATCTTCCATCCAAACACAGAAAACCATGTCACCATAGCCATGAAGTTTTTGGTGCAGCAGCCTCTTAGCTATCACTTTCGCCCTGGGACAGCGAGCAACCTCCATAAACTAGTCGCTAACCAGTCGGGGAACGCAGATTTTCCCCTTACGACCTGTAGTTCTATCACGTTCAGTGACAACTCTTGAGCAATGTGTACACGATGTCTCACAAGAAACTTGTACAAACATTCATTGCACCATACTTGGTTGTTGATGGTTGTATTAATACTACTTAGTATGAAACTTTAAATAGACACCACACACCAACAGAGGATGCCCATGGAAATAACATTTGCTTGGGGTCCCTAATGTAATGTAATGTCTATGACATCTTCAAATTACGTAAAAACATCAGAAGGGGGCCCTATCGCAATAACGTTACAAAATGGCCATGAATACATTTTATTTTTGTTGTCGTATGTATCATATTCAACACGTATAACTAAGGCTTCCGCTTTAAGTAAACAGTTGCAAATAACTGGTTCAAACAGAGCAATTATGTCAAAGTTATCTTATGTTATTAATAATAAGGTATTCACAATGTTCTTTTTCAATCTTTGCTATGACAGTACGATGGTTTAATGTTAGTATTGCATGAAGTGAAGTAGATATAGAAATCAGTAAAGGCCATTGCCACTATTCTGCCTCAACCACATCCAAATTGTAATGATTAGCTTGAAGAAAAACAGCTTCATCTAATGAAGCTCATCTGCCCTAACTGGAATATGTCCATCAGTGGAAAGTATGATCAACATTAGCAAAAAGGATAATTTAATTTAGGTAATCTAACCCTAAATTGTGTTTTTTCTATTCAATGTTAGGTAATGCTAGCTTGTCTCTTAACGTAAGCCTTTCATCCAATAGAAAAACCCTGACTTCTGCGTTTAATATTAAGCAAGTTCACGCAAATATCCAGGGTTTGTCCATTTTTAAACCGCTTTAACAGCCAGTGCTGCAAGTAGCTATTGCCAAATAATTGTATTCTAAATCACACTATGTTATTGCCAACAGAATCTTTGACGCAGAATGCTAATTAGCTATCGAGTATTTCCCTACAGTAGAGAACGGCGATAATCCTCTGGTGTTCTGTAACACCTGCTCGATGTTTCAAATTCTATAACCCTAAATAAAAAATGTTAGGCCAGGACCTGATCACATCGATGATAAAAACAAAACAAAACAAAACAAAAAACAACAACATTGTGAATATATTAAAACATCAGGCAGAGTTAGGTTGAAAGTTATCTCAAAATACAATGTTAGTATGATGAACTTTCAGCTTATTTTCAACTTTAGTTATTGTTTAGTTATAGTTAAGTTGAAAATTCGAGATACCGAACTCCAAATTTTGAGTCAAGTAGAAAATTTGACATACAGATATCAGAAAAAATAAAATTTAATTCATAGGTTGCAGTTCAAACTAAAAATATGCATCAAATTTAACAGTCTTGAATACTCTTGAAGAGATTCAAAGTTGTTTCTTTCGTGTCCTCTTTTGTCTGTGTTTGCTCAAACATTTTTGCAAATGTAGAGTAGAAGCAGTAGCAGTATTAGAAATGAAAGCAATGACAGTATTCCTAAATAGTAGCATTGGTAATAATGTAAGGTAGTAGTAAAGTTGGATAAGTGTAGTACTAATAGTAGTACTCAATTACTTTGCAGAGATCTTTAAAAGGGTGCAATGTCCTATTTAAGCCTGCAGGGGGAGACAAAGACAGCCGTTTGAAATGGTCTGTTATTACGATGCAGGGTTCTTTAAACATAAACACACATGAATAAAGAGTTTCAATGGTTTTTCTCCCTTTGGATTAAAATGGCAACACAACGCTTTGCACAAATTTAGAATTTGAGGGTTTTATTTTATTTGAGGGTTTTATTTTTATTTTATTTATTTAGGGTTTCTGTTAGAATAGGTTTACATGCTTTAACCCATAACAGATTTTATAACAGATTTTATCTTTTCTCATGCTTCACATTTTTCCCTTCTAAATTACTGTGTTTTAACTTAAACATTTTACAGTGTTTTTATTAAATGTTTCATATCTCAAATCTAATACATAATCTGTTTGCTCATTAGCAAAAACAACCTGGGCAAGGTATATTAAAAAACAGAAGATTTGGTTCAAAGGGGGGAGAAACAACACATAACATTTTGAAGAATCTAATTCCCAGATCATGTTCTTTAAATTTGTGAGATAGGTTACTGGGTTTGACAACGTCTACCAGGACTGTCTGTAGGTAGGATAATACCAAAACTATCAATGTGAATCTGTAATTTTATATCTCTTTCTGAACATTTTGTTCCCTTTTTCATGAATTTCAGAAAAGAGGATAGAGAAGAGTTCAAAGAACAACAAACCACCACTGAATGTGTCAGAATGCAAAAAGAGGACAAATACTGAAAAAGGACCCAGAATGTAAACAGATGCACACCTCTGTGAGATAGTCTGCCTTACGAAATAAAGTGACTCGAGAGGACTGTTGTTCTGATTCTGTGCAATTCAATAGAATAGAATTGACAATGTAGTTATTGCCTGTGTAGGTTCTCAGTTATCCAGGTCATGGTAATCCAAAGAGCTTGAAAAGAATACTGACTGGACCTCTTTGAGTTTCTTGAAGATGTTTCACCTCAGAGATGAAACGTGAAACAAAGAAGTCCAGTTGCTTTTCTTTCCAAGCTTCTCAGTACGCAGCATCAAGCTTTCTTGATTGAAGAGAGTTAAAGTTGTTTCCTTCATCCCAGCAGTGACGTCTGTCTGCAGGCAAAAAAAACATGCACTTGTCCATAAAACTGCTGAAAACAGAAAGACTGAGCTGAGCTTTGAAACCAAACAAGAATAATCAAGGTAATTCATTTGACAGTTTGCCGACTCTACAGTAAAGCTGACCCACCTTGCTTTACTTCTTCATTGTTTGCCTTCTTCAGATGAACAGACCCTGCAGCAGAGACGCACACATTAGAAACTCCAGGCAACAGAAAACAAAGAGACGCGCACTGATATGTTCTTACAGAGCCTTGTAGAAAGCCTTCTGGGCCATCATGTGCTCTCTGAAGATATTGATGGCTTTAAATGCATCCATATGATCCTGATTCTCCTTTATCACCTTTTTGTACCTGTGTCACAGAGAGAGAAAGAGGGAGTAAAAAAAGGCTGTTTGTTGTCATCACAAGAAGAAAAGCAAAACACAAAAGCTCAAAAGTTGATAAGCAGAGATGGTACACTAAGAAAAAGGAAAACTGGAACATTTAGGATCTCACTGTGTTTCCTCTCTGCATCATTGTTCACCCTTCTAAAGGACGAGGGATATAATCAGCTCTGTTTGTCTGTCTAGTGTCCACAGTTTTCAAGACATCATGTCCAAATTTTGTGTGATGGTAGCAGAGGTGGGCAGTGACACATAATCTGATTACTTTTTTCAAGCAACGAGTAAAGTAAGGGATTACTATTGCAAAAACGTAATTAGATTACTGTTAATTTCTTGTAAGAACTCTGCATTATTGCGTTACTGAACCGTGATTTTGTTTGTGAGAGTGTCTTAGTGCAGGAGAGAGTATGAGCGTGCAGTGTTTAAAGCGTGGAAGTACTGGCATTACTTTGAGTTTGATTCCATAAAAAGTGACAAAAACGTTAGCATCCGCTGTTCACTCTGCGTAGGAAGAAAACTTCTTTTTACAGAGAAAAATTAAACTTCAAATCTGAGCAAGCACTGCCACGGGCATGTGAAATTCACACAGATCCTCCCACTGACATGACCTCTGTGGCACCGGGCAAACCTCCACCTCCTGCTAAACATGTGACAGTAGATTTAAGAGTGACAGAATTTAGTGCCGCTAAATCTTTGACTTTATTTTTTGCTGTGTTTTACTCTCATCTGTTTGAAAGAATGAGTGTAAACATAAAAGTTATTTTATTTTATTTGCTGGAATATGCAGAGAATTGGTTTAAATGTTAAAGATTTTCTTCCAGTCGGAGAATGTTGCATATAACTTAATATTTATGCAATGTGCATAAAGTTAAAAGATTAAAACAAGTTTTAAAAGGAGACTTTTTCATTTCATTACCTTTTATATGACGGATTATGCAAAAAAAATAGAACTGAGCTTAAGGATCTATTGCTTTATTACCTATTCAGGTTGTGTATCATGTTTTAAAAAAGTAAGTAAGTAACAAATTCCCTTTGAAAATAAGTAATCAATAAAGTAACAGGATTACTTTCTTGGAGAAGTAATAAGCACTCAGGAACTAATTACTTTTTTTTAAAGTAACTGGACCAACGCTGGATGGCAGACACCAATAACAGCTCGAGGCATTTTAACTTCAATTTAAATCAGTTCAAAATCAATCAAGGTCACACCAAATATGAAAATTAGTAAAAGCTTTATATGACCTGCTTCACAACCATGTACTTGTCACGGCGAGTAGAGTGAGTCGTGTGGAAATATTAAAGGAGAATCAAGTCGCAGGCACTCGTGAAGGTGAGGTGGTTTATTGAACACAAAATGCAAATGGAGAAACAGCAAACGGGACTGAAGACTATTTAAACTGAGGACTACTAAACTACTGAACACAAACCAGGACCTGAACACGAAGGAGGATGAGCAGCGGTAAATGACGACGGACAGCAGGGAGAACACACAGATGAAGCATGGTGGATACACAGACGGACCAGCAACTACTACAACAGAAGACACGACTTAAATACACAAAGGCTGAGTCCCAATTCAGGGTCTGCACGCTTGAAGGACGCGCACTATGCATACTACGTACGGTGCGTACTATAAGTACGAGAAGTGCGGAAGTGAGAGGCCTGTGAAATGGGACGGTCTAGCCTTTGTCGCGCTGTTCAGGTTGCCTAGCAACCATGATACTAATCGCGAGAAACGTTACATACAGCTTTGTTTGACAGAAATGAAGGAGAAAAATGTTTTGTTGGTCATTCATTGTTGTCATGACATCACTTTAGTTGAGTATCTGAGGCAGAGACCACAGGACTCTAAAACATGATTGTTGGGCTTCATTTCTGTGCTGAACAGTCATTTAAGATTAGTTAGTAAATAACAATTAGTTAATGTTGTTCATGAGACTAAAATCATCTCACTGTGGTAATGTAAATATAATATGGCCAATATTATAGTATATACATATATATATATACACATATACATACTGAAGGAGGTCAGACATGTGTATATACATATGTATATATACACATATATATACATACATATATAGATAACACCTCCCACCCACTCCATGACATGTTGGTCAGTCACAGGAGCTCGTTCAGTGAGAGACTGAGATTACCGAAAAGCACCACTGAACGACACAGGAAATCATTCCTGCCTGTGGCCATCTCCCTGTACAACGCATCCACTTAACACACTGTTTGCTGCTACAACTACACATGTTTCTTTTCCAAATATTTATTTATAAGTGACTTATGTATGTATGTATGTATGTATATATATGTATATATCGTACTATTCTTAGTTAGCGTATTGTCTGTCTTGTCTTAATGTTGGTTTAAAATGGAGCACTGTAACAAAAAATAATTTCCCCCAGGGATCAATAAAGTATTCTGATTCTGATTCTGATATGTCTGACCTCCTTCAGACTGTCTTTGCTCCACTCCTGGTAGAAGCTAGAAGCTGTTAGTCATGGACCTGGAAATCAGTAGCTCTTCAAGCAGTTCTTGAGCCAGGAAGCAACGTAGACAGGGCCGGGCCGACAGAGCCACTAACCAATAAACCGGCTCCTCCAAAACCACAGAGTGGTACAGTTGGAGAGGACAATGGAGCCACTGTGGGGGAGGTGAAGCCAGGAGGCTCTGAAGGACAGGACAGAGTGAATCACAATTAATTTAATTCATTTTGCATGATCTGTTGTTTCAGTGGTGTGTTTTTCTTTTGACTGCTGCAGGAAAATGGTTTCACCTGGTTTGTGCTGCTGTAGCGTTTAAGTGTGTCCAGCAGCAGTGGCCTAATGTCGTCAGTCTCCTCTCGATTACGAATCAGGACCTGCAAGAAAAGTCAAAGAAGGAGCTGAAGTCTGAAAGTCTATGAAAAGAGCTGGTCTGGAAAAGGTTGTAAGAACATTCACAGCCGCTGATTCTGGGATAAACATGGTGACCTCATACCTCCAGAGTGCTTCTCACTCGGGTCAAATACAGCGCCTCCTGCTGCATGAAGCTAGAGTAGCACTGCTCTGTCACAGCTCTCTGAGGAAGGAGTACGAGTGGAGCTCCTCTGCTAGTGCATCGCTTTTGCTCCAAAGGACATCAAACAAATCCACGCCAGGGGCAATATCTGAGTGAGCAGGCGGGACACTAGTGAACGTACTTCTAAAGCTGCAGTTCCTCTAATGGCCACTAGGGCCATGAACACACAGGTGTGTAGTAGCGGTTTTTCATACGGGCGGCACGGGCGGTTGCCCCCGGGGCGGCATCACGGGCATCGGGGGGGAATTGCTCGTTCTCATGCTGCCCCGACATCAGCCAGCGCATATTAGGAATGGTACAGGCACTGATTGGTTTTCTATCGCCCTTTTGCTGGGAGTAACGGCGCCCTCCGTTTGCGAGGTGCGCCTGCTGCTTGCGGCACGCCGGCACACGGAGGAGAGGGCGGGGCGGCGGGGGATTCACTGGTGGCTGGAGCAGCATCTAATAACCAACTCGCAAAATAAAACAAAACAACAAACACAAAAACACCAGACATTATGATACAGACTTATAATTTGCACCGATGTTTTATCGAAATTCTATACGCGAAAAGTGAGCGCGAGAGCCCTCGGTGCGCCTGCTCGCTGCCTAAGTCAAAGTCAATTTTATTGTCATCTCCGCTACATACAGTCCAGTATATAGAGAGACGAGACGACGAGGCTCCAGTTACAGCAGTGCAAGTAAACAAACAATATATATAAGAAGAGTAAGAAAATAAATATCCACTTTAGGACTAGAGGTAAAGGGATCAATAACAATTTAAAATTTATATTTTATATTTTGATGATTTAATGTCTCAAACACAACCCGTGGAAAGGGGTTCATAATGTTGTAAATCCAAGCCCATTATGTAATCATGATTTGAATCCTGGGTTGTGTGAAATCCCAGAACCCTAGACAAAGTGAATCTGTGAACTAAGGTGTAGGTCTGTTAGGTTATGTTGTGGCGATCCTCAAGTTGGTGGATTTGTGTTCATACTGGAGTCCAAAATTAAAACCAATGGAAGATGGACAAGAAAAGTTCAAAGCCATCAGGTGCTCAGTTTAGAAAAAAGGAGAAACGAGCAAGGAACATGTTGGCTGAAGCAAAGAACTCAGGTGTGGGAGGAGCAGAGATGGGCAGTAACACGTTACTGTAATCCGATTACTTTTTTCAAGTAACGGGTAAAGTACGGGATTACTATTGCAAAAACGGTAATTAGAGTACCGTTACTTTACCGTAGGAACGCTGCGTTACTGCGTTACTAAAACCGTGATTTTTTTTGCGAGAATGTAAGCCAGTGCGACGTTCGTGACAACAGCTGTGTGCAGATCAACAATGGATCATATATCGAGTGCGGGAGAGAGTATGAGCGTGCAGCGTTTAAAGCGTGGAAGTACTGACCTTACTTTGAGTTTGATTCCATAAAAAGTGACAAAAACATTAGCGTCCATTAGCATTGTGCGTGGGAAGAAAACTTTTTACAGCGAAAAAAAACCCCCTAAACAAGCTCCGAGTGCGCAACGACGTAATGGGAAACTCACAGAGAAACACACTGACCGCGGCACACCTGCACCAGGATAAACCTCCGCCTACCCTACTCCTGCTTTACAGGTGAAAATAGAGCAAAAGGACCGCTGAGTCTTTGACTTTATTTATTTTCTGCTGTGTTTTACTTGCATCTATTTGAAAGAGTGAGTGTAAACACAAAAAAAAAACATTTTATGTGCTGGAATATGCGGAAAATAGGTTTAAATATTAAACAAATTTCTTCCAGTCAGAGAATGTTGCATATAATTAAATTTTTGCTTGATGCATAAAGTTAAAAGATTAAAACTAATAAAACAAGTTTTAAAGAGTCTTTTCCATTTGATTACATTTTGTGTGATGGATTATGTAGAAAAAGTAGAATTGGGCTGAAAGATCTATGCTTTATCACCTCTTCAGGTTGTAAATCGTGTTTTTAAAAAGTAACTAAGTAACTAAGTAATTAATTACTTTTGAAAATAAGTAATCAGTAAAGTAACGGGATTACTTTTTTGGGGAAGTAATCAGTAATTAGTTACTGATTACTTTTTTCAAGTAACTTGACCAACACTGGGGAGGAGCTCTGAGATGTGTTAGAAAAAGACTTTTAGACACAAGTAGACTTCTTCCAAAGTGTGGCTGGCTTCTCTCGTAGAGATAAAGCGAGGAGTTTAGCTGTTCAGCCATCTGGAAGGGGGCTCAGAGAAGAGCTTCTACTCCTCCACATAGAAAGGACCCAGTAAAGGTGGTTCAGGCATCTGGCAGGAATGCGTCGCTGGCACCTCCCGGGTGGGGTGTGAGGCCCTGGGGCAGACCAGGACATGCTGGCCAGATTAAGGCTATGCCCACGCTAGATTTGAAAACAGCATTTTGTGTCCACACCAGCGCTTTCAGTCGTTTTCACATAGTTGTGCGTCCACATTGAAATGGCCGAAAACACTTACATTCCAGCAGTGTTGGGAAGGTTACTTTTAAAATGTATTCCATTACAGAATACAGAATACATGCCCCAAAATGTATTCTGTAACGTATTCCGTTACGTTACTCAATGACAGTAACGTATTCTGAATACTTTGGATTACTTAATATATTATCATGCTTTTTACTACTATTGCTGTGTGATTTATTACTATTACTGAAGGCGACTCCGAACTGTAGTAAAGGGACCTCTGACTAATACGGCGGGGTCCCTGTAGGCTCGTAGCCGAAAAATAGCTTTACTTTGTTGTGTGGGTCAACTTTTCTTGCGAGAGACAGAGAGAGGCGTTGAAAGGCTGCTCCAACGGAACTTATTGTTTTCGGAGGAAAACACGAACACGGTGTACAGTCGAGTCTTAACCCAGATAGCAAGGAAACACTGAAACTATGTTGAGTCAATATCAGGCTGTGTCATTGAATCAACGTTGAAGTGTGACGTTGACCTGACGTCACTCTTGCACCCTTTTTTAATGTTGAAACGTCAGGTTTTGATGTTGAATCAATGTTGAAACCTGACGTTGATTCAACATTATATTTTCTAATACTGTTGACATTGAAACAATGTCAGATTCTGATATTGAAACACTGTTGAGCTATGGTGTTGATTTTCCACCTCTTTCGCACAGTTGCTTTTTATTAAAACAACAGTTAAATCATGACTGGAAATCTACCTTTCTTTATAGGTATTTTAACCAATACTAAACTACTGCATGTTTCCATCAATACTTCAACCACCTAAACACATAATTGTACTTATTCCTTAAATTGGACACCCTTTATAAAAAAACCCCAAATGTCTCACAATGTATCATGTCAATATTAATATCCTAAAATAAGAAAGCATTGCATGTGATGTAACAGAGAAAAAAAATAAACAAAAAAAGGTCAATAGGCATGTTTCGTTTGCTAAATACTTTATTAAAAGACAGTTTCCTATTTACGTTTATATGATTCACAGAAGTTTGTAATTTTTTGCATGATGTGCGTCCTGCACCACCCAAACGATCTGGGGCGTATCGGAGCCATTTCTGCACTGCTTGTGCAAAGACAAACCCGGACATAGAGTTTGCCCCTAACTGCTGCGTCAGGCTCCAATCAAGGCAAAGCGTCTCACCTATAGACACATTTTAAGAGATGGAATTAGCGTGTCTCATGTCTTAAATGTGTATGCAAGTGCTTGTGTGTTTAACCAACAGGCCGTTGTTATGTATTTAAATCACATCTGACAGCTATTACACTTTATAGTTACAAAGTGTACATAACCTTTATATACTTACCATTGCCTTATTTGCCTCTTGTGATTGAAGAGCTGCCTCTGCATTGTTTAGCTCCTCAATGTTGTGCAAGGGCAAATCCAGAGCCAGTACCCCAGCATCTACCGATTCATTGCAGCCGGTATTGCGGATGGCTCTGACCTCCTCACGGAGTTCGTTAACAGCTCTCGTCAGGTCTGACAGAAAAAGATAAAATTTTTTTAAGTATTTAAGAATACAGACAACTTGTCAAACGTTTCCTTGTGTCACACACAGATATGTACAAAGACACTAGACAGTATTTTATTACCTGGTATTTTCACTCGAGGGGCCTGGGGAAACCATTTATTTGTGGGCTGCTCATCCTCTGAGTCACTATATGTGTACAGGGGATTTGGTCTAAAGAAAAAAAGTTGAAAACGGTCATAAGTAATTACAAATGTGCTTTTGGAATATTTTTTCCTAAAGTTACAGTTTGATTTATAACAACACACACAGGAAACGGAGATGTGCAAGAAGGTACAGTATACAAGGAATTTTTGAATTGCACAAGTGTACACGGCTTTGCATTTATAAAAAGTTTACAAGCTTCCACTTTTTGGACTATATTATGTGGTGATATTGCAGTATGCAAGCACCACAGATATGTATAAAAGACAAGATCATAAATTCTTAGCAATCAAAGATATGTTTGTGAAATAAAAAAAGTTTTACTTGTGCTTTCTTTTATGACTGGTCTGAGTTTCAGCTTCGGACTGAAGGTCAGACGTATCACAGTGTTCACTTAGATATTTCTGAAGACTGCGTTCTGCTTCGTGAAATGTGTCTGGAAGTACAAACACAATGTATGGCCAGACATAAATTAGGACACGAAAAACTTGTTATTGTTACATTTATACAACACCAATCCAGATGATACCCACCATGGCTTATTAGAAGTCGGACTGGTGCATAGGTGAGCCATGTTGCACCAGGATGAACTCTCCTCTTTACTGCGTCGTGGATCCTCAATGTGTCTCACGGAGGATATGGAGGCCATGACAATTTCTCCCCATTTATCCATGATCTAGGGACTATTTCTGTACCACCAGTGCTAAACTGCACAATGCACCAGTCTTTCATTTTTATCTTTTTTTTAATTTGGAGTCCTTTTTTGCCCTGTCTAGGATAAACAGGAAACAGATAATTACAATATATTTCATAGTCACTACAAAACTTGATCTATTGATTGAACTAAATAATAAATAATAGCTTAAAATGTATATAGGCAACAATTACAAGCAAACCCGTATATGTAAGCATTTAAACACTGAAGATAATAACATTAACAGTATTTTGTCTAAGTCTGCCATTGTAGGAATTCATGGCACCGAGACAAAAACTTGGCGCACAGTGTGGCGTCAAAATAGGCGCACACCTTTGACGCTGCGTTTTCTCCGTCTTCCTCGTCCACACGTAAATGCTAAACGCAGTTTACGTGTGGACAAAAGGTGCAAACGCAAGTTAGGTGAGCGTGCAGCGTAAAGTTAGGTGAGCGTGCAGCGTAAAGTTTGAATTGAGTGCGAATCGAAGCGGGTGCTCTCCAATCATTAAAATTAACAAAGTCATTGAACACATTTATACAGTTACCTTTACGTTTATCAATCATATATCACAGATTTACAATTTTTTGTAGTACTATGCTAAAAAGCAACTACAGAGCGTTAAAGCTAGCTTTATAAGGGAATATAACGGAAAAGTATGAAACGAAAATGTTTTCTTTGTTGATAGACTTTGTTTGCAGTGCAATTTATTTGTTGCCGGATTGTAAGATGAAAGTAGACACAATTTCGGGCTCCCACATTTTATCCGAAACTTTACATTAACAAGTTTTTTTTTTTTTTTACTGTTATTCAAATGCAACCGTGGAAATAACGAATAGAACAAAAGTCATTCATTCTTACCTTATACTAATCGTGGTGCAGGCCAGTGCAGTGCATGAACTGATGCCTTCTCCGGTCAATTCCGCTGAGAGTAAATCTAATGTCCCGCTCTACAGTACAAGACAATGGTTACCTGGAGGGATGTACCACTGAGAGGGGTGCTGCGGAATAGTCCAAGTGGTAGCAGCTTTAATTTCCCGCTCAACCATAAATCGATGGTTTTTCAACGTGATTGTTGTCACCTTGTCAACTATAAATAGATCAACAATCAACGATGACAGAACAACAGTGAATCAATGTTATTTCAATGTCAGTGTCAGGTTTCATCAGTATTTCAATGTTGTTTCAACATTGGTTTTGTGTTGACATTTCAATCCTGACGATTCTGATGGTTCAGATGGAAAATCAACATCTGTTCAATGTCTCCTTGCTATCTGGGAATAGCTTACTTATAACTGGGCTCGTCAAGCTCTCTTCTTGGCTGCAGTGGTTATTATTATATTTACATGCTTCCAGCTCCCGTTTTTGCTCGATGACAACTCGTACCTTTCCACTCCCCTTTTTCTCCCTCCTCGCGCTCACAGACCCATAACGTGTATGGCAGTCCATTCTCCCTGCAGCACGGACTACACTGCCCATGATGCTACATTCTTTAGAGCTATGATTGTAGCGTTCTGCCTGTTAGCTTAGCACAACAACAACAACAACAACAACAACAACAACAACAACAACAACAACAACAACAACAACGAAAAGGCGCTCTCTCACCCAGGAAACACACAGTCGCAGAGAGAGAGAGCGTCGCCCTGTAACCATGGCAACCGTAACGCTGCCTGGAACAAGTAGCTGTCAAACAAAACCCAAACAGTCCTGACCCGCGACAAAATGAAACAGGAAAGTACCGCAGTGTAATCCATTTATTTCAACAAAGTAACTGTATTCTGAATACCACCTTTTTAAACGGTAACTGTAACGGAATACAGTTACTCATATTTTGTATTTTAAATACGTAACGGCGGTACATGTATTCCGTTACTCCCTAACACTGCATTCCAGTCCTGCGCATGCATGAAACGCAAGACGATTCGACCTGCCTCATTGCTGTCAGCTGTTGATTTACTTTCCGGCTCTTTGAAACGTCGCGGCAAAATGTCGAGGAAAAGCACCGAGTTTTTTAAATGGACTAATAATGAGGTGGAGTTGTTGCTGCGAGTAACACGAAAGTAAAAAGTTGCAAAAGCGAGTGAGAGTGCTGTATAATGCCCTCTGCTATCTTAGTTTAATTGGTCACATGACTGCATCACATGACTAAAATGTGTCATAATTTTAGAAAGTCTCTGTTTCCGCTGTCCACACATCAAATGTATGCGTTTTCGAGAGTGTTTTGAAAATCCTGGGAAAACGCAGGATTTTCTGAAGGCTGATCTGAAGGCAGTTTGGACCACAGTCACTAACAACACCAGTGGTAACACACTACACTGTAATGTATTAAAACACTGCTGCTAAAGAAGGCACATGTTCAGGCCCGCCTCGAGTTTGTCAGCGAACGTCTAAATGATTCAGAGAAGGCGTGGGAGAAAGTGCCGAGGTCAGACCAAACTAAAATCAAGCTCTGTGGCTTCAACTCAACTCCCCATTTGTGATTATGATTCAAATAACAGCATCCTCACAGTAAAGCATGGAGGTGGAAACATGCTTGCATAAATCATCTAGTTGGCGTTTTTCAGTTTTTTATGCTTGAAAGATTCACAGAAAGTGTTGAGTGTCTTAACAAACAAATAAAACAAATGCTGTGAAAATGGTCCTTTAGATGGAAGGAAGCAGAGCTAAGCACAAAGCACACAATGGAGGGCAAGTGATAAGTGATAAACAGAGTGGAGGCAGACTTGACAGGATTGGGAACTAAATTGAGAAAGTAACTCAGACCTACAAACATAATGAGAAATAATAATAAACTGAACAATGTAGAACCAACCGAACCCACACTCCGTGACACATGATGAGTGTACCTAACCACACTTTTTAAGCAAGCCAGGAAAAATGGAACTCCCTGACAACATCTGTGCCGCCACCGAGAAGATGTAGATTCACAAAAGGGCTCTTGCCACATCTGAAGGGAATTACTAAACCACCATAAAGGTGAAAAAGAAAACAGTAAATTCTGAAGTACAATGTAATCACAAAAAGGTGTACAATTAAGTTTTAAATTCCAACACATGTTGTCCAATCAGTGTTGAGTTTCAGCTTCAGGTCACGGAAATAATGTTGTTTCAATTTTTAAAAAAAGACAACATTCATGTAATGAAATTAAAAACACGAGTTCAGCCACTACCATAGGTCACTTATCTAAAATAAGAAATATTATATAAAGTATTTAAAACTATACATTTTCAGAAGTTCACTGAAGGAGTTCCAGCAGGAACGCATAAGATCAACTCGAGGTTCAGAATCTTCCCCAAGAATATTTTAGCATTCAGACTGGAGCAGCCAGGGATCGAGTGCTTGTCCTGCTACTGATTAACCACTGATTAAATGTAAAGTGATGTATAAACACATAGGCTATCTGACATGACCAGTTGGGGATGACTGGATTTTACATGAGGCATTCACTTATAAAATATATAAATGTGAAAGTGTATAATTAACACACGTTAATAGAAGAGGTATTACAGTTGTAGTCAGACATTTGCATACATTTGTCATGGAAATGAATGTCATGGTAATTTGGTGCTTTCTTTGAACTTTATTTTTCAGGGTCATATGCTTGTACAGCGTACATCTTTAATGACTTTTAAACCAAAAGAAATTCATTTTCAGAGTTCTCTTTCTGGTCCCTGATGAATGATAACCAACAATATCACCACATGTAAACATAGATGGGTTTTTGATGACCTGGACCAGTTTCTTTCTTTGTAACCTGAGAGCAAAACTCTTAAATCTCTCACCCACTCAGACTACATTGTCCCTCTGTTCAGCACTTTGGTTGACACTTGATATCTTTTAAACGTGCTGTACAAATAAAGCTGACTTGACTTGATTGTTGTGCCTTTGCTAATGTGGCCAGCATGTTTATCAGCAAATGACAAAAACCACAGACTCCAAACCTTTCTGTTCAGCAACTGTGAACAAGTTTAAACAAAGTATTTAAAACTATTTAAGCATTAAAAACTTAACCTTAAGAAGATCCAACAATAAAATACTTCAGTCTCAGAGGAGGACATATCTGAGCTGCATAACATAACTTTGCAGGGGTGTAAAGTGGGGTCCTGCTAACAGTGTGTTAAAATTTGACTTACATCCACCAAGGTCCTTAAGGCTAACTTAATACTTTATTGGCGAAAAGTTGACAAAAAGCCTTAGAATTTAGAAACTATGACTCTTCCAGGTGTGGTGTCTGAAGAGGTGCCAGACGTACAGACACTCTTCATTTAAGTATGAATGCAGATATTGTGTTTAAAAAAATAACCTAGTGAAGGCTGATGAATTGGAGCAACTTATTTACTTACAGACTGTGAAATCGAGTCAAAGTATGAAAGTGAAAAGTAGCTCAATGAAGGAAAATTCTACCATTGATTTTTATGTAAAGGTAACCAGGCCTTTTTATTAGGATTCATCTCTTTCATAAACAGGAAAATATTCTTCTTGGTTGATTTTAATAGGAGAAGTGCAATAGCTGCTGATGTATGGGTGAAATACATTTATATCTGTACATAAAGACCTCATTACTTACCTACCTTGGCTCAGATAGATTTTCCTATAGCAAACCTCACCCTCTCCTTTATGTACGACCTTACTGACAATGCCCTGAACCTTTTAAGCCCTGAAGCTTAAAAAATACAAAAAGCCAACATTTGAGTGACACTCAAGATACAGAATGTTGTAGCTGTTGAAATGTTCCTGTTGTTGGAATGTGGACCTGCTGCTGGAAGTTTTACCAGTGAGTAACTGGAGCTCTCTAAATGCATGGACTTTTCAGCGTCACTCTGAGACAGGATATTTCAAATTTTAGAGATTTTGCACAAATGGAAGAAAGCAGTCTTACATATTTGTTTAATATGTGCATTGAAGGACATGTCTTGGTCAAAAATGACTCCAAGGTTCCTCACAGTGTTACTGGAGGCCAAGGTAATGCCATCCAGGGTAAGAATCTGCTTAGATACCATATTTCTAAGCTTTTCAGGGCCGAGTACAATAACCTCAGTTTTATCTGAATTAAGAAGCTAAAGTTAGCAGCCATCCAGGTCTTTATGTCTTTAAGACATTCCTGCAGTTTAACTAATTGGTGTGTGTCATCTGTGACATGGGGTTAGATGAGTAATTTGTTTGATAATTTTATTAAATTCATGAAATTTTATTCAGTTAATTAATTTATAAAGCAGCAAACTATTTCTCCAGGCTAAATGATGACATACTAAATTTCTGATATGCCATGTCCTCTCCAGCTTATGAGTTATCTGCTGTAATGGAATTTTATGTTCATAAAGTCTGCAGCACGGTGTGGTCAAGCTTTTTAATTACTGCAGGCAGAAATTGAAACAGACATCAAACGTCACAGTTATAAAGTGAGGAGAGCACTCCCCTTGGGATGTCTCAGCTCCTCTTTTATACCCTCAAGCACAACTCACTGTACCCTCTCAGTTACAATACGTGCTTTCCCAGCAACAGCCCGCGGCCTCCCTGGGAATTTTCATACAGTCAGCAGATAACATAGTTAAGCAGGCTACACCAGTTCATATTGACCCATACGTCCTTCACCTAAGAAATAAAAAGGCTATGTAAAATTCTAACCACCTAAATCTTATTGTGAAAAAAAACTAGAATTTTGCCATCACAATGCTTTAGGGTACGTGTTTGAAAATTATACCACGGAGTCAGGTACTTCTGATCTGAGACCTTAGTTTTCACAGGAGCTACAGTATCCAGAGTCGTACGTAGTGAGGAGGTGAAATTATTAACAAGATAATCGACCTCTGTTGGGGTAGCGTTCAGATAGCTGCTCTGCTCTGTGTTGGTACAGGGCATTGAAGATGATAGCAGTGGGTGGATTATATTCTTAAACTTAGTTACAGCAGTTACAGAAAGACATCTACTTTGATAAAGTCTACTCTTCACCGCTGTGTAATCAATTATTGTAAATGTTGTAAATGTAAATGTTATCAGGAAATGATCAGACAGCAGAGGGTTTTCAGGAAACACTGTTAAATGTTCAGTTTCTATGCCATATGTTAAAACAAGATCTAGAGTGTGATTAAAGTGGTGATGTGGCTCGGCTGCAGGGGATGGGTAGAGCAGCGGGTTCAGGTTGTGGTGCCGGGGAAGGCTGGTTTTCATAGCATCATCTAATCATGCCTTCCCATTTCAGTATCAGCCAGGCTGGAGAGGAGAGAGAGAGCTGCTGGAGCAGAGAGCCATGTGCAGAGCGTGGACCATTGTGCTCTGCAAAGTGCTGAAGTGCAGAGTTAACCATGAAAAACAAAACAGAACACTGTGAATAAAACAAAAGGAAAACGCGAGAGTCGGAGATTCGTGGGGTCCTTTGGGTCTACAGGTGATTAGAAAAAAGAGGTAGAAAGTATGTTTTGTGACTATTTGACTGCAGGCCTCATTTGCAGACTCCACGAGACACGGAGGCGGGAAGAATCAGCCTCAGGTGAAACAAAACAAAATGTGCAATCACAATGTGAATCTTTGAAAAAGGCCCCCTTCAAAGTAAAATATGAAATTTTAAAAACCAAAATAACAGAGACCCAGTCAAGACAATGACACGTTTCAGAAGCATCCAGAAACTTTTCTCCTCACCATGGAGTTTTCAAAATAAAAGACTTCATGCAGGCTGAATGTGTCACGGCCCAGTGGATCAGCAGGGGCAGGACTCATTGCGGGTTCAAGCCCTCGGCCCACGCACCTGTGAAGAGTAAACACCTGAGCCTCATTTGCACTGTCAGCATTTAACCTGAGGGATGGCAGGTATTCATGCAGGATCATGGTGTGACTCGCGTCAGTGTAGCTTGGCTCTCAAAGTATATAGCACTTGTTCCTTCTGTGCCTTTGTTAGCGTGTACGTTCTGCATATAGATTCCCTGAACCCGTCCCTGTGTTCCCTGAGAGGATTCCTTGTTGTGAGTGATTGGAGAGTGGCTGGCAGCAAGCAGTGAGTGATCGAAGAAGAGCAAGTGTTTTCCCCTTGTCCTCCCCACCTTGGATCCACTGGAGCCCATATTCCTGTCACCATTGTATACAGCAGTGTTTCCTGCTATTAAATCCAGTTCTTTGTATTCTTCAGGGCAAAGAAAGACTCAAGGCTCAAAGTGGTCAAACTCAAAAAATGATCTTTAATTTTACATATCCCGGAATATGGAGGCTTAGCACACCCAGCAACGCCAGCTGAAGTCTGAAGCAAAAACAGCAAGCTTGGTCATTTATATTCCTCCTCTAGACGTCACACACACTTTAAGTTTTGATCAAACACTCTGCTTAGTCTCACTTTCTGGCTGCAGCTCCTATTTTCTCTGCAAAAGCATGCAGTTTCCTGTCAGTACTTTTTGGCACACACTGTGTTGGCCTCTCTTATACATAAAACAATATAATCAGCAAATAAGCACTAAGAATATATATTAAATACATGACAGTTCAGCCCCTTTTTGTCTTTTTTAAAAGACGACATAAACCCTGATTTATCCCATTAAGTTTTACTTTCATGTGGCAATAATAGCTAAAATATAACAAACATCAAGCTCTTAGACAGCACCTCACGTTTGCGCCGGGCTGTGAATTATTGCCCCCTTTTTAAGTAAAATCCCACTTCTAAACCCACTGTTATCATCACAAGCTCCAGAGTGCTGCGTGAGTCCTCAGCGAACCGTGACAGAATGCTTATGAAACACTCCCGGTGTGATCTGAAGCTGAAGAGATGGAAGGAAACAAATGTCAAAGACACACCTTTTTTTTTTGCAAACTTACACTTAACTTAGAAGGCATTGGAATGAAAAATAAAACAACTAGAAAAAAGTAGAGACAATAATAGAGAAATATCAAGACAACATTTTACTCTGTCCGTGAAAATGAAAACTCAGTGAACTCCGGCATTGATGTCCAGTTTAGATATTTCTTCCCTTGCGCGTCCTGTTGAACCAACTTTACTTCTGTTTTAATGTTGACGTAAACGTTTTAACCTCTTTGTGAAGGTTTTTGGGTTGAATCGTCTTTTAGAAATAAATTTCTTCCTTCTTCTGATGTTAAATCTGACCTTAAAATTCTAATTTGAGTTTAATGACTCGTGAATTAATGCTGATGTTATTCTTATAATATATATGCTCTTGTGATAGTGGATAGTGACTACTGAATAATGTCTCAAAGTGAAGAGTAACATCACTGATGTTTAAGCAGAAGAAAGACAACAAAATAAGAACAATGAGAACAGAGGGACGAGGAGGAAGAGGTCAGTGGAGAAGTCTGCAAGATCCTGGAGGGAGGCGGCCACAGCTGGTGTACATCCTGGTAGTGTGTGGTTGGGGTGATGGGAGGTCTTAATCCCATAGAAAACCTGATACTAGAAGAGAAATCTTGAAACAGAGCAATAAGAGTAATAATGATCAAATTCTTTGACGTTAAAGTGCAGAGAGACTTTATTGTAAGTGTTCCCTTTTGATGTATCCATAAAAAGGGATCCACCATAAAGTTGTTGCCAAACATACGGCCCGGGGTCCAGAACTGTCTCATCAAAGGGTCCAATCCAGCCTGTGGGATGGCTGTGGAGTATTGCCGAGTGGGAGGGCTTAAATTCAGAATTTCTTTGGTTATATTTTGACCATAAGGATGGATCACATCAGGAGAGCCTGAACTGTTCATTTCTGTCTGAATTGCCGTCAGCCTTACAGCCTTCCTTCAACCAACAACATTCTCCCATGACCTTGAACTCTGCACCAAAGTAAGCACAACATAAATCATTAAGTCATTTTAAATTAGCTGATTATTCTTTTTTCAGAACGTGGAAAAACTGAGACATATTTTTCATAAAGTATTTCAGACTATTTGTTACTTTCATACATATCAACATTGTAATAATTGATGATACGGTGTAGAAGTAAAATAGTAGTAATAGTTGCGGTCTGGCATATGGGCTGAGTGGGAAATTATATATGCGGGCAGTTTGTATTCTTTCTGCACCATTTCATGGTGGATGGTGAAAATGAATTTAAATAAATGCTTTTTTAATGTTTTGAATAAATACAAATTAAAATGACGTGTTTTTGAGTATATAGTATATATATAGTGTTGTCATAAGTATTGTCACGTTAATACATTAATCCTTAAAACAGACGGTATTTGAACCTTTGCACATGGCACAGTGACATGAATCTGTTTAGATTTGTTGTTCACACAAAAGACAATCTTGTTTTCTTATTTATATCTAGAAGGTTTATACACAGCACGCTGTGCACCTGCAGGGTCCACCTAATGCAGATAAATCAGCTTTAAATCAACCACAGACCCCTCTGAGGTAATCATCTAAGATATATTTATTTTTGTGAGGAGTACTTTTGTGTTTAATATTTGTTTATTTTTGAAAGTTACTGTTGCTGTACACAGCGTCACATATGCACTGTTTTTCCATTTGAACGTCACAGATTGTTAATCCAGCAGCTCTACATGCTCTGGATCTACATCCCTCCCCCCTCTTCCTCCACATCCTGGAGCCCTGGATTACTCTTTCATCCTCAGAGTTTCCAGGAGCACTTTATTCCCCCAGCTGTGGGCTGAAGTATTTTAAATGGTTTTCCCACAACAGCTGAACTGACAGGACAAGAAGATCTGTGCAAGCTGAAGAAGAAGCAGGAGCTCGCTGTTGTTTTAAAGGCATCCTGAAACTTAGTGCTCTGACAAGGTAAGGATAAAACTCACTACTGCTCCAGTCATCCATTCACATGTGAACTCCTTCCTAGGAGGATGTACAAACAGACAAGGCTGCTTAAAAATTGGAAAAAAATGTATCAAAGGAGAGAAAAAGAAAAAAAAGCAAGAAATAAACCTTATGTGCTTCTGTAAGGATTTATTGAGTTCTATTGGTTTAAATAAAAAGTATAACTGATGTAATTTTCTCATAGCCTGATATATTCAGACTCTACATTCATATTTTTCTTTGGGAATTTTGTCATCCATCCATCCTCTTCCACTTATCCTTTTCAGGATCGTGGGGCAGCTGCAGCCCAGCTGTTAGGGTGAGAGGCAGGGTGCACCCTGGACAGGTTGACAGTCTGTTGCAGGGCTACAGCTAAAATGATATATTAGCTATATTTGTTCATATTCATTTTTTTTATGAATATTTTGATGAACAGCCTTTTAAGATTTTTGCGTCACTTGCTTTGGGACTTTTCCTCTCATGTTGGTGTGTTTCATGCTTTACATGTTTTTGCACATCATTATTGTTTTTTTTTTTTGCATTAATTTGAATAAGTTTGGGACTCTAAGTAGTCAGCACCTCTTTACAGTCACGTTTCGTTTCTTAACAGAGTGGTGTGTCTATTTTTGTTGACTTTGCATGTCTTTGTCCTCTTTTTTGCATCTTATTTGTGTCATTTCATGTTTACATTTGTGGTGGTTGGTTTGCTTCTGTTTGGCTGTTTTGTTTTTTAGGTTTTTGTTGTAGTTGTTTCGTGCCTCACCGTATTTTTTCTTCTGTGTTTTTCATGTGAAGTCATGTCATGTTGTGTGTTTCTGAAGTGTTTCAATACCTTTGATCTCTGCAGTTTTTTCTTTGTTTGCCTCTTTTGCGTCTAATTTGGTTTATTTGCTTCTCTTTTGCCATGTTCAGTAATTTTATAGCTCATCATGCATGTTCATGTGTAATAATAGGTTGATTGGTTCATACGCATTATACTTGTCGTTTTACTTTATCTCTTTATTGTATTTTGTGATATTTGCACTGCATTTGAGCTCTGTATGGTGGTTTTATGTTGCATTTTCCCAACTTTATTTTGCAGTATCCAGTCTCAGTTTCTGATAAGCAAAATCTTGTTTGCATCATCTCTCAGTCCATCAAGTGAATTGGTTGAGCTACATAAACTTTGTATTTACCTTTAGCGATGCTGTCCACCCTACACTGTTTGGGTGTGTGTGCGGTCTTATTCGTACTGGCCCCGCCCACCACATCGTTCTCCGGTGGTGCAAGCCACGCCTCTTGTCAGGAAATGATTCCCGGCCACATCCGTGCTCACTCTCAGGACTCGCAGCACAGACAGGTCACCATACGCACGTCTGCCTCTTCCTACCTCCCTGGACAGTTTATAACAGGTACTATCAGCGTAATGTGCGACGCTTAACAAACCAACTAAAAACCAACAAACCTGCTGTGATAGTTACTCAAATGTAGTTATTTTAATGTGGTATGTGAGCTGAATGACATTAAAACACCTTCATGATCTGTTTATGTTGGCTACCTTTTGTTTTTTTGACTGTTCAGTAATGGTGCGGAGCTCTCGGGACTTCATGGGTTTCCTGCTCCAGGCACGCCGTGCAGAGGGTACCTTCAGCAAATTTGGAGGAAGCTATGGGGTCACGCCATGGCCCAAAACCAGAGCTGGAAGTGGTGTCAGGAAGTCCAGGAGACAGGGCCCGTTGCTGGTGGGCGGCTCCTGGATCCTCACACCTCCTGGCACCCACACTCTGTGCTGCCTCTCGGAGGGTGACACTGTCACACACTCGGACAAACAGCTGAAGAGAAACCTCTCGTTTGTATGGAGGGCTCCTGATTCACCAGTGGGAGACATACGGTTCTAGTAAGCCTACAAATAATAACAGATTCGTTTTCACAGAATTTCAAGTTTTGTACAAGAAAACACAAACCTGAGTATCCTCTGTTTTCCAGCATCACGGTGGTACAGTCCTACTTTGTTTACTGGGCAGGTATTGAGTCTGGACTGGTGCGTGACGCGGGTCGTAGGCTTTGGAATGGGAGTAACACTACTGGAGTGAATGGAGTGAGTGCAATTTCCACACTACTGCAAGACAAAGTTACAGCCCTGCCAAGTAAGCTGATTTAGTTATTATGTGATGGTAAATTTGGGACAAAATGCAAGCTAGGTGCTTTGAAATAGAACAATTGTCGCCTCTCTATTCACTCTCTTCTCTCACCTTGTTGTCTTGCAGCTCTCAGAGCCTTTAAAGCATCAAAGAAAGAAACAAATGCGACAAATAGACCAGGTACTAGTCTACAACTTATTACAAGAGCAAGAAGTGGACCTTACAACTACAAATCTATGAAAACAACAACAGAAACAACTCATCCAGCCTTGGACAGGAGCAGGTCTGTGACTCTGGCATTGTTTGAAGTCAGTAAAAAGAAGAATATGACCTTAGAAAATCATCAAACTGGTTCTCAAACACCTTTAAGATCATATTCAGGTGTGACTGAAGAGGCACAAATTGACCCCGTTCCTCAACCGAAGGACCCCAAGAGCTCAAGTCCTTTGACAGCATCTTTCTTCTCTGCTGAGGCTACAGGGATGAAAACTACCACCATTTCTTCATTAAACAACACAGTGCAAGCCTCAAGTAGTCCTCTTCCCCTCCTTGTTCCTGTCATCCCGCTGAAGGAAGAGGAACTTCCAAAATTACATTTACCAGATCCAAAAGCACCTAACAAACCTGAAATAGAAGATGTCACCAGAAATCACTCAACTAATCACAGTTTTCATAAGATAAAGCTCCCAAAACCCACAACCCAGAATCCAAAAGCAGCAATCCAGGAAGAAGAAGGTTCAGCAAAGTTCAAGACCCAGAGTGGTTCAGTCCAGCCTCACAGAACTAGTGTAACTGAGTCCCAAACCAATGCAGTTAAATCAGAAATAGGTATCGGGTCTCAAAATCCTCACTCCCAAACTTCTTCACCCAAGCCTATTAGTCATTTCGAAACTTCCATACTTCCATCCATACTTCTTCTACGGTCCCAAACTGGTAGGAGTAATATTTATCCATTTCTCCCAGCATCTCCATCCAAATTCCTTTCTCGCTCTCAAACCTCTTCTCCACACTCCATTCCACCATCCAGATCTCCCATCATTAAGTCCTTTCTCACAATATTGTCCCTTACCCACTCTGAAAACAGCCCTTTAGAACCCAAAAGTAGCCCAAAGCAAACCAGTACACCTTTCTCTAAGCTTCAGACTACAGTTACTGTCCTGAGTAGCTCTCCTCACAGTGAGTATATCAGAACATTTCTCCAAGACATGCCAGAAACTACTACAACTAAAAGTCAGGGTAAAACTAGCATTCCTTGGACAGATTACTCCCAGTCTGAGATATCACCTGACGTCTCAAACAACTCTCCTCGACCACAGAAACAGAAACAAACTCCATCCTCAGAGTCTCTCTTTAACCCACTGCTCTTTACACTGAGGACTGACCAAACTCCCATACTGGAAAAGAGTCAAGTGGATCTTAGGTCTGACGCAAAGATCAGAACTACGCGCCCAGTCTTTGCTCTGCCCTCAGCCACTCCTTCCCTTTCTGCTTCATCTTTCTCCTTCTCCAATACTTTGCTCCCTACTGCAACAGTTAACGATAGGTCTACCAATTCTCCTCATTCTTCTGGAGGTTTACTCCTTGTAACTATGCGTGCATCCATTAGGTCTACATTTGTCATCCCTTCTTCCTTTACGAGAAACCAACCGACAACATCATCAGCTCGTTTTGCTCTCCCCTCCCCTTCTCCAATCTCCAACCCCCCTTATTTGTCATCTTCTCAACCTACCCCCACTTCCCCACAGCCATCCTCCTTTGCCTCGTCTACTATACCCTATTTATACACTTCTAACCATCCATCATCAGATCTCTTGTTTACTCCAGCTCCCTTGCCTACCTTTACCTCTTCCCAGTGCATCACAAATTCAACAAATTCTTCCATTTCTTTTGTTTCTTCTACCACTTCATCTAGCTCGAATTCAGCAACTTCTTCCTCCTATCAAGGTACATCTTTTTATATCCCATCTGTAACTTCCCCGCCTGCTGCCCAGGCTACCTCCCTTCACTCAGGACCCTCTCCAGCTCCCCGTCGCTCTCTGCACAACCTCTCCATGCCCTCACCTTCCCAGAAACATACTGAAGGTCACACTGCATCATCTGATCCTGATCCAAGTATACACCCACCAACACCAAGAACAGACATTCATCCAAACCCCAAACCCCACCCTAACATCGAGGAAAATCTTGGCCACGAGTTGAAACCAAAGCTTCCAAATAGTGATGCTAAACATCCCTCCAGTCCTCCTGCAACTCCAGACAAGGAAGGGAAATATCCAGACATACGCAGACACAGTGCCTGGGAGCTGGGCATGCTGCTGGGCAGCTCAGCTGGTTTGGGTATGGTACTGGTGGTTGGAATAAGGTACTTGTATCGCCAGGCTTGTGGAAAACGGACAGCGGTGACCCTGAACGATCGGGAGAGAGAGTATGGGAGAGGAGAGATAGGACTGATCCACGTCCAGGAGTGTGGAGATTTGGTTAGAGTCCGAAAAATCAGAGAGAACAGCTTAGTACTTCTGGCAGAGTATGATGTACTGTCACCACCTGGAGAGAGAAATGCCGGCTGCCAACAAAGATGCTAGATACCAAAACCTTTCAAGGACAAGAAAATAATCTTGATTAACTCCTCGAATGTTCGGATTGATTTTTTTCCCTACAACAAACGTCACATTGGGGAGACAGGTCAGGCTAGGTAGTAAAAGGAAAAACAGTGAAATGTGTAACACAAAAGGGTCATTAAGGAGAAAAAGAACGCACAGATATCATCACACCATAACACAATAAAACACAGACAAGCAACAGGAGGACATATTCCAGCTGGATCTGGGACCGCTGCAATCTTCGATCGTGCCTCCAGCTGATCCCTGTCCACATCGGATGCGAGCCAGTCCGTTCTGAAATTTTCTTCCTCCTTCCAGATTTTCAGTAACTATTGTTTGAAATTCATTAGCTCAAAAACCAGCAGAACTTTCACTTGTGACAGCACAGCAATGCAGATGAATGCAAACACTGTCGTCTACTGCAGTGCGGGCTCCACAGGGGTGACTACGAAAGGATAAAACTGTGGTCAGTCAGTCTGTTGCTGAAAGAGATATTCTGACACCTTTTTCCGCTTCTTCATTAGTTTTTCTTTTTTTTTTGCCTGTCCCATTTGGTTCTTTAGTCGTCAGAATTGTTGTCTGAAGACCAACAAGGATACCCAATGGATTTATTTTGCCAAATGGATCATCGTGGCATTGCCGTATTGGTCCATTTGATCGACCTTTGTTTTTATTGTTTATTATATTTTATTTTCAGATGTTACAGACGGGACAGACATGAGTGAGGGATAGGAAAGGGAGAAAGAAAGAGGAAGGAAAAGAAAAACAGAAGGGGAGAGGGACAGTGAGAAAGGGGGGGAGAAAAAAAATCTCCTGGATCACCTGTTGAGAGAGAAAGAATAGAAAACAAGCGAAAAAAAAAAAACCAAAGCAACATACTAAACACAACACCATCGCATTAATCTAGCTAAGTGTAAACAGCAGTAAATACTAAATATTCAATGTTGTTGTGCAGCACGCAGGACAGACAGCGCACAATGTGCTTTGAAGTAGCAGCCAAGAAAGGTGTAATTTAAGTCTACAAACACCTTCATTAGTTTTAAACAAGCAGCGTCTCCAGAGGACCTTTCAGGTCCCGTTGAGCCGCGGTCCCTGACAAAATGGGGCTTGGCAGGCTGTCACGAAATTCGCTGTAAATGTTCACAATCATCCACAGATTATTTAAGCCAGCAGAGCACATTAATAGACTCCATAGACAAAAGCACACACTGGTGCACTTTCCAAGAAGAATCAGCAAGAGCAGAAGAAAATATTCCTGGCTAAATCTTTCTGTCTCCAACATAAGTAGAAGAATAAAGCTACAATCTGAGTACGTTAACAGAGAAGAATAGGTATGTTTTCTGCATGCATGTCTAAATATACCACAGTGTATAGACAATGACAGGAGGGCTGTAAGTCCAGCTCTGATTAGGTTTTATAGGCTGATTTTAACAAGCAGAGGTTTTTGCATCTGTGGAGAAAGAGACTACACTGCTGATCACTAACATCCATATTAAATTGTTAAGTCATGTGATTGCACTCAAAAATAAAAAGTATATTTTCAGTATCATACACTTTTCATTTCTTTATTCAGCTCCTGGAGTTTGAGGCTAAATGCTGGTTTTTAAATTAGGTTTGATTGAAGGTTAAAAACAGCACAAAGCGACTGCGGTCTGCTGGCAGTGCTTTTATTGGTTTATTTTACGACTGCTCCTTCCAAATGATGTGACAGAAGAGCCATCTGTCCAGAAAAAGATGGGTCAGTGAAATTAATGAGCTGCCAATACAGCTCATTAATTCTAGAGTTCTAGAGTATTTGGTCAGAGAACAAATACAAGGATTTATTCTAAAGTGCTTCTGGCCTCAGAGGACGAAGCACTCATTAGGGCTGTTAAGACTTTGTTAAAGAAGTAAGAGAAACACATTCCAGGTACTTCTAACAGCTAGTAGGGTGTGTAGAAATAGTCTCTGCTCAAAATGTGGTACTGTGTTACAAAGAGAAAGCCTTTTTGTGTTTAATTCCCAAAACTTCTTTAATAAAACAAACAAAAATCAGACACATACATATCCCACTCATTGTTTTCTCCCCACAATAAATTACAATGACAAAACAACCACACTGCAAATAGACTGAACAGAGACTAACTGTAAGCTGGACGACATAAGAAATGACATTTGTGCTGTAAAGGCTTCAGAATTGAAGTGAATGTGGTGACATTCTCCGTCAGAGACGCCAAAATGTTCATACAGTATTTTCAACACTATGTTAACATCTTTTTGAAAGGGCAACAATCATGTGAAAGGAGACTGGAGGCTTTACAGTCTTAGGTGGATACAAAAGCTAATTTCTGCTACTGGAAAAAGAAAAAAAAAGCCATCCACAGTTCAAAGTTTTGACTTTCTAACTTCAACTTTCAAACATCTGAGCTAATACTTTGAAATGTCAACTTTGCAAGCTGTTTTTTTTTTTTTGTTTTTATTTGTGTAATTAAGGTTTCATAGGTGGAGAAGACCAAAGCAAGAGATAAAAGAACTTGGCGTCACATGGCGGACATGAGCTCCACTCCAACTGAATATTGGTGTCTGCTGTTAAATCAAGCAACACTTTGCTTAGAAATTTTAATGACACTGACTTGGATTGTGTCACTTTTGTGAAAACAACTTTACAAGTTGCTTGTACTGTTCTCAAGTGGTTTAAAAATAGGTATTGCAGGTTTTTGGTCCATCACTTCAATTCACTTTAATAATATAAGACAGAAACACCATGCTGTAATTCATTGTAGGATATGTCCCATTAATGTTGTTATTGTGACTGCACAGGCTATGTTTGCATCCTTGGTGATAATGTGAGCCAGAAGTAACAGGAGTCTCCTGGATATAGAAATAAGTTCAAAGGATGGACAATGTGTGGTTTCTTCTTTTTCCAGTGTAAGGTTAGGTACACATGACGACTACAGACTAAAAAAAATACTGTAATGTGGGACTGAAGCTGAATACAATCTGCTCACTTCTGGATTTGACTGGTTGAGCAGCATGGTGGTGAAAACCAACGGGCATCTGTAGTGACGTACCAACAAAGCAGAGTAGGATCAAAACCTCATGATGCTGCTATCTGTAATTCAGTGTTAGAAAGGATAGTGACGGTAATTTTAACATGCTAGCACTACTTTAAGCTACAACAGATACAGAGTTAGCTGTGCACAGAGCTACTGTAAGGCCCTCCAGTGTGTCCTCTGAGGCTTGATGGAGTTGTGCTATTACGTAGCGTGAAAGCCCTTAAAGAAAAATGGAAGTCAGAGTTGTCATAATTTACCAGAAGGATGTAAGGCTAAGTCGTTAGAGCAAAGAACAAAATAGAAAAATACTACCAAAGTTCCCCTGAGCAAATTCCCACCCTTTCTCCTCACTGGTGTGCATTTCGGTTTGGTCCACAGAACGAGATGGACTAGAACAACGTTTTAGTGAATATCATGTGCTGCTGTTCTAATGAGATAACTCATTCGCTGTCATACCTCTGAATAAGGTGAAGCAGCTCCAGACCTCATGTCACAAAATTTTGTTATGCAAATCTAGATTCTAGAGGTCTGAAATCTATTATTGTATTTTAAAGTTGCAGCTCTGGAGCCCAGCAGCCTAGAGTGTGGAGGGACTCTAGATCTGGACTCTAAGACTCTAGAGTTCTAGATTTTTCCTCCCAAAAAACATTTACGTGTTTACTGTAGACTTTGGTTGGTGTGATATACAGACATAATCAACTATATTATTTCCTTAGATAATACCATATTCTACAGCTATGTTCAGAGGTTTATTTAGATCTTTATTCTAGAGCTTGAGTGATGCAGGATTTCTGATTCTGATATTTGGTGGTTTAAAACTCTGATATTCTGCTTTCACTTTCTTTAACATTTCTTATATCTGGTGATTTATTTACTTGTTCACGTCCTGCCTGCTCCGATTGTTTGTGGAGCGCGTGTCAACAGGAACGTTGCAGAGTGCCCCCCAGGAAAAAAATCTGCAATGTCAAGACATTGTAAGAAAATTGTCCCCCCATCTCTTTACTTTTTTAATTTTGCAATATTAAATGCCAATAACAACAGACTGGCAGGTATCTCATACCAAACAATAATATCAGCTTTACCCATTCCTGCTTTTTTTGTGCTTTGTTACTATTTAACAGGATCCTTACTGAGAGCCCAAAGCTCTCCTTATTGGTCCGAGACATAAATGCCCTTATGGGTGACAGATTTGGTTAGAATCTGAGGGAAGCAGGCCAGGAATTAAACCGAGACAGCCATATAGAAACAAGTGAACCAAGTTATTAACAAAAAAATTTGACCTGTAAACTTGGACTCACTACTCCAGTATTAATGTACCAACATCCTCCACTCAACTAAACGCCACCAAAAAACTACTTGTAAGACAGACGGCATTTTAGAAAGTGTCAAAAATCCAATTGGCTGTTACAATACAGTATATTAAGTATCAGATAATCCAGATCGTCCATGTAACAAACACTGACGCAGGCAGCGACCGCTAGTGGGAAGGTAGAAAAATGTTGAAAACGGCAGAAAAGAGAAAAGACTGGTCCAAATAATTCATCCTTCTGGCTCCAAAATCCATATAAAAATAGAACTCGCACTTAGTTTAATATAAAACAATATATGTGCTGGAAAGAGGAGTCCTTCCTCATCATAGAAAGAAAAGAACTGAGGCACGCGGTTCCTCTCGTTCTTTCCGCTAGGCTGAGGTCTTCGTTGATTGGTAGCAATAAGGCACGTGTGACCACTGCAATCCTCCACCATAGTTCCCTTTTGTATGAGACACCAGTAACTTCACAAAAGCCAACATTTCATGTCAGATGGGCTGCAGCGCTGACAGCTTCACCGCCTGAACAGAGACAAGAGCCATGAGAAAGAAAAGATTGAGAAGAAAAAACATTAGACAAAAGACAAGTCATTTAACAGGACAAAGAAAACTCTGGAATTATTTAATGACCGACAACATGAAGCCAATTACTCATTTTCCCCACCCTAGCAGCACACTTATAACAGGCAGCTGAAGCTTGTACAAACACAACGTTGAACCGTGCGTCATTAACTTTGAGAGAAACCCAGCTTCATAAACATTGTGAAGTGAAGCAAAAAGGTCCATGTCCCACCAACAACACAACATCCGTTTGACACCAGAGGGCGCTGTTGCACCCAGAGCGCAGAATTAAAGAGAATGTGCAAAAGAATGATTCATCTGATAGTGGCACACCAAAGTGTTCAATATTAAATAACTAAATATGTGGATAAAACAGACAACATAACATGGGATAATGTGAATATAATGGCGTTTAATAGAGCTCATTCTTATGGAAGTAGCATGATGACAAACAAAATGCAAGCTATGCATATAAAATTTTGTAAAAACTAAAAAACCCAAACATTTAATTATTAAATAAATTAAATGAATAGAATTCAAAACTGTAAAAACAATGAAAACAACTAAAAATAAACAAAAAAGCCCACATTTTTTTGATCTAATGACACTTTGATGCTTTATTTTCTTTTTGTTTCTAATGAATTGAATAAAACATGTTTAAAAACCGGGTCGGGGATGAGTTCCTGCCCCAAGTGGAGGAGTTCAAGTATCTCGGGGTCTTGTTCGCGAGTGATGGGAAAAGGGAGCCGGAGATCGACAGACGGATTGGGGCTGCAGCTGCAGTAATGCGGACGCTGCACCGGTCCATCGTGGTGAAGAGGGAGCTGAGTGTAAAAGCGAAGCTCTCAATTTACCGGTCGATCTACGTCCCTACCCTCACCTATGGCCACGAGCTGTGGGTAGTGACCGAAAGAACGAGATCGCGGATACAAGCGGCAGAAATGAGCTTCCTCCGAAGGGTGGCTGGCCTCTCCCTTAGAGATAGGGTGAGAAGTTCGGCCATCCGGGAGGGGCTCAGAGTAGAGCAGCTGCTGCTCCACATCGAAAGGAGCCAGCTGAGGTGGTTCGGGCATCTGACAAGGATGCCCCCTGGGCGCCTCCTGGGTGAGGTGTTCCAGGCATGTCCCACCGGGAGGAGGCCCCGGGGCAGACCCAGGACACGCTGGAGAGATTATATCTCTCGGCTGGCCTGGGAACGCCTTGGTATTCCCCCGGATAAGCTGGAGGAGGTGGCTGGGGAGAGGGAGGTCTGGGCCTCTTTGCTTAGGCTGCTGCCCCCGCGACCCGGCCCCGGACAAAGCGGATGAAGATGGATGGATGTTTAAAAACATAATTTGTATTTGAATTTGATTTTTAATGACACAGATCGTGATCTTTTTTTTCCTCTTGTTTGTTCTGTAGTGACTCATATTCAACAGAGACTACATAATTATTTAGATGCAGTATATTGTTAAATTTAATGGGACTTACACAGCTGACTTTTTTTAAATGCCCAAACGAACAATAAACAAAGTAAAAAGACAAAATTTCAAGCTGAAAAAGTTAAAATTGTACAAAATGTATGAAAGGAAAATTGTTTGTCAGTGTGTCAGTAAAGGGCTTTCATAAATCAGAGTATTACTAAGAAAACAACATACCACATTCATGGTTCAGTCACACTTGAATATTATTATTATAATTCATTTTTCTTTCATGTATTCAATATTGAACACTTTGGGCTTCCATATTGTAAATAAAAAGAAAACCCAGGGAAGCCACAGTAGAGATTTTTTTGAAATTATATACAAAAATAACTGAATTTGCTCTTCCGTCCGTTCTTACTCACTCGGGTCAGACAGAAGTGTTGGCATGCAGCCTTATCGCAACAACAGACTAGACTGTAGGGGGACAAGGTGTAGAGGTTAGTGTTGGCATGGAGCCGCCACGCCGAGGAGCAGGAGAGTTTGATTTAACATCGTCCTCAAAGTGCACGTGTGTGTACCTTCTGCCGGCTGGTCATCCAGCTGCGGATGGTCGGCACGAGGACGGAGCCGAGCAGGATCTGAGCCGGATGGTAGATCAGGAGAGGGACTGAGATCAGAGACAGGTGCTCATAGCCCTCAAACACGATCTTCAACATGGGGATACCTGTGATTAAATAAATAAGGAAGACCTCATGGACTTAAAGCTAACCCAGCATTTAAAATTAGACTTCAGAATGAGATGCAGCGTAGACGAGATGACTTTGTTCACTTCATGCCAGCTCCGACCTGCAGCAGAGCTCACGACCGAGCTCAGAGCTTCACAGGCCTCAGAAGCTCTTTCTAACTTCTCCTCTCTTTACTTTCTAACTTAAAACTCCACAGAGCTCTCAGGAGACACCCGACACTTTATACAAGTTTTTGCGCGCATGCAGGAGCTCTCTTCAAACACAACTTTGATGTGAAGTTTCTCTCTAACACAAAATCTGAGCGTCTAATCTGGATGTGCACCCACCCAGGGTTAGAGACTTGTGTGTGGAGCAGAACATGATGGCGACGGTGTCCGCGGGGCTGAACCTGGAGCCTGGCCTGCAGAGACAAACAGGAAGTTAAAACGTGCCATCTGTCACCCTCCAGACGGTTTGCAGGTGGTGACCTTTACACCCAGAGCAAAATGTTGGAGCAGTTCTTATTGTTTTAGGGAGCCAATACATGGAATGATAAGAATATGATGAATAAATTAAATGTATAAAAATAAAATGTGTGAATACCAAACTGTGAAAAAAAAGAAAAGAAGTCTTAAAATTTAAGATTTGATCAAAGTTGTCGTTTTTCTGTTTTTAATTTTCACATTAAGGGTTTAATACTGATTCTTCTGCAAGTAACTTGATGACAAAAACTACAAGAAATAAATGCTGAAAGCCACTTAATGCTACTAAAAAATGTAATTAAAAAAATATATATTTAGAAAAACATTTCATCACATTTCTGGGCAGAGCTATGTAAAAATAATCAATATAATGAATATTAAAAGAAAAGAAAAGGACAGGTTGAGAAGGAGGAAGCTTACCTGGTGGAAAAGGCAAATGTGAGCAGCATGAAGCTGATCTGGATGGAGAAAACTGCAGAGCAAGAAAAAAAAGAGGCAAATTTAACTTCTCATTTCATATTAAGCTAAAATCAACATTTAGATGGACTTTTAGCAGTTTTTCTTTTTAAAATATTGTTTTAGATCTTATAATAATAAGAACAATAAAAAACAGTCCATTCATTACTAACAGTCTGTGGAGTGACCTCTGTGGTGGAAATCTTCAGTAACTCCTTCAGTAACGGTTGATTTGATTAGTTTAGTATTGAGTTCTTCGATTAGCCCTTTTTTGGATTGATTCACCAGTATCTGTTCTTCTACACTGCAGCTGCTTTGCAGCGGTTGTAGTTTGTACTAAGCATCTGTAAAAGACGTGTGAGTTTGTTCATTTATGATTTATCATGGATTTTTATTCTAAATTAATAAAAATGTATGGATACTGAGATGTATTAGTTCTACACATTGTCTCTGAAAGTTTTCATTTTTAGACCAGCTAGCCTGAGGGGTAAAATAAAACACCACACTGTTTGTGAGGGAATAGTTGTACACGTTAATAGTCTATATATACTGTTTCTATGCTTCTATGCTATGTTTCTATGTGTTCAGTCAAAACACTGTTTATTTTATCTCAATGTATTGTGTTCCTATATTCAGCGATTACTGTTTTCTTTCCTTTTAAGTTAGCTTGGCTAGTTACCAAGGTAAACTTTAGGATTAAATCCAGTTAATGCTGATTTGGACGAGAGCTGTAGAGATTTTATGGTCATTTGGCGCCCTCTAGTGGCTGATACAAACTAGAGCAGTCAACTGGGAAACATTGACTACTGTTCTGTTTATTCTTTTCTGATATTTTTATTTGTAGATCACACTTAGTCGGACTGTAAATAAAGGGAATCTCAAGGCTTTTTTAAATCCTTTACCAGATGCTTGCAGTGGCTGTAATTACTTAAACATTCAAAGAAATCAGGTTCTGATGATTATACTCAGTCCTGGCCCCGGGGTCGAGCAACATGAGCTAACATCATTTTAGAAACTGAACCTGCTTATCGCTAACCTCAATAAACAACACAGAGATAAAACCACTGGACGTGCCTTCCAGGTCTGGAAGGTGGGCTTCCTGAAATCTGCATTATTTTTACTGACTAGTAGAAGGAAACACTGGCAAACCTGGCAAACTGCTAAATTAACCAACACAATCATTAGGAGTTTTTTGTTTTCTTTTTTGCCACTGATTTTACTGAGAGCCAGAAACTTCAAGAAACCAATTACAACCAATCAGGAAGTGCACGTTTCCCTAGCAACCAGAGGTTAAATCATGTCCAACATGGCAAACAACTCTTGAACAATCTCTTGAGATCAGTTGGGTCAGCTTAACCTATGTTTATGGGAAAACGGTCTTAGCAGACAGTTTCCTTTATGGGAAACATAAAAGAACAACTTTACGGCCTCATGGCTGCGGGCCATAAAGAAAAGGAAGATTAGTCAGGACTTCAGTCATAAGTCCTGTGGTCAGCTGTTTAAGGATCTGATCAGGATCTCTTCTGGATGCCTCACTTCAGAAAGTGGACGTCAGGGTACACACCCAGAACTCTCTGTAGGGGTTATACATCTCATGTGGCTTAATTACACCATGGGATGCCTAATGGCTAATGGCTAATGGAAGTGAAGGATTTCATTGGGTGGTGGCCGGTATGCTGGAGCATTTGAAAAAATGTCATCTGAACAGATAGAGGTAGTTTTTGGGTGTGAAAAGTGAAGCCAGTGTAGAAGTGTCTTCAACCTGCATTATTTTTAATGACCAGCAGGGGAAGATCGCTGATTCAGCAAAAACTGGCAAACTGCTAGCTTAACCAACACAATCTTTGTTTTTTTTGGTGCAGCACATTCTCTGCCACTGATTTTAACGAGAGCCAGAAACGTCCAGAAACCAGTGCCAACCAATCAGGAAGTGTACGCTTCTCTAGCAACCAGGGGTTAAATCGTGTTCAACATAGCAAACAACTCTTGAACAATCTATTGAGATCAGCTGGGTCAGCTTGGTGGGAAAACAGCCCTTATCTGCCTTGATCTATGTGCTTAGCAGTTTCCTTGACAACTTTATGAGCTCATGGCTACGGGCCATAAAGAAAAGGAAGATTCAGGACTTCAGTCATAAATTCGGTAGTCTGCAGTTTAAGGACAGGACGATACTGTGGTTGCAAACAGGCTTCCAGTGTTATAGAAGTCTGTGGGATAACAGCTCTGACCTCGGTAACACTTTCCAGATGAGCTCATATTCTCAGCCACTGGTTTCAGTTTACAGTGAATATAACATGAAGTCCACTTGAACTTTTGGTAGTTCTCAGAGTAACCGAGGAGAAATGTATTCAGGGATGCTTAAAAAGTTCAACTTTACTCAGCGTTTCAGCGCTAGCACCATTATTTTAACACTTCCTCTGATAGTTTAGTTCAAATTTACAATTTACATTTGATTTCCATTAATCTGCCATTGATGACACGCAGAAGGTGTACTGACTGATAAGGCCGACCAGCAGCAGGCTGGTGGGGTCCAGCTCGATGCTGGGGTTACTGAAGGTTTCGCAGAAGGTGGTGTAGATGATCATGAGGAGGACGGCGCTGCTGATGGCGCCGAACGGGGGCTTTTGCCTTTCCAGAAACTCCCTGAGGAAACCGCGACACACCTGCGCACAACCGAGCAAATCAGCCGATTTAGAGTTCAGACTTTAGACCAAGACTTCAGGACGTGCGCCGCTTCATACCTGACCCAGGATCAGAGGCACCACCACCGTCATGAAGAGCTGAGAGAAGATTGAGGAGAAGGGAACGGAGGACGAGGAGCCGAGCTGGAGGAGGAAGAGGAAAAAATAAATAAATACAAATATTATCACAAGAAATGCACAAAATATTGATCATAAAAAAAAAAAAAAAAAAAATTGTGCTTAATTTTAGTTATTTTATGACTACTTTTCATTTTTATGACCCTTGGTTGCGTCGTGTCTTTTTTCTTTTAAAAGTAAGGTAAATAAAAACTTATTTAATTATTCGTACGTTCGTAATTATTAAGCTCTTCTGGTTCTAATTTTATTCTGATTTTCATTTTTATTGTTTTGTGACTGTTCAGTTGTGTTTAATGTCCTCACGGTCATTTCAAATCTCTTTATGGTTGCTTTGTGTGATTATTTTAGCTCATTTGTGGTTTTTCGAGCTCTTTTTGTGTTTAGAGATATTTACTTTGCATGCATACTTATTTATGTTCTTATCTGGACATCAAACAAATCGAAAACAAAGTTTAAATTTATCCATTTTTCACTTTCTTCATATTTGGAGCAGGACTGGCTTGTAGCGTGTCTGTAATTTAAAAGTGATCATTTTGCTTGTTTTATGTCTCGGTTTGGTTGCCATGGATCTGTTTATGATTGTTTTATGTTCATAACCCGACCAGGACGTCCTTACAAACGTCTAAGCCTCATAAGGCGTCATGTGGCAGGCGGGACTTACAAAGAGCAGCAGCAGCAGAGGAGTGACGACGATTCCCTGCAGGGAGAAAAAAGGAAAAGAGAAATCAGGATTACAGCTTTGACTCTTCGTTCATTACTGCAGGATCGCTTCATTACAGTCACAATCCTCCAAGGAACGTGAAACAGAAAAAAAACTGTCTTACCAAGAAGCTTCCAAAAGCAGAGTTGAAGATGGCGGCAGCCTGCACAAACACGCACTCAGTTTATCACTTTGGTGACACTGCAGGTTTAATCTGACCTGCTAATCTTTGTGTTTGTGTTACCTCGTTGCCTCCGACAGCCTTGGTGAGAATAACGGCGGAAGAGACCGGAGGGGGCATGCAGCTCACCGTCTGTAACCTAGGCAACCACAACAACCACAGGGTGAAGAAGAAAGAGGAGGATGAGGATGAAACAGATCTGAGTCACTGCCTGCCTCCTCAGAGGAAATTGTGAGGATGGAGGAATGTTTTTCACAAATGAGAAAAACAAAACAAAACAATGCAATATGATGTCACGCAAACAGGTCTGCAGGTGGGAGGGGCTTGTGTGAGACTGAGATGACCATATTAGGAATATGTCCCCTCTGTGATGTCATAAAGATCAGAAAAAAACTGCCTGAAATAAAGAGTTTAGAGCCATCTGAAGTCTGGAATTGCTTCCACATAGAAAAAATGTTTACAGATCTTATAAATCTATATTTTATTTACAACTGATGATACAATTTTATTTATTTTAATCTGATGACTTCACTTGGACGGACCTCAAAACAAAACTGTGAAAAAAAATAAAATATCCTGTTCCTGGTGTTTCTCTGGGAAGAGGGAAGTCTCACATTATACACAAACACATGGAGCTGGGTCTGTAGTAATCTGTGAATGTGTGTCTTTATGCCAGCCCTCCAGGTACTGTGAGAATAAAGAACAACATTCTCACACACACACAGACAGACACACAGAGTCCTACCCTCTGAGCAGCCATTGGTCGATGGCGGTCAGTGAGAGCACCTTGAGCAGCAGCCAAACGGCGAGTGGAAAGAAGATGAGGGTGAAGGACTGAACAAAGAGGTGGAGCCGCACGTGAAGCAGCGCACTGGTCAGCTCCTGCACACAGAGACGGAGACTTTTCCAAACTGCACCTGAATGCAACACTGCATGTTCCATAACTGAGGACAGAAGCAGGATGGGAGCAGCTCACCTCCGTTTTTAGCGACAGGCCGCTGTTGAAGAAGATGAGCGAGACGGCGATGTACGCTACGGTGACCTCCGGTTTTAAAGGACCTGACAGACAGAAACAGATCAAATTTTCAAATGTGACATAGTCTGTGTAATACAGCAGGGAGAGGAAGCAGCCATCTGCTCTCTGTAGCTCTGCGTGGAGACCTGTTTTTACTGCAGTATGGATTAAAAGGGTTTTCACATCCGGTGCAGTTTCACCTCAGTGCTGCCTTTGTGACGTTGACATAATAGTTTCCTTAATAGGATTTAGCTTTCGGTTGGTGTCTTTGGTTCAGCTCTTGACTTGTTTTCCTCTTATTTATCTGTAAGGACCTTCTCTGTTAGGGTGTGCAGATTTTCCTCTTACATTGCAAGTATGACCTGTGAGGTTCCACAAGGTTCACTCCCGGGTTCATTGTTATTTTCTTTTTACCAGCTTCTTTTAGCTAGAATCAATCTTTTTATGGAATTTCATATCATTTCTGGATAACCAGCTGGAGGCTAGTTAACTGATCATCCCAGATTACGCACTGACTCTTCAATAACTACCTTGTTTTAAACTTCATATATAACTGAACAAAGACTGATCGCACCACAACTTCTGCCTCCAAGTCAGCTGTGTCATCCATGCTCGCAGTTTACAAAAGATGAGAGCTGCATGTCTTTTAGCTGAAACAAGACTAAGGTGCAACTGTTTTCAACACAACAGCAGCAAATAAAACAAACAATCAAAGAAACAAAAACACACCACACCTGTGCTGATGTCATACTTCCAAAGCATCAACATTCCATGTTGGGATGCCCAACATGCAAACTGGCTGAAAAAACACTGTAGTAATCTGTGAATGTGTTATGAAGTTGAGACTTCAAAATGCGTGACGTCACAATGGATTTGACCATCTTTTATATACAGTCAATGGTAACACGTTAAAATAAGAGTCCAGCAAATACGAGCAAGAAAACCCACTGATATTTGAAGCCGGCGTTTACGAGCAGCGCCTAAAGGCACCACACCGATAGTGGCGTCTTATCTAATCTACAGGGAAAATGAGCGGAGGGGTTATCAGCTCCGGTGGCGGCTGATTTGTAGTTATCAATGCTTATGCTTTCTCCTCACTTAGTTTACTGGGAGTAATTAAAGATGCCAATAACGTGCTCGTGGACGCGCACACATGAGCGCGGAGCGGAGCACGGAGTTGGGTTGACGTGTTGACATTACCTACTGAATGCAACGTGTCACTACAGCGGCACTTCAGGTACGGAGGGAGACACACACAAACACAAGGAACCACTGTGACGTAGAGCCTGCTGCCCCGGGGCCAGCATGCAGGGGAACATTCCACTGAAAGAAAATCCTGAAATGTACACTTTGTTAAAGTCTGACAAAACCTCCATTCATTACATCACTACGTTATAAATAAAACCAACAGTATTTGCACCTTGTTTCGGCTCAGGTCATATTCACAGAAGCATGCAATGTTAAGTTGATAGTCCACACTTTTCTTCAAATTTCGGGGAAACAGCGCTAAATAAAGTCTAGAAGTTGTTAATTTATGAAAGATCAAAAGTTTCCAGGTAAATCAGCCTGTGGCGATTTATTTTGTGACTCCTAACGATTGATTTAAGGTGTTAAGTCTTTACCTGAAAGAACACCTTTGGCCCTGAGAGAGAAGTAAAAGGATGGCAAACTCTTTCACAGCCTGGCAGTAAAATGCCCCAAACTGACCACTTAATAAACGGAATATTTGTTCATTTAGAGTCATTCAAAGAGTGAACACATTTTAAAGCAACACCATTGAACTTCAGTGATGAACTTCCGACCCTCTCACCTCCTTTCACTCCGATGCTGGGCTGCAGCTTGGCCGATAAGATGACCAGCACGATCCCGACGATGAACCACTCCTTTCGTATCCTCGCCACAAGGCCCATGTTTCAGCTCGCCGGTGGTCCACCGGCTCTCCTTGCCTGCCCCCCACGGTCACAGCAGCCGGGACAGAAGTTCCCACAACTCCGGCGCTTCTTCTACGAAGCTTTTATCGTCACAAAACACAGGCAGAGGAAGCCGAGGCTGCTTCCGGACACATGGGCCCAAACTAGCCGTAAAGACCAGATTACAGACGCACCGACTCACTCATTACCGTAACACTACTAAAAGCAGCACAACATGCGTGTAACGATCAGAATCTGAAAAAATGTCAATAAAAGATTACATGTTAGGATACAGTTTCATTATTTATAGGTTAAAAAACACAATACAAGTAAAAGTATGAATAATACTGTTATAAATAAGAAACAGGTAAAGAAACAATGGATGTAAGGGTCAGTATAACATTAACACATTTTAGTAGATATTTAAAAAGTTATTTATTAAAAATATGTGCCATTTATTTAACTATAAACAAATAATCATAGAAAACATTTTAAAAAATGTAAAAAAAAATATATTTAGAAAATTGTGATAATGAGGTATTGTTTTAGGTGAACAAGTCATAAAAATATTTTAAAAAATTTAAGTTTGTACAAAAAAAAAAGACAAATTTTAATTGACTTGGAGAACAACAGTATATAACATGTAAATAAGGCTGAAATCCCAAACCTCATGCTTTGATGTCCATTTCTCTTCTTACCAGTTTTGTATTCAGTATTTAACGTCTTTTAAAACAGTCAAGGTCACTTTTAATAGAAGACTTATGAACAATAACCAATGACAAACAAACTATATATCAAGTCAATAAAAGTAAATTTTAACACTGAGTATTTAAACTGACATTAAAACATTACAAGTGCTTGAGTACAGATGAACTGTGTGGTTGTAGTACATTGTTAACTATGCAGAAAAGGGATCTCGTGACGTGCTGTGATTAGACCCGTGTGATAAGGAGCGTCCTTGTAATGACATTATTATGACTGTTGTACATTTCTTTGTGGATGATGGCCTTCAGCTGATGCAATTGAAAAGTAAACCACGGTGCAGTGCGAGAGAAGGAAAGGTTTCTAAAGGAGCCATCTTTAGTTTAGCGTTTATCCTTTTCACTCTTATTTTTAATTGATACTATACAGAGGTGAGATTTGGGTAAACGACCGTAGATGTTCTAGGCTATCCCAGCTATCATATAGCATCCTATAGTCTTTGGTAGCATGCTTCATTACTGTGATCTGTGTTTCCTTCCTTTCAAATGTTTGAATGACAGTAAAAACGAGTCTTAGGCGAGATGCGGGACACGTTGCTAAACTGTTGCAGGGCTAACACAGACAACCATTCATACCTATAGCAAGTTTACAGGCTCAGCCCTGTAAATACTGATTCTTTGTATAAATTTGATTTGTTTATGAATAAAAGTCTTTGCATGTTATGAAATGCTCATGATTGTTCTTCACTCCATCACATCTGTATGATATCTCGATGCCACATGAAAAAAAAAACATCTGAAGAAAGATTTAAACAGTAACTTTGTGCTGCTGCCAAAACGTTTGGCCTCGGCAAAGCACACAGCAGATGTTTCAGGGTTTCATCTTTATTCACGGTAACAGGTAACTCTTCTCCTTTCTCTCCCTCATATTGTCAAACGACGGCCCGTTAAAACCAGGCAGGAGAGTAGTAGTCCTCGGAATCCACACTGAGGTCCTCGCGTCCTCGTTTCACCTTCCAGGCGAGCAGCGCCTGCAGAGCGGCGGGCGAGGTTGAGGTAAGTTTGGCGCTGTATTTTCCATTCGTGGCGTGGGCGTGAGCGGAGGCCACCAACACCTGATGGAGGAAAAGCAGCAGGGTCACGGCCTTACAGTCGACATCTGGATCCACATAAACTGTCCTCAGACTCTTCAGTCAATTTAACTTCATGACTACTTCCTGAGTCACAGGTCTCAAAGTTCACAGGCTGAAGGACTCTAATGAAGGATGCACAAGTGTATCTTTTACTCTATTTTTATCTGTGTATAAAAGAGGTAACATGTCATCCTTGTTCCCGAGGTATTGCATTCACAAACTGTGTGACACGGATACCTCATCAGGCTTTTACGGCCGACTGCTAAAGACGTAAAGAAAAGACCGACCTGCGCTCTCTGCAGCCGAGCCACATCTTCTGTGGTGCAGGCCACCTTGTAGCCCTGCAGGTAGTACTCAGCAGCTTTCACATACTGACTCTACAGAGACACACAGAGATGGGGAAGCAAGCCCAGGTGTTTACGAGGCAAAGCTAACATTTTTCAGCTGCTATAAATCAGTGTGATTGGTTATTGATTCCTGCACTGAATACTGTGGGGTGTGATTGGTACCCTGCTGAAGTAGATGTTTCCCAGACACAGATGAACGTCGATCAGTCTGTGATGCAGTCCGCTGCTACGAGACATGGCGACTAACTTCTCCAGACACGCGACCGCCTCCTCGAAGTATCCCTCGCTGTGCCACACACACACACACACACACACACACACACACACACACACACACACACACACACACACACACACACACACACACACACACACACGAACACACGAACACACACACACACACAAAGATGGAAAATGAACACTTGACTACAAGAAGGTTACTTGACTCACATTTGCACAGAGACCTCCAGACAATGTGCTGATAAACTTAACTTAAACTGTAGAAATTTCCTTTGTGGTTTTTTATTTTTATTTAATTCAGTTTTAGTCACCATAATACACTTTTGTGTGTGTGTGTGTGTCTGTGTACCTCTTTAGAGACTTTGCCAAAGCTATGCAGGCCTTCACCGCTCTGTCTGTGCCGTCTAGGCTGTGAAAAATCTCCATGCTGGTGTTAAAGAACTGGACACACACACACACACACACACACACACACACACACACACACACACACACACACACACACACACACACACACACACAGTTGAATAATTTTTGGGTGGATGTGCGTATGAAATGGGGCTTTACTGAAATCTGTTAAAAACACAGTAAGTGGCTCTTTTGTGTGACTTGTTGCCTACACCACACACATGTGGATTCATCCGCAGCCTAAAATAGTCCCACCTAAACTGCCTTTTCCCTCGGGTTCTGTGTTTTTGAGTTTGATTTTCTGTTCTTGGGTTTTACTATTAACACCTCTTAATCTGTCTCCCTGGTTTCAGTCTTATTCCATTTACTTCAAAGCCGCGTGTGAGACGTCAGGAGTAACATCCCTCCTGAGTTATTGTATTCCAGCAGGAAAGCTGGAAAAGCGTGAAAAACTGGATTTGCTTTTCTAGTTAGTAAACACAGCCACTCATGCATCATTAGTAATGCAGCATAATATTTGTGTTTTTGCAGTTAAAAAACGCAGCTGCAGCTTGTTCGTGGATGGAGAATGCTCGGTGTCTGCCTATGAAAATTCTGACTGGGAACTTAGAAGTTCCGACTTCCTGGAAACCACCCTTAATCTCATTAACCTCCTGTGTTCCCTTTTTTCTCTGTTACTGTTTAGTCCCTCTTCTTTTCTGATTAATGTTTGCATTTGCTTTCTTCCTATTTTACTTTGAAAGTCCATTTTCTTCACTGTCCTTTGTGAGTTTTACTTCCTGTCTTGCTGATTCCCAGCTTGTTTGTTCTGCTCTCTCCTTTTCCTCATCAGGGTATAAATCATCCTGTCCTCCTTTTTATCGAGTCGTGTTTTCCCCTCTCTCCCCGAGCCCTTGATTTTCTTTACCTTTTGCTCCAACGTTTATGACACTTTGTTCACGTCTTTGAGTAACAGCTGTATCTATATCTTCAGCAGAGTCAAACACAATCTTTGGTACCTTTTTGGCTGTGCTATGGTCTCCTGCTCTCTGATAGGCCAGGCCTACTTGGAAAGCCGCCTCCCCCTTCATGTGTTTGTCTTCAGCTGAAACAGACGTAAAAATAAAAACCACGTTATAAACACTAATCTTCTGTGATCATATGAAAGCTTCACTTTAAAGGATCTTTTAAGCAGAGTCGATCTGATGTCTGTTTAGCAGGCCTGACTTCTATTGAGGAATTTATCCATATATAGGTTTTAGTTTTCGAATTCAAAGTTCTTCCTGTGATTTTCAAAGTAAAATCATCAGGATTTTTGTAAAAAAATACTTTAAAAATAATAATAATCATAGATGTTTGTTTATCAAATGCCCAGCAATAACCCTCAACCTTGTAGTAGGTACACCCATGGTATCAACTGAAAATACTTGTTTCGCATTCACAAGATTTTCAGACCTTTCTGACCTTTGACCTTTAGGTCACTGAGTGTGGTGTTATTAACGTTTATATCGAACCACAAAGCTTTCAACATAAATTATATATTTGTTAATTTCTTTGGTGTAGCACGAATGGGAGACATCAATATCAATAAATAAACAATAAACATAAAGCTGTAAAACTTATGAAAACACAGTTAAAAATCCAAACTTCAAGCCTTCCTTTGTGTTTTCTAAAACTGTCCAGTGGGGCCAAAGTGGAGTCTTTTGTAGGCCAGTTTTGGCCCCCGGGCCTTATGTTTGCACCCCTGATTTAGATGGATAACAGCACTAGAGGCTGGTTTAGAGGCGAATAACAAACTGGACTAAATGAACGTAACGTAAATGAACTCTTTATAGTATATATACTATAAAGAGTGTCTCGGCTCGATTCTTCTGATGTATCACAAATTAAATTCTTTTTGGCGACTGAGTTGAGGCTTTCGCTTGGATTATGGTTAAAAAAACCCTGTAATTTATTTTAATAAACAGAATAAATAAACAGACAAATCTCCTCCTTCTTCAGAAGAATAAACATTTCAAACTCTGTAGCTGTCAGGACCAGTTCTTAACCCCCTCTGAAAACGTGGTACTCGTTGTTTTGCTGAATATTTCTCTGCTTCTGCCTTCACTGTGATCCTCTCAGCACAAACACCTCCTCCTCGGTCTATTTTTAATCTAAATGTTACACATGTGTGTGTTTCCGTGCACAGATTACTCCGATGCGCTGCCTCTCACTGTGTTTTTAGCCCTGGTTCGACCTACACTCCGCGGCCCTGCTGTTGCCTTCGTGAAGCAGCGTCTGGGCCTTCTTGTGGTCCTCGGCGGCCAGCGGCGCCTCCGCGAGCTCTCTGTAGATCTTCCACAGATCCCGGCAGGCCCGGAGCTTCAGGGGCCGACCGTCTGAGTCCAGCCAGCCGCCGTCCTCCGCCTGTTTGCGGCATAGCTCTCCCTGCTGCCTCGCCTCCTCCAGCTCACCTGAGAGAGGTGGCATTTTTATAAGAGTGGGTGCAACATGAGTTCAACCGTCACAGGAAAATAAAGAGAAAAAACAGCAACAAAACAACTAAATCAAATAAAAATACCAAACATGTAGCTGGTTTTGAGGGAATAAGCTTGAGTTTTAGATCATCTGAGTGAAGAAATGTTTCATTTTTTGAGTGCTGATTTAGCTCACAGGGTCAATCAGGTGACCTATACGCCATAAGACTAACACAGAGGGCTGCATTCAGGTCGGTCTTCCATCTTTCTTGTCTTCTCTGCACCGCCCTGTCACAATAAATTATTAATTTGAGTTAGAGTTATTTTTAATCTCAGGCTTTATTCCACAGTGTGTTTTTTGTCTTGTCTTCTTCTCGTCGCCCCCAACCAGGAGATGGCTGAAGCTTCCTCTGCCGGAGGTTTTTTCATGTTAAAAGGGAGTTTTTTCTTCCCACCGTCTCCAAATGCTTGCTCATAGAGGGATGTCCGATGGTTGGGGTGTTGTATGTTGTAATTTATCACGAGGACCAATAACAGCACAAGCAAGAGGGGATCTTATCTTTTCAACACTGCCCCCTGGTGACACTACACAGCTACAACACTCACAAAGGACCAACACACAACTGCCCTCTTTAGGTAAGAGACTAATGCATCAGTGTCAGTGAAGGACAAGTATGCCTGTGTATGCATCTGCGGCTCTCCACTTACACACAGAGCAGAGCACTAGACACTCCCACAGTGCGGGCAACAGTGGTCCTAAAACGTATTACAGACGGACTGCAAGGTTGGCTGGTATTTTACAATAATTCAAATGATTAAGTTTGTAATTATGATTAATTTTTACAATGAACGTTTCAGGATCAAACTGAAAGGAGAAGCCACACCTTCCACTGCAAATGCAAGTTAAATAAGGTCTTATTGTAGGTGATACTCAGTCTCACATAAAAATGAAACACAGAAGAAAACAAAACTTCATGTTCAGCTTTGACTTTCTTTTAATCTGAATGTGATTCAAGGTTTTACTGGTCGCAGTTTTTAGTGCTGCTCATCTAAATCACCTCGACCTTGGCACTGCGCTCACCAGAAATAAACCAGCCAAGTTTGAGGCTGAATGGATGCTTGGACGTTAAGACAGGCTAAGAGCAGACAGTCAGAGAGTTTCATTATTCACTGTCATCGTTAGTAATTCAGATTAGTCAGTTACTGTTTCTACTGTCTTGGAGCAACTGTGACCACATGCTTTCCTCAGGGATTAATAAAGTGCTGTGATTCTGATCATTCACTGTCACTATACTCAGTGTGTGCACCTCGATCCAGGTACAGCTCAGTCAGGCAGGCCCGGGCCTCGGTGGCTGCTCTGGAGAACCTCCCTTTCTCTCTGTCAGTACAGCTGTGGTAGAAGTAGAAGCGGAGCCAGAGGTCCTCGGGGTCTGAGAAGAACCGACCCAAAAGGAGACGCTCCTCACAGACGGTGGACCAGATACCTGCAACAGAAGTCACCTGGTCCTGAACCATGGACGCAGTCTTGTTCTGTGTTCTACCAACAATAACCTTACACTCATTATGTCACTGACACACAAACACACTGATCTAATCACTAAATGAAGCCTCACTGGAATCAGAAGGATTGAATCGAGGCTCTGTGTGCGTGTGTGTGTGTACCGGTCCTTTCAGCCTCCTCAGCCAAGCTCAGGTGCTGGCTAATGGTCTCCATTTTGTGTCTTTGTTCCACCAGAGGAGGAGCACGAAGCCTGAGTGATCCCGGTTCAGCCGTCGCCCTCCAGTCCTGATCAGAGCGCAGCAGAGAGACGAGCTCAGAGAACGACCTGAATGACAGAAAGACATTTTTGGGGGATCTTTTTAACTTTGTGTAAACTGGAATGACCACCTGGGAAAAGCACGTCAGAGCACCAGTCCACTGTTTGTTAGAAATGTGCTGCACTGAAGCTAAGCCTCCATCTTCCATGAATTCTTTTTTATTTATAATGTTTGTTGTACAGTCTATTTCTCATGATCCTGTCAAAGGGAAACTGGAGTTTGCTGCAGCCAGTAATTACTCCAAGTCAGATTGTCTTTGATAGCAATAACTTCAAATGCTCACCGCGCCTGCATCAGCCACAAACCGTCAAACAGAGATTCAATATAACACGGGAGGAATCACAGCAGTGAGATGAGTCTGGTATCAACATGTGGGGGAGAAACAAAACATAAAATGCATTTTGAAGGTTTCTCCAGAGTACCGGCTCTTTCCCCCTGTGTCATAGACATTAAATGAATGCACTGTTGCTGTTGAAACTGAGACGTACACCATGAGAAGGTTTTATCTTTGGTTGCAGATTTTAACAAAGCCTGAAAATCTCACACACCTGTCTCCAGCACTAACAAACTTAAGAGAGCTCAGAGCTGCTGTCAAAATAAGATGACTTAAAAAGTGCCACTCTGTGCAGTTTGGGGGTCTCTAACCCAGAAAGTGTTGATGGCATGAAGGAAAAGCTCAGCTAGATATTTAACATCACTGTACAGTGGAAAACAGCAGGCTCTGAGGCGTTTGGGTGCTGTAGGAAAATAGGAAACAAGCAGTGTTGGTTGGGTCCTGTGTGAAATAACGAAATGTGTTGCATGTCTGATGGACAATCAGTTCTTCATTATAAAAAACATGTATTTCATGTCTGTGAGTGTTTGATCACACTGACGGTAATTTTGTTTTTGTACATCAGCAAAACTGCAACGATCAGCCTGCGACTGCAGAATCTTGTTTTTGAGTCAGACATTAAACATTTATCTTGCTGACGGAGAAACAGATACCTGTGGAAGCCTTCCTGCAGCAGCCGCACACAGATGCTCTGCTTCGGACTGCTTCTGAACCTGATGTGAGAGACGGAGGAGTAAAGATTACAGATGTGAGAGAGGAGGAAGACCATGTTAGGCAGCTCAGTGTGGGCGTGTCACAGGAGAAAAATCAGTCGGCAGCCCTTCTCTTTGCAGCAGGGGGCGCTCACACCACTCAGATTTCACGGTCACGATTGCTGAGCAGTACATCTCTAACTCCTTAAACTAACTGCTGACTGGCACCTGTACACCTGAGAGCTGTGCTATGGTTTTCTTTGTGTTAGCTGTATTATTGTAGGGTCTTTACCTTACAATAAGCGCCTTGAGGCAACTGTTGTTGTGATTTGGCGTTATATAGATAAAAGTGATTTGGACTTACTCCACAAAATATCAAACCACAGTCAGAGATCACAGGGACGACGATGGTGGTTATAAACTTTCACTACTAAGCTGGGCTCTCAGCTGCAGGCTCTGAGCACGCTCGCATAAAATGATCCCTATGAGTGCCCACTACTGCAACCAGAGACATTATCAAATATGATAAAATGGTGATTAAAGTGGTGGTGCCTGTGTTAAAATCCACCCAGTGACACTGAGGATGAACTCACAGAGCGATTTCTTTCCTGGTCAGACTGTCTGCTGGTCGAGCCGGGCCCAGTCTGGCTCTGAGGGACTCCTTCGTCTGCTTCATCCTGCTAAAATACACACACACACACACACACACACACACACACACACACACACACACACACACACACGGGAAGTTGAGTTCCCATCATTACTTCAGAGACTGATACCCTGCTGCTATGTCACTGCGCTCTCCAGCACATTGAGTGCTGCTCTAAACAAAGAAGCCTTAAGTGGAAATTACTTCCAAAGACCTGCAGTTAGCACCAGTGCTGCTTTCTAAGCACACTCTGTAGGTGGAGCGCTTTGGTTATGCTGAGGAAACACTGTTTGAATACTTCAGTCATCACTGAAGGAAATCAAATATTCTTTAATAGTGCCACAGTTCATCTGTTAATAGTAAGGGGAAATGAATGACACTGAAACACAATAGATGCACATGGAGTAAGTGATGACTGTAATACATCTGATAGCGGGGTAAATCGCCACATATTCTGATTACAACTTCCTGTTTCTGTCCGTAAAAAGGCAAGGGCGTATTTATGTTCCACCCTGTCTTTAAGAGAGCCACCAGCAGCTGTAAGAGCTGCACCGAACACTGAAAGTGAGGTTAAAGTTTACTCTGAGGGTTACTTCTGTCCTCACGCTAATGCCATGCTGTCAAAGCTGTAAAGCATATCAGCAGGTTATGGCATGACACAGAAAACACATCAGTAATACAACAACCTGTCAGTTATGTGGTGCTTGTTTTCATTACCTGAGCACTATGAAATATCTTTGATAAAGAAAGCAGTGAATACTTTGCCCTAGTATTTAGCGAATACACAGATAAGCACAAGTGATGTTTGCTTTGATTTTGATGAAGAAGTAAAGACAAGGTCACGAGAATGTCTGTGTGGGTGTTCCAGGAAAGAAAAAGGAGGAAAAGAGGAAGATTTGTGGATGTAATAACAGAGGACATGCAGAGAGATGATGTGACAGGAGGTGATAGGGATAGGGTGAGATATCCTCCTTGCTCTCTGCCCTTTCCTGCCCTGCAGGCGGTCCTTACCTGTAGTAAGTGCTGCTCCTCTGTTTGCTTTTGTTGGCATTAATTTCAGGGAGAAACCCAACAGCTGTGTTCATCTTCACCTGCAGGTCAACCTGGTGGAGAGAGAGAGGATCCCACCCCACAGAAAACTTTATGCATGAACTGCAATCAGTTTAACACTGATGCCTCTTCTAAAATCACAGGGTTTTTATCTTGATTTGAACAGTTTTGCTGCATCTAACAGGGTCACCAAAGAGCGCAGGTCGTTTAAATACAATTACAATAATTTAAGTGAGAATAAGTTAGGCAGACTATTCTGGAGTTTAATTGTGATATTTACAGCTGCACTTTTTAAAAACACACGCAGAGCTCCTGAATTACCGAAAGAAAGACACAACCAGCTGCGCGTGACGGTGAAGCGGGTGAGGTGCACCCGAAAAGCTCCGGAATGAAGCTAGAACGTGAAGCTAATGTCATTAAACCGGAATAACAAAAACAAAATAAAATAAAATAACAGTAACCCTGCTAAGATTTTAAATGTAACACACGGAGAAAGAAGCGCAGAAACACGAACTCACCGCCAGTTTTATTAGAGAAAAACTTTCCACGCTGCCAGCACACTCAACTTCGTCACTATGACAACACCGAACCAAGTCGACCAGAGCAACGAGCTGAACTGCTTCCGGTCAGGTGGTCCCATTAAAAACAATCATTTTTTGTGTGTGTATTAATTTTATTTATTCCATGGGTTTGTTATTATTGTCTTCGTGGTGACTTCATGTGTATCTTGTATAAACTGTTTAACAAAAACTTCATAAAGTCCAGTTTTTTTCTTTTCTTTCTCTTCTAACAGGTAAGTTTCTTTTCTTTTTTTGCATTAATCCCAGAATGAAGAGGAATAAAGTCTGACAGTATTTTCCCTGTAAATTTACAGCTTTATCTCAGAGAGTGCTTAATTTTTAAGAAGCTTCACTGACTTTAAAAAACAATTCTGATCAAAATTTTTCCAAATATTTAATATATTATAATAAGCCAATTTTATTTATAAAGCACTTTTAAAAAACGATAGCGGCTCCGGCAGATCCCAGGAACGACATTCAAGATCTCTGTCCAGAGCGCAGTCCTAGGAACAACTAACAACAACTTAAAAAAAAAAAAATTAGTTATATATCAGTTATTAGCAGTTTTATCAGTAATTTGTAAGACCTGCATATGACAGAGGTTCATGAAGAGCTTGTAAATAGTAACATTACACACCAGAGGATGCTGCAGAGAGGGGTTCATTCATTTCATTAAATTTATTTTTCATTAATTTGTTCTTCAAAAATCAGTTTAGTTATTGCACGTGAGCACAAATGGTTGCAGAAATCTTGCAGACAGAGTTTTAAACCACAGCCAGTCACAAAAATGTCCGGATAAAACAACAAAAGCCAAGAATGATTTTGACTGTGGGGGCTGACAGAGCAAAAAGACGCAGTAAAACTGCAGCAGTGGAGTCAGCGGGGGTTGAGTAAAGCTTTTAAAGGAGCCTTTTCAAAAAGATACACAAATTTTTCTTATTAACACTGCATTAAATCCTCTCCTCCTCACGATTCATCTGCTTCTTTCCCTGTTTGCACTCTGCACACATCAGATGTTCGGGTTCCCGCAGTGAGACTTTTCCATTCAGCCTCACCACAGCTGGATGGAAATAGTGTGCCACTGCGGGTTCTTTGCGGTTCTTCAGAGCTTTATAATAAAGTTTCACGAAATCATCAGCAGCTGAGGGGACGTAGAGGCTGTTTCCTGTCTGTCTCAGTGGGCTTGATTCGCTTGTTTAAATGAACTTGTTTGTTCTCGTCGCTCTAATTAGCTGCGAGTGTAATTTATCTTTTTATCAGCGGCACTTCAAGACGAAAGTGAGAACGAAACCTGCGCTCACTGAAGATAAAGTGCAGCACTCGGTCCTGGTGGTCCTGTACATGCTTCTGCTTCAAAGGAAAAGCATTTGTTGTTCACAGACACAGCACATCTTTTTCATCTCTGCAGTTAAGCCGCGCCATAAAACTGATTACATTTATAAAATTAGTCTTGGCATGTGGCCTGTCAAGCTCCTTGCTCCTCATGGGTGCAGTTTACTGTGATAAGAGCAGCACATTACCTCGCAGGTTATCTCCGACAGAGGGGTCACTGATTTCACACAGTGATGCACAAATCCACGCTACTCATTGCTGCCTGACTATGCTGGCTTTTTGAGTACTTCTTCTAAAAGGGCACGCTCGTAAAAAACAACAGTATAAAAATATTAAAAGTACACAATCTGGGGACAGGGGCACCTCCAGACTTTTTTCAAAGGGTTGCTCTAAAAATATTGGAGTGGCACACCAAAAACAGCATTTGCCCTTTTATTATGTTGTTGTTAAATATAGGTTACTTGAAGAATATAGCAAGAAAGAGAGAACGAACATGCCTTAGTAATTTCCTGCTATTAAAGTTGATATGAAAATATGGACCCATGAAAACCACATATGATTTCGTGATCAATATTAATCTGATTCATTAGATGAAGTTATAGATTGATTGAACATCCCAGCCATTAGTTTAATTGGTAAAATTATTACCAACATAGGACAGGTTTGCTTTGTGGGGTTTCCCCTACCCGACACGCACGCGCGCGCGCGCACACACACACAGTACAGTGGAAACTGTTTTAGCGACTCTCAGGATTTATTTGAAGAGCATAAACAGAGCTGAGTGAGAGTGGATACTGGAGTTGGATGAGTCAAGTTGGCCAAAAGCCAAAAGATAAACTCTAATGTTGTTCAAAGGGCTGCAACTGCTTACACCTCAAAATCCAGTCTTTACAGTTTTTCTCAAATGCTAAAACACATGTCACAAACGTTACCACCAGGGCCCTGTTTCAGGAAGCCGGTTTAGAAAACTCAGAGTGAAAAACGATACTCAGGGTTGAGTAACCCCGAACTGTCCAACTCGGAATATTCGGTTTCAGAAAGGCTGATAACAAGTAGTTCAGTCAACGCGGAGTTGCTTTAACCCCAAGTGAAGCGCGCGGACGAGGATACATAAAGCCCTGATCAGTGGAGCACAGATTAAGTGAGTCACCATGGAGACGGAGGGAAAGAAGGCGCGGTCAATGTATTTCACAGCGCTTGAGGCCGAAATTCTGATGGCAGTATATGCCGATAACATGCAAATTCCGCGGAAAAAAGTAACACAGCCACAGCTGCAAAAAAAGGGAGCATGCATGGCAAAACATAACCGACAGAGTCAATGCGTGAGTGTTAATTTAAACATTGATCTAGGGATTTCCACCCATTTAACACGTTATTTTATCATATGTTATTTTATTTGTTATTTTATACATTTTATTTTGTGACGTGATGTGAGCGCAGGTGCAACCCAACAGGCCCCAAACGTTCCTGGCAGCAAGTAAAAATGAAATATAAAAATATAGTCCAAACAGGTAAGGTGTAATTGTATTATGAGCCATAGTGCTTGGTCTGTTTGTCCCATGTAAATCAATTGCAGTTAGAGGCTACATTAATTTTCTGTCTGTAAGCACTTATTGAAATTATCTGAGCACATTACAAGTACATATTTGCTTACTCTGTATGCTCAAATGTGGCCCGTTATAGCCAACAGAAAAAAAGCGGAGGCCTGAAAAACAGGTGGGGGTCCTCCACCACCACCACTCACAGAGGCTGAGCAGTTGGCCCTCAGCCAAAACAGTGGGCGCCCTGTGGCTGAAGGCATCTCTGTGGGGACATCCTGTGAGTCAATAACCCCGCAAGACACAAGTGCCTACATAGGGGGTAAATTCAAAATAATACATGATGTGCATACATCCTTTCTTCACAGTCACCTTTGCAGTGCTACTCATTCATTTGATAAACTCTTTACCATAATGGATTATTTTGTAGTGAAGTTATTTTCCTACTGATTTTGCCTTCCCTCAGTCTTGGTTGTCCTTGAGAGCATAATGACAATGAAGTGTAAGGTGATTGGTATGTTTGTTAATTGCCATTTGGTCCCTTGTAAGTTATAAGTGACCTGTATAAACCTCATATTCTATCAGTTGATGGTGATGGTGTACTGCATCTGGTGCAGCCTCCTGTTGAGCCAGACCAACATGCAGTTGTGAGTAATACTCCACAGATTATATGAGTTTACAGTAGAACAGCAATGTTGTTTATTTCTTTACTACAGGAAAATAATGAAGAAACATTGACAGCTGTTACAGAGGAGGAAGCAACAGAGACACTTTATGAGGTTTACATCTTTTAATACTTTGTGTACAGGAAACACAGGCGACCAATAAAGCCAGTTGAACAAAAAATCTGTTTATTCTTCTTTCAACATGTTGAGGTGATGGGTCAAAAGAAATGATTGTGACATATGGTGTCTCTGACTGCGCTTCCATCTTGTATGTCCGTGGGAGGGTCAGGATGTTCATGGTTTGGATCACTGCTGATGTCTGGTTCAGAAGGACAGTGTTCTCCTCTAATTGTGGCAATGTTGTGAAGAATCACACATGCCACAATAATGTCACATGCCCTTTCTGGGGTGACCCTGAGTCTTTGCAGGCACTGGAACCGGGCCTTAAGCATTCCGATAGTCATTTCAACTCTGGCTCTTGTCCTGCAATTAGCCAGATTATATCGCTGCTGTGGGCCCGGTTCAGGGTCAGAGTAAGGGGTAAGCAAATAGGGTAAACATGGATACCCCCTATCACCAAGCAAGTAGCCAGTGAACTCTCCTAAGACAGAAGGATACACTTCAGTTCAAATGTCCCTGAAGCAATTGGTCTTTATATATTTTAAAGTATTTTCAACTCACCATGTCCAAATTTTGTGCTCAGTGTACATTCACGGAATATTTGTGAGTCATGGACAGAGCCTGGCCACTTGGCTTCCACATTTGTGATAATGTTGGCAGCATCACATATGATCTTCACAGTGCAGAGAACACAAATTAGCATCCATTACTATGATGAAATAATTTGTTAGTTTGAAATGCTACAGGGAGCTATGTACCTGTACATTAATGCTGTGGAAAGACTTCCTGTTCACATAGTCTCCTTCATTTACTGAAGGAGCAATGATTGGAATGTGAGTGCCATCTATACAGCCAATCACGCCTGGGAACCCTGAAAATAAATGTGCAATTTAAGTAGTAGTCCAAGTATCACCACATCATGAATTAAGCTTCGTTCATCCTGATACCTGCAATTTTGTGGAATCCCTCTTTGATGAATCTTGTGGGTCTATGACCGGGGAACACCACAAACGTGTACAGGAGACGTTTCAGTGCAACTGTAACATTCCTGACTGCCCGACAGACGGTAGCCTTGGAAACGTGCTCAGCGTCACCAATATTATACAGAAAGCTCCCGTTTGCAAAAAACCGAAGTGCAATACAAATAATATGTACAGAACTGAGAGAATGTCCGCGATGTGTCACATGCGCAATATATGGCCTGAGGATGTTATTCAAATAACTTATAGATTGTGCTGAGAAACGGTAACGTTCGCACAGACAATCATCAGGAAATGATAAAATGTCCAAACGCGCTCTGATCACTCTCTCCCGGCGGAGAGCTCTGCGGAGAATTTGGGCTTCACGATCTACTGGCTCTTCAAGGAAGGGACACGCCATGTCTGACACTTCCTACTGTCAGGTTTCCGACAAAGGGGCGGAGACAGTCAGGGTTAGTTGTAGTAAACCTGCTAGGGGGCAGGTTAGCTTCACGGAGTGTGTCGTCATAGTGACTCACTGAGGCTTCATCTGAACTCGCTTTGTGAAACCGAAAACCCAGAGTTTTCGTTCACTCACGGTATACTTACTCAGTTTTTCCACTAAACCGGCTTCCTGAAACAGGGCCCAGGTCCCCCAATGTCCAAACACAACACCCTTCTCTAAAGCTACATAAACACAACCACACCTTCCCACTGCAAAACTCAAACTCCCACACCAAGAGAGCAGCTCGAAGCTGTCAAAACTGTAAACACTATACACAGCATTACACACTACAGCAAAACAATTGAAAACACAATGCTCAATTTGTGAGAAGGTTCTTTGGTTCATAACTGCCAATGCATATTTTTATAGACTGTACAGTAACGGATCATCATAGAACCCTGCAGAGGATTAGGCATTTAGATTTGTGAGTTTCACATGAAGACTATAAATCTATAAAAACATCCTGCATGTACGTACACTACTGTAACACAACTCAATGCAAAAACAGAATCTATCGCACACAACAGTACTCTCGGAAACATGATCAGGGTGTGAAGTCTTTTTTATTGTCTACACGGTCATTTTACAGTATTACACACAGTCACTGTGCGGCATCATGTCGCCGAGCTGCATTGGGCCACATCACCTCATCCACATCACAGGCTATATTGTCCCTTGCTAGGCACCGCGGGAAAAACGCCCTGGAATGGCGAATCCATCCCCGGAAGGCCTCCACTGGGATGTCAGCACAGGCCAGCTCCATTGCCCGTACGAGGTTCTCTCTTGTGTATGGCTGTCTGTCATACACCTTCCATCTCCATGATGAGAAGAACTCCTCTATAGGGTTCAGGAAAGGGGAGTAGGGTGGCAGACAGACGTTTAAAAAGTGGTCACTGTTTGTGGTGAACCACTCTCTGATTTGGTGTGTTTTGTGGAAGCAGACGTTGTCCCAAATGATCACATACATGTGATGTGCTAGCCTAGGATGGTGTTGTTGACGGTCCAGGAGGATGTCTTTTAGCTCCTCTAGGAAGGTGAGGAGACGTTGGGTGTTGTAAGACCCAAGGACAGCATGCCGGTGGACAACCCCCTCCGTACCCATAGCTGCACAAAGAGTAATATTACCCCCCCGTTGGCCAGGAACCTCAGTGATGGCTCTTTGGCTAATGATGTTACGGCCTCTTCGCCTTCGTTTCTGGAGGTTGAAGCCAGCCTCATCCAGGAAGAGGTACTCATGGGGTCTGGCCATCGCGTCCAACTGCATTATCCTCTGTGAACATGGAAAAGCGCACAGGTGTTCAGAACGGTCAATCAGGTAGCACAGTATTGTCCAGAAGTAATGTAGGCCACTAAGCAACACAGTATGTCCACTAACTGTACTGTGGACATGGATGTATACGTACTTGCACATACTCGTAACGTTGTCCTATGTGTCGCGCAGAGTTGCGCTCAAAGGGAACCCTGTAGACCTGTTTCATCCTCATCTGTTGGCGCCGGAGAACTCGGTCTATTGTGGACACGCTGACAGCATCAATGTTCTCAAAGTTTACATTATCTGCAATGACTTTGTCTCTGATCTCTCGGAGTCTAATGCAGTTGTTCTCACGGACCATATCTGCAATGAGGGTTTCTTGTGCCGCTGTGAATATGGCAACCCTCCCACCTCTATGTGGCATTCTTTCAGCTCTAAAGAAAGAAACATGTGTTGTCAATTGACTGATTTATATGTAAAACTACATGTAAAGTAACAGACCACTTTCACAGGCCTGTAAAACTGTAGTGTGACAAAGAAAGCTATAGCGTACTATACCTGTTGTGTTGTCTAAATGCCTTGATAATGGTGGCCACGGTGGACCTACTCAGGTTTGGATGTACTCTTCGTCCCGCTTCAGCCATTGTCATGCCATGGACAATGACATGATCAATTACTGTTGCTCGCATATCATCTGTTATGATGGTGTGAGGTTGTCTTCTTCTCCCACCTGGACCTTCTCCTCTCTCTTGTTGGCCTCCTTCTCTTCCTCCTCTACTCCGAACTCCTCTTCTTCTTAGGCCTTCACCTCTTCCTCCTCTGATCTCAACCCCTCTTCCTCTTTGGCCTGCAGCTCTTCTCCTTCCGCACGCTCGAATGCCTTCATCCATTGTGATTGTTTGGCATCTTCACCAAACTATGCTTTCATAGGTGGGGTCACATCATTAGCAACAGGTGTCTTCAATTTTGAGTCGTTGTGTGTAGTGACTGACGCCAGGTGTGTTCCCTGTTTTCACAGATTGGTGACTGTGGCAAGCATTTTGCATCACATGGGCTTTCATTTGAGAATATGAGCAGAGTTGTTTTGCAACATGTGTTTTAGCAAGGAAAAATGTGTTTAGATTTATGAGTACAGAGGGTTGTGTTTTGTGAATTGTGTCTTCATGTGACATGTGTTTATGGTACTGGAATATGGTGGCTACATTTAGTAAATGTGTTTAGACTACTGGTCATTTGGGTTACAGGATTGGCTTTTGTGTTTTAACATTTGAGAAAAACTGTAATGTGGACAGGGGTAAGAAAGGCAGGGAAAGACCCACACATGAGAAACTCCAACACTGACCAAGAACATCAGGGAAGAAAGAGCAGTAAAAAAAAAAAAAAAAAAGTAATGTCTGAGATATGAACAGCTGTAGATACTGAAGAGGCTAACTGAACACAGGTGTTGAAACAGAACAAAGGAGGCAAAGAAAGTACCAAAGCCAAATATCAATACTATTGATACCAAAGTTGGTATTGATAGTATTGGATCAATTTTATAATTTAAAAGTAATCATACGTAAAAAGGTATTTTCTGAGGTTTAATTCAAGCACCACATGGAGCCTCTGTTTGTGTTAGCTTGTCATACGTGTTCAATTCAATTCGAATTTAAAAAGGATATTTTAGTGAAAATTAATCAACAGTTTTTAAAAAACATTTGTATTTTTGCAAAATTGGCACTGCTTTTCCTTTACAATGGGTTTTAATTCCCATTTTGATTATAAGAATGAGCAGTGAAATTTTTAGGTTTTTAGCTTTAAAATTTTTTAAAATAATTTTTCAGATATTTTCCTGCAAATGCTGTCTCAGAATGTAAAGTACAAATACCTGAATGTGGGTCAACAGACAATTAAAATAAATATATATTGTGGTGAAGGTGTGGTCCCTGGCTCAGCTGTGCAGTGCTCAAGGGGCAGTGCCAGTCAGGTTCATGGTACAGGTATGTGGTGTTTTATTACAGTTTTTTCTGAATGCCTAAACCCTAACTGTGATTCCTGTAGCACAATCTCTAAAACTATTCAGACTTATAGCAAAACCACTCACTGAGTTTGCAAAACTAAAAGCACAAAAACTGCTTTGCACTCAGTTTGCAATTTTGTAACACACACTTTGCAAAACTGTAGGCACAATTCACTGCACAACACTCAATTACCAAATTGCAACACACTCCTAGCAAAAGTATACACATGTATGGCTATCATTAACACTAATTTGCCAACTGTCTGGCACACTTTCACATGTGAAAACTTTTTTAGATAATTAGTTCACTTTGCAATCAGCCTAAGCACTATAATACAGGTAAGCTGTGTGTGCGGAGTACAATGGAGGGAGCAGAAAGAGTGAGAAGTAGAGGAGGCCGAGGAAGAGGACGTGGAGGTGAAGAAGTAGGATGAAGAGGACAACAAGGACAAGGAGGAGCAAGAGGAAGACGAGGAGGGGGGAGAGGAAGATGAGGAGGGGGAAGAGGAAGGGTAGGAAGAGTAAGAAATAGAATTGCTGATGACATCAGAGCTACAATAGTGGACCATGTAATCAACCGTGGAATGACCCTGAGGGTAGCTGGCCAACGGGTCCAGCCTAACTCGAGCCGCTACACTGTAGCAAGTACCATAAGGACATCTTGAAATGAGAATCGGTTACAGTTTTTTCTGAATGCTTAAACCCTAACTGTGATTCCTGTAGCACAATCTCTAAAACTATTCAGACTTATAGCAAAACCACTCACTGAGTTTGCAAAACTAAAAGCACAAAAACTGCCTTGCACTCAGTTTGCAATTTCGTAACACACACTTTGCAAAACTGTAGGCACAATTCACTGCACAACACTCAATTACCAAATTTCCAACACACTCCTAGCAAAAGTATACACATGTATGGCTATCATTAACACTAATTTGCCAACTGTCTGGCACACTTTCACATGTGAAAACTTTTTTAGATAATTAGTTCACTTTGCAATCAGCCTAAGCACTATAATACAGGTAAGCTGTGTGTGCGGAGTACAATGGAGGGAGCAGAAAGAGTGAGAAGTAGAGGAGGCCGAGGAAGAGGACGTGGAGGTGAAGAAGTAGGATGAAGAGGACGACAAGGACAAGGAGGAGCAAGAGGAAGATGAGGAGGGGGGAGAGGAAGATGAGGAGGGGGCAGAGGAAGCATGTTCACTGCAGACCAAGTAACCCATATAGTCATTATGGCGATTGCAAATAATCCTATACTTGGAAATAAACACTTGTGTTTGTTTTGATGTGTTTGAATAAACACCAGTACTTGAAGTTTGGATCCCTCCATGCTTATGGATCTACGACAGAAGTATGAGCTCAAACTGACATAGCCTACCTTGTGCACAGAGAAAGCAAAAGCCAGATGTGTTTTGTATTCATACCATCAGTGTGTAGTTGGCGCATTGTGTGCTTAGTAGATGATGGCTTGTGTGTACTGTTTGATACGGAAACACCATTTTTATGAAGGTGTGAAGAGTTAATCTAGCTGTGTTTGCTTTTGCAAGAGAACTACAATGTTTTGATTATTGGGTGACAGGTTTTCTTATTTGTGTGAAGAGTTTTGCAAAATTAGCCAATAGTTGCAAAAAAAGGGCCTAAGCAATCAGAAAAAACTGTAGTACAGTCACCTTGCACAAAGATTTGTAGCACTGCCATATGCCAATGAGAAACACACCAATACCATTGATGTAAAAATACTGAAATTGTTACTTTACAGAATTGCTAGATGACCAGATGCTGGGGCAGAGGAAGCATGTTCACTGCAGACCAAGTAACCCATATAGTCATTATGGCGATTGCAAATAATCCTATACTTGGAAATAAACACTTGTGTTTGTTTTGATGTGTGTGAATAAACACCAGTACTTGAAGTTTGGATCCCTCTATGCTTATGGATCTATGACAGAAGTATGAGCTCAAACTGACATAGCCTACCTTGTGCACAGAGGAAGCAAAAGCCAGATGTGTTTTGTATTCATACCATCAGTGTGCAGTTGGCGCATTGTGTGCTTAGTAGATGATGGCTTGTGTGTACTGTTTGATACGGAAACACCATTTTTACGAAGGTGTGAAGAGTTAATCTAGCTGTGTTTGCTTTTTTTTTTTTTTTTTTTTCTTTTTTTCTTTTTCTAAATGACATCAGAAACAGCAGTATGCGACATTACGTGATGGCAGAGCTTCAGTTCATCCTTTGTCATTTTTTTCTTTTTTTTTTTTTTTTTTTTTTTTTAATAAATAGGACAGGGGGAATGAATGAGAGAGAGAGGGGGAGAGAAAGAAAGAAAACCAAAGGGGAGAAGAGACGGTGAGAAGGGGGGGGAAGAGAGAGAAAAAAAAAAACAAACTCCTGGGTCACCTGTATGGAGGAAAAAACAAACAAACAAACAAAAACAAACAGAGGAGACAGCAAACAACAAAGAGCAACATAATAATAGAGAAAACAAAGCACCATCACAATAAACTAGCTAGTCATAGATATCAGTATTTACTAAGTAATAAACGATATTGTGCAGCACGCAAGATAGACAGCGCACAGTGTGCTTTGAGGCAGCAGCCAAGAAAGCTTTAGTCCGCGTCTGTGAATACCCATGTGTGCATACCTGTGTGGATCAGCATGCTTGCATTCCAAAGGTTTCTCCATGTAATGATCTGCTAGGGAGTGTGGGGGGGCCACAGACCCGTCCTCCAGGGTGTGAAGCGGGTATGGAGGAGATCAAAACTCCAGACATCCAGAGGCCCCCAGAACACAAGAGACCATGGAAGACCAACAGAGGGGCAGCCGCGCCACTGTCCCAGTAAGAGCTGAGGAGAGTCCCAGATGAGGGCTCGCCCAGCAGCCGCGGAGCAGAAGTCAGGGGGAGTTGCAGTGACGCGCCCGTGAGCTCCGCCGGCCCCCAGCTGCGCCTGAGTGACCGAGCCCTAGGCCGAGAGGCCGGGGGCACCCCACCTCCAAAGGGGCCCGAGCGAGCCCCAGGCCCCAGGCCCCGACAAGCGGCCGCCAAGGAGTGAGCCGGTGTGCACCCGGACGCCCACCCCCAGACACAAAGAACCACCAACACACCGACACCTGAGGGAGTCCGCCACCGGCAGGGGAAGTGGTGGTGGGTGGAGATAGGCCTCCAAACCTTGGAGGGCCTGAGGTGTCCCCAGAGAGGTGGCGTCTGATACCCAACCTGACATATAGACACAGACATACAGGCACACACAGACACAAACATCCATTCCCACCCTCATGCTCTCATATGCACTCACTCCACACTCAACCAACGTGGAGACAGACATAAAGAGACGCTGTACACACAATCACACTCCCCAAGCGTACTCTACAAACCGGGTCTAGGTACCCTTGCCCCTGGAGGGGGGAATTGCACCCAGACCCAGGTGGTGTTACCCTTTTCCCTGCGGTGGGGAGAGGCAGACCACCCCGACTCCGCAGCAGCAGGGAGGCCCCACACCCCAGACCGCAGTCGGACGGCCAACTCCTCCTCCTAGCCCTCCCGCTCCAGCAGGCCGCAGAGAATGGGGGTGGGAGAAGACTCCAAACCTCCCTCCACCCGCTCATTGTAGTGTTGATGCATATGTGTTCTAAGGTGCAATTAAAACCCAGGAGGGCATGGAGCTACCTGCCAGAGAGCAGCAGGTAAGCGCATAGTCCCTCCTGCTAACCCTCAATGACTAAGTGTATTTAAAATTGAGAGGTGGGCAACGACGTCAGGGGTGAGGTATACACCCTGATGGTGATTTGGACTCCGTGATTGTGCCCACCCCCAAGATCCTATATGTATGTGTAATGAGAGTGTGAATAATGTGAATGTCTAAGTTGTGGGATAAAATTGAGGCAGAGGCAGCCAGAAGGGGACAGGGGGGGGGGGGGGGGGGTAGCCTCCTCTGCACCCTGGTGACATACCCCCACTCCAAGGCCCTGCATGTGTGGGTGGTTGTGGAGGAGCGGGAAGAGGGAGGCAGCTGGAGATGGGGAGGGAAGGAAGGGAGGGGCAGGTAACCCCTCCCTGGGGCCAGCTCCCCCGCTGACCCCAGTAGGCACTCCCACCCTCCGCGACCCGCCAGGGAAGGGGGGCCCAGGCCCATCAGACCGGGGCCCAGTGCAGTAGCGCCCCCCGGCTCCACAGAGCCCTGGACAGTCCACCCAACCCCACCACAGAGAAAACTGCACCCACCCCACCAACCACACATCTTCCAGACTACATAAGACGGTAAACGCCCAGGCTGAGATCTTCCTCCACCTCTCCTGTATCTCCCCCTCCTGCAGAGAGTTCCTGAGAGAAGAAAGCTCCTGCAAGATGTGACCATCCCCCCCACCAGTTGAAGAGCCCCCCAGGTGGCTCGATGCACCGGCGGCACCCTGCTCCAGGGCCGGGCCCCCATGCACCCACCCGCCCACAACCCCGGCAACACACCAACCAGGACCCGAGCCCCCGAGGCCCGGCCCGGGCCCCAGCCCAGAGACGGAGCGCCCCCAGAACCTCACGCCCATCCCGGACCCACCCAGGGGCAGCCAGGTTGCCAGGTCAGTAACCCACGTCCGTCAGCACAGACCCTCCCCTAGCCCCGCTGCACGCAGCCGCGAGGAAACAGTCACCTGAGAGCCAACAGAGCCCTCAACCGGACGTGACCGCTACCCCGGGTTGAGCCCCCCAAGGAAGATGCCTCCGGGGAACCCCCCGACGCCCTAAGCCTGTCCCTACCCCCTCACCAATCACAACAGTGAAGGCGGGACCAAACTATGACCCCCCCACCCCCACTAGGTGATGGAGCTGATAAAAGGGGCCCAGAGCAATTGATCTAATGTGGTGGCAGAGGCTGTGTCAAGACTAATGTAATCTAATAGATAATTTCTATATTGGTTAGAATTAAGATTATTTTTATTTTTCCAGTTCATGAGGACTGTTTTCTTGGCTATGCATAGGGCAGTGAAGATCATATGGGCTATATTCTTTTCTGAAGTGACATTATCTAAGCTGCCCAACAAACACACTAAGGGGGAGGTTGGAATGTTACATTTCAGACATTTTGATAAGTCTTCACATATCTCGCGCCAAAACTTTTGCACTGGTGGACAGAACCAAAGAGCGTGGATGTAATTGTCTGGTGTATTGCCTTGACAGTGTGAGCAGTTGTTGGAAGATGTAAAGCCCATCTTGAACATCCGATGACCTGTATAGTGCACTCTATGAAGTATTTTGTATTGTATTAATTGCAGACTGGGATTTTTAATTAATTTAAAAGTTTTTAAGCAAATCTGAGACCAGAAGTTTTGGTCTAGGTTGACTGATAAATCTGCTTCCCACTTTGCAGTAGGAAGGGATATTGATTCATCTAATTTAGAAAGTGTTCTGTATATTTTAGATAATAATTTGGGGGATTTAAGAGTAAGAAAATGTGCCGCACTTAGTGGTGTTTGTAATTCAACTTGACTGAGGTTAAATTTCTTTTTTACTATGGATTTAATTTGTTGATATTCTAAAAACCTTGTCTTGTTGATCCCATATTGTTCAACTAGTCTGTCAAATGGAATAAATTCTGTTCCCTCTAATATATGTTCTAAGTATTTAATTCCTTTACAACTCCATTCTGGGAAATTAATCATATTATTGTTTTGTAATATGTCAGGGTTATTCCAGATAGGTGTACGTTTGCATGGGATTAATGAAGACTCCGTTATTTTTAGAAACTCCCACCATGCTGTTAGAGAAAAGCTGATGTTGATACTTTTAAAGCATTCATGTCTTTTGATGTTTGAGCTAATAAATGGTAGGTCTGAAATCTCTAGATTCTTGCATAGTGCCTGTTCAACATCTAGCCAGGGCTCAACTAAGAAGGTATGTTTTAACCATTCTGAGATGAACTGAAGCCTGTTGGCTAAGAAGTATTGGTGAAAATTAGGCAGATCTAATCCTCCTCTATCCTTGGTTCTTTGTAGCGTTTTTAAGCTAATACGCGGGGGTTTATCTTTCCAAAGGAATTTGGAAATATATGAATCCAGAGATCTGAACCAATCTTGTGATGGTTTGTTAGGGATCATCAAAAATAAGTAATTTATTTTTGGCAAGATCATCATTTTTATAGTGGCGACCCTTCCCATGAGTGATATGGGTAAAGATTTCCATCTAGTCAGATCGCCTTCTACTTTCTTTAGAAGTGGGATGTGGTTTAGTTTAGTTAAGTCTGAAAGCTTAGGAGAGATATTAATACCTAAATATTTAATATTTCCGGATTGCAGTGGGGCAGAGGAAGAATTATGGAAGGAGCAGTTAATGGGGAGAACTGTAGATTTTGGCCAGTTAATTGAATAATCTGAAACTCTTGAAAACCAGTTTATTAAAGTAATTACCTCAGAGAGGTTGGTTTGTGTGTTTTGCAGAAAAAGCAACACATCATCCGCATAGAGACTGATTTTATGTTCTATGTTCTTACATTTTATGCCCTTAATTGTTGTAGCCTGTCTAAATGCTGCTGCTAGAGGTTCGATAAAAATTGCAAAAAGTGAGGGGGAGAGTGGGCATCCCTGTCTGGTGCCCCTCAGGAGACAGAAGCTGGAGGATGTCTGGTCATTTGTTCTGATACGAGCCGTTGGGGAATTGTATAATATTCTTATCCAGTTTATGAAAGAGTTTCCAAAACCAAATTTGTGTAAAGTTGCGAATAAAAATTTCCAATTAACTCTGTCAAATGCTTTTTCTGCATCTAGAGATAATATTATGGCTTCGATGTTTTTATCGTATGAGTAGTCTATTAAATTAAGTAATCTACGAGTGTTTGTTGAGGAGTGCCGACCTTTTATGAAACCAGTTTGGTCAGGATGAATTAAGAGGGGGGTCATTTTCTCTAATCTCTTTGAGAGAGCTTTGCAGATTATTTTAAGGTCTACATTTAAAAGAGAAATTGGACGATAGCTTGAGGGAAATAAAGGGTCTTTGCCTGGTTTTAGCAGGAGACTAATGTTGGCAGAATTCATATTTGGTGGTAGTCTGCCCTTTTCCTCGATTTCCTGCAACATGCTGTGGAATACTGGTGCCAAAATTGTCCAGAATTCTTTGTAGAATTCTGCAGGGAAGCCGTCTGGACCTGGAGCCTTATTATTGGGCATACTTATCAGGGCTTCCTGGAGTTCACTTGGCGTCAGTGGCGAATCCAGTTCCATTGCTTGACTGTCTAGTAATTTTGGAAGAGTTACGTTGTCAAGAAACAGATCAATTTCATTTTTAGATGGGTTTATTTGTGGTGAGTATAAAGTTTCATAGAAATCCCTAAAAATGTTGTTTATTCTTCCAGGATCATATATTGTGTTCCCCGATAAATCTTTAGCAGCACATATAGTTGTTTTTTCTTTATTTATTTTTAGCTGGTTAGCTAGAAATCGACCTGATTTGTTACTGTGTTCAAAATTCTGCAAGCGAAGTCTTTGTATAAGGAATTGTGTTTTTTTATTAATAGTTTCATTTAATTCTAGTTTTGTTTTGCATATTTTGTTCAATGTTTCCTGATCTTGGTGGGACGCGTAGGCTTCTTCTAGTGATTTGATGTTTTTTTCTAATTCCTGAATATTTTTGTTTTCTTCTTTCTTTTTGTGTGATGAGAAAGAAATTATTTTACCTCTCATCACAGCTTTCCCTGCTTCCCATAGAACAGAAGCAGATATTCCGGGAGTGTCATTAAAGTCTAAATATGAAGTCCATTCCTTTTTAAAGTATTTAATAAAGTCTTCATCTTTAAGTAGTGATATATTAAATCTCCAGTTTTTACTTGGCGTAGTATTATTCTTGTGCATTAGTGTTAAAGATACAGGAGCATGATCGCTGACAGCTATAGGATGAATCTCAGTGTCTGAAATGTCACACAGCAGTGAGCTGCTGACCAAAAAATAATCCAGACGAGAGTAGGAGTGATGAACATGCGAGAAAAAAGTATATTCCTTACTGGTGGGGTGAAGAGAGCGCCATGCATCGCAAAGACCAAAGTCGTTCATATACTGTTTGATTATATTTGTGGACTGCCAATTACGCTGAGTTCCTGTTGTGTTGAGCCTATCCATTTCTTCATTTAGTCCAAGGTTGAGGTCACCGCCAAGAATGAGTGTGCAATCAAGGTGTTCAGAGAGTGCACTAAAAAAACCGTGGAAGAATGAGGGTTCATCAACATTTGGACCATATATACTAACAATACATAGTTTTTTGTTCAATATTGATAGTTTAATAATTAGAAATCTACCCTCTGGATCTATAACTGTATCGAGTACTGTAAAATTAACATTTTTATGTATTAAAATTGCTACTCCCCGTTGTCTAGAATTATAACCGGCTGCAAACACGTTAGGAAACTCAGGTGTTTTAAGTTCATTTAAACCTGTGACAGGTTTGTGAGTTTCTTGTAATAAAACAACATCTGCCTGTAGTTTTTTAAGCTGGTTAAATATTTTTAACCTCTTTCCTCTGGTGCCAGCTCCATTTACATTCCATGTGACAAACCTCAGCATGCCCTTAATTGTGCGTGTATGTTTAATGATGTATGCTGGGTGTTTCGTTTAGACAGGTGGAGAGAATATGGAAACATCCCTTGTTTGTAAATAGAAAGAGAAAAAGAAGTGTGGTGAGAGACTCCATAAGTCTGACTATGTGTGTGAATATTCACTAATATGAACAAGCGTGGCTTGCTTATGTGTCCTGCAAGTCTGTGCGTGCTGTGAGGCTGTTGTGAATGTGCTGCCGTTGAGCTGATGTGTTTGCGTGATCGTGTTGTGAAAATATGGAGAAATAGAGGGTGTTGTTTGTAGGTGAGTGGGGAAGTAGGTGACCACAGCAGTGAAAGACAAGAGAAAGAAAGAAACCAGAGTTAATCTAGCTGTGTTTGCTTTTGCAAGAGAACTACAATGTTTTGATGATTGGGTGACAGGTTTTCTTATTTGTGTGAAGAGTTTTGCAAAATTAGCCAATAGTTACAAAAAATGTGCTTAAGCAATCAGAAAAAACTGTAATGAGCTCTCTCTCTTCCCTGTTGATTTAGTGAAGCCGCAGCAGAGTGTGTAGGAGTGCAGCGGAGAAGCTGCACGCGTGGGTGCAAAACCGAAAGCCCAAAGAACTGTCATATATATATATATATATATATTTTTGTGGACACAAACATGTCCTTCTGTGCTGCATGCAGAGAATAAGGGAGAGGGCCATCCTCTGATGTAGGTCACAGGTCTACCAGCTCCTTCCCTGGGCTTTGAGCCAGGCAGTAATATGTGTGTATTTGTGCCAGAGAAAAAGAGTTATTATCCGGCTGCATGCTTCGAGTCACGTAGAGCTTTGATGTGTTTATCTCTGAGTTTACTGTCACAAATAAACAAAACACACGCACACACACTGGGCTGCATATCTCCACCGACTCGCTGGGACTCAGATAACACGGACTTCTCGTAAAGGCACACTTAGCCCCGACATCAACTTTCTGAGGTCAAAGGTCATGCTGAGCGGAGCCAAATCAAACTCATACAGAGACAAAAAAAGACAGACAGATAACTGGAAGACTGACACACATGTGTCACAGATGTTTAACCATGCATGCTCCCACAAACATGTTTCAGTCAGGAATAACACGGGCTGTGTGCTTCTGCCAGATGTTTAAATGTTTCCATGGTCACAGGAGATCCAGAGCTTTTTCTCATTTCCTGTTATTGCTGAACATAATGACGGTATAACGGTAAACAGCGAGAAACGTGTTTTTAAGCCAGGTATTATCACTTTTCTCTAGGCACTCCAAAAACTGTAAACAACAACAAATGATACACTGCCTTGAAAAGACATTACTTGTTGCTTTTAGTGCGATGAGATCTCAAAAGCCTTTATGTAGTTTAAAAAGTACTTTTTTATTGGAAGCTGGGGAACACATTATTGACTCAAAGAGGTAGACTAAAACTCTCATGTGCACACCCTGTGTCAGTGTTAGATTTCAAACAGGTGGATGATCAAGAATGGGCAAGATTCATACTGGATTGATCCGGGCCCAGTCTCTGATCCTGCTGGCCAACAGGGTATCAGTGGAATCTGTGCTGCTGTTGGGCGAAGGACAAAGGAAAAGACTATGTTTGCATATAACACTCTAATCTGTAGTGAAAGTTGGGAGGAGGTGCAAAAAGAGCCTGCAGCAGTGGAGGAGTTCTGCCTTTCATTCTTCTTTCTAGTGCACAAAGAAGATTGAAAGGCAGTGGAAGAAAAACAGAATACATGTGTGTGAATGAGGGGAAGACAGGTGGAAACATGAACATGCAAGGAGCAGAGGCAGTGAAGGTTGATGAGTTAAAATACCTGCGTCCACCCACTATGTGCACATGAGAGGTGGAGAAGAGCGTGCAGGTAGTGGGTGGAGTGGGTGGAGATGAGTGTCAGGGGTGATTTGTAGCAGAAGGATAGGAGCAAGAGTGAAAGGGAAGCTTTACAAGATGGTAGTGAGACCTGCTGTGATGTTTGGGTTGGTGGTGGCGGCACTGACAACTAGACAGGAAGCTGTTAGAGCTGAAAAGAGGAACATCACGAAGGTTCATGGAAGTAGTGAACAAGGACAGACGGAGGGTTGGTGTGACAGGGATGGAGGCAGATGATCTGCGGTGGAGACCTACAAAGGGAACAGCTAAAAGAAGAAGAAAAATCCACCTTAAAAAATAAACATGACCAGATGTTTGGAAGGCTGTCACAAGAAATTGACTTTTTTCTGTAATTATCTCGGGAGATCGACAGACGGATTGGTGCTTGAGAGACTACGGTGCTGTTTGTTTGTATATTATGTTGTAGATAGCAACTGATAATTAGCAATAGCTATAAACTTATGTGCTGGACTGGACTATGTTAAACAGCACTGTCCCTTTTAAATACATAAATTCTTCTATTTTGTGCTTTATTTATTGGATCTTTGGTTTATAGCAATCACTTTGGCCAGGTCTCCCTTGTGAAAGAGATTTGAGATTAATGGTACTTCCTGATTAAAAAATCTATTCCATTTTTATTAAAATCATAACTAGGAACTCTTTTGTCCACTGAGTGTTTCCTCGGTTAATAATATTTCAGCTGTGTGCTTATCATGTCTGGATGTCAGTAGAGATCCATGGTCACCCTGATTGGTGCCTTACAGAAACCAGGTTTGAACTTTTGGTGACAGTTTTGTAAGGTGCAGAATTAGGCATGTGTTGATTCATTTGGGCATTTGTGTAGCAATTTTCTGGTCTATCTGTATTTATAACTGTAGGTGGAAACAATGGGAACAAAGGCGCAGGGAAGGTTCAAATCCAGGACAGCTGCACCGCTTTCTTCTAAATTCACGTGTGCAGTCTGAGCACTGAGCTGAATAATTTCCATTTAATAAATCAGTTAATTAATTTGTGACCACCATGACTGTTCAAGCTTTGAGTTAAACACAGTTTACTTTGTGTTTCTCACTCATAAAAATAAAAAACTCTGTAAACTGTCCTGATATGTTTTCAGCACGTTCCTGTGATGGCTGTGAAGACTGGGGCTGGAGTGGAGCTTTGTTGAATTACTGTTTGAATCAGTCAGTAAAACGAGTTCAGGGATTAACGCTGTAACAGTAATAAACCGACTCTGGAGTCTGGAATCGCTCGTGTTCAAACACTCGTGACGCAGTCGTAAATTTTTACAGCTTCAATTTCCACAACATTGTTTTATCAACAAGCTCTCAAGTGGGAAATCTGGCTCGGTTTCAGTTACGCTCACTGACGGTAAAAGACTTCGTGTCTTCTTTATGAGATGTTCCAACTGAGACCTGAAAAGAAGAGAGGAGGGGAGGAGGACAGCAAGTGAACAGGGAGACGAGAAGGAAGGAAGGAGGGAGGGAGGAGGGGGACGCCCGAGCATTTACAGCAATCAGAGTGAGAGAGAGATAAAGAGGGAGCGAGGAAGTGAAAACTGAACTCAGTTTGATTTTAGTCAGTTTAGTCTGGACTGAGCAGAAGGAACTAATCTTCTTCTTCTTCTTCGTTGACTTTGGAAGGATTTATTTTAAGAGGAAGTGACAGACAAAGACAGAAAAACTCAAACAGGTGAGATTTTTAAACTTCTTTTCATATTTCATACATTTATACAGACGTAAATTTGAATTGTGAGCCAGCAGTGCATTCTGACGAGTTCACACCTCTGACCTGTCTTTAATTTTTTTATGCCTTATTGACACCAGCTGACTGTTCTGTCCTTCAAACACGTCTCTGTTATGTCTGTGGTTTAGGAGTAAAGTGAGAGTTCACTGAGCCCAGTCTGATCTGAGGTGGCCCAAACAAGTAAAACCAGATAAAGTGTCAAGAAGTACATTCTAAAACAATAAAGTTCAATACGTGGTGTGTGTAGTTGTCTGCGTTTATAACTCCAGTGTTTTCCCTGCGGTTTGAAATTTTGTGTGATCTTGTGAATTTCATGAGCCCAGGCAACTAACCACTCATACTAGATTGCATCCTGTCATCTCAACAGGAATAAATTAAGTTGTTGAATTTCATACAGATACTACATGATTTAATTAGGTTCACCATAAACATTAAATTATTTTGTACAAATTAAAAGTTCCATTTTTGTAAATGTAAAAACCACCAATTTCCTTTTTTGAGTGCAGCAGACTTTAGTCAGCTCCTTACTCCAGTATCCAGATAGGTGAGTTATTAAAAAAATGTAATGCTGTAAAGTTGCTGTAAAACATTTTACCATGGGAGTCTATGGGGCTTTACTCACTGCTGAAGTCAGCCTCAAGAGGACATCAGAAGAACTGGAATTTGCAACTTCACAGGCTTCATTTTCCAGTCCTGGAGGTTGCTCCTTGGAGATTACCTCTGCAAGCCCTGTGAATTATCTCAATGTAGAAATATCTAGCCAAATATTAACATCTTATAGGATTAATATCTTTAAATATACAACTAAAATCCTCAAAAGTGGCCTTTACTAACCAATCACCTGTCACGTTCATTCTACCCTCTCCACAGACCAAAAACAGCAGATTCATCTGAGGACCACGATCACTTTCACGTCCCCTTTCAGCCCAGCTTCACAAAGAGAAACAAAGATTCTGGAGTCCCAGAATTCAGGACTTTTGAACAAGTTTCTGAATCTGAGCAGCCAAACAGGGATCTTCTGGAATCAGTTTTGAAGCTACAGAAAGTTTTAGAAACACTACTACCTCCAGATTTTTCTCTAAATTTGGGAAGTGGTTTAGAAGTAGCAGTCCATAAGAATTTTTGGAGTCGCAGTAGCAGATTCGGTGAAGGGTTCCAGGATGGGACACAGAATTTCCTCCATGCCCTTTGGGTTCATCCTGCTGCTGATTGTCTGGTGTTTGTCATTTATTGATCCAGCTGTCTGCCAACATAACCCCACATCAGAGCCATCTTTCTCAAATCTGGTGATGTCTGATCTGCCAGGCTTCCACAGCACTGACCAACCTCTAGACCCAGGCTCGCATCATTTGCAAAATAATGAGAAGAAGAGTGGTCACGGAAAGCAACACTTCCAAAAGCTGAAGCAACACAAAGAACAACAACCGTCCACCAATACATCTACGGTGGTTAGGTGCTCAGTCAATGTGAAAATGAAAGCAACCTTCAGGTACATCAATGTCGTGCTTTCCTGTTTGATCTTTATTGTGGGAATCATTGGCAACGCCACCCTGCTGAGGATTATCTCCCAAAACAAAAGCATGAGGAATGGACCCAACGCTCTCATAGCCAGCCTCGCCCTCGGGGACCTGATATACATCACAATAGTCATGCCGATCCATGTCTATAAGGTACCGGACTTAAGTTTATATGTATTAATCCTTTTAACACCTCAATAGCTTTCATAATCTACTGACTTGAAAATCCCAAAAGGTAGCATTTAAGAAACATGTGACCTTTAATAGGTTTTTACCTGAAGTCCTGAAGAAAATTTAAGTGCAAGAAGCTCAAAAGAGTAGAAGAGTTAAAAGGCTCTGATCAGATGGTGGGAGAGGTCAACTGTTGGAACGAGGTCTCAGTGGATCTGAGATATCAGCGGGAGTCTGACCTCACAAAGCTTTTAAAATTAGTTCAAAGATTTACTGGAAGCCAAAGAATCTTTTTCTGAAAAGTTGCCAGTTTAGCATGTGGCTAAAATAACATCAAAGCCTAACTCTAAGAGTACATTTGACAATATCAGGAGGTTTAATATTTATGACCTGTGTAGCACTAACATGGACAATATGATGGGGAACAAAACCACTTCCTAGCTGAGTGTCTCTATCAGGAAGTTGAGTGTCGTACTGATAACAACCCAAAAATATCCTGCTGATTGTGATTGCTCACACACTGTTTTAAAGCTCTCTCGGTTTGTCCGTGTGTGTGTGTGTGTGTGTGCAGCCCTTGGCGATGAGGTGGCCCTTTGCCGAGAATGACTTTGGGCTGTTCCTCTGCAAGCTGGTTCCCTTTGTGCAGAAAGCTTCAGCCGGCATCACCGTCCTCAGCCTGTGTGCTCTGAGTGTGGACAGGTAATACAAATTTTACTATGCTGATGATCTTCTTGATGCATTTTCAATCATCCAGGAAAGTAAATCTCCAAAAGTTGATTCTGTTCATCTGGACGTAGCGTTTTGTGGGAGAAACGTTTCGTCACTCATCCAAGTGACTTCTTCAGTCTCAGCTGACTGCAGGTTTCCAATCTTATAAACAATACATTACAATAACTATACATTATTATTACATTATTATAAACAATACATTACAATAACTATACATTATTATTACATTATTATAAACAATACATTTGCATAATGACTGAAACCAGCCCACTGAAGGAACACTGGGCTGATGGTCGTATCCAGATATGCCCTTTATCAAAAATATCTACATGTCTAAAAAAACAGACTCTGTCATCAGCCTCTAGTCTTAGTCTTAAACCTCAAATAGTGGCGCTTGTTGTTTTAAAAAGGCTACTGTTTGTCAAAGCTGCTGTAGTCTAAAGAGACCAGCATGGCCTTGTGATGCTTGTATGCAGAGCTGGAGTAAATTCAAAATCCACATTTTGAATGATGATTTCATTCATTGAGGGAAAAAATCCAAACCTACCTACCTAGTAAAAAAACCACACAAAAAACCCTATTAATCGTCCACCCTTGTTAAATCACAAATTAACTGTGATTATCCAAATATTTTGGAAAGCTCAGTTTAATTTTTACCAGTCACACCCAGGTCTGATTACTGCCAGACCAGCTGAATTAAGAAATCACTTAAATAGAACCTGTCTGATAAAGTCAAGCAGGCAAAAAGATATCAAAAGACAGCACATCATGCTATAGTCTAAAGAGACAGCTGAGAAACAAAGTCAGTGACATCTGTCAATCTGAAAAGGGTTAAAAAGTGATTTCTAAGGGTTTTTGGACTCAACTGGACCACACTGAAGGCAATTATCCACAAACAGAGAAAACTTGGAACATTGACGACTCGTCGAGGAGGTTACAAAATAGTCCAGAACAACATCCAAAGAACTGCAGGCCTCACATGCCTCAGTTAAGGTCAAAGTTTATGATTCAACAATAAAGAAACTGGGCAAAAATGGTATCCATTGGAGAGTCCAGCAGAAAACCCCTGCTGACCAAAAACAACAAAAAGCCTTCTACATTCTAATGATCGCCAAAACCTTTGGGAAAATATTCTGTGACCTGACGAGGCGAAATCTTTTGGAAGGTTTGAGTTACATCTGGCATAAAACTAACTTCACAACTTGCCATAATAGATGGAAACATGAATTCTGCTTTCTACCAGAAAATACTGAATACTAGGAGACAAGTAAACTTGGGTTAAGTGCACCTCAAAAAATAAATAAAAAGAAGAAGAAGGAGAGGTTTTTTGGGGTGGTTTAGTCAAAGTCTGGAGTTAGATTAGATTGAGATGTGTTGACATGACCTTAAACCTTCATGTGACCAAATTAAACCAATTCTAGAAAGAACAGTGGGCCAGAGTTCCTGTACAGTGATTAGAAAGACTCATTGCCAGTTATCTAGCTAATTTTGTTGCCAACGGAGGCCCAACCAGTTATGACGTTTAGGAGGGCTGGGTAGGTTTGGATTACTTTCATCCTTATTAAATTAAATCATCATTTAAAAGCTGAATTTTGCATTTGCTCTGGTATCTTTGTCAAACATTAAAATTGGTTTGATGATGTGAGACATGTAAGTGTGAGAAATATGCAAAAAACTAAGAAATCAGGAGGTTTATCTACTTTCTAAGTGTGAAAATATGAAAAGGAAACAAGATCTGCATCAGATTAGATTTAAATCTGTCATTGTGCTAAAACTATGTGTGAAACTAACATTTATGGAATGAATATTTTTCATGAACATTAACAGAAGACGTATTTTTCAAACTGTTCCATCTTACTTCCAGGTACCGAGCTGTGGCATCCTGGTCACGGGTGCAGGGCACGGGTCTCCCCACGGTAACAGCGGTGGAGATTATGGTGATCTGGGTGCTGTCGGTGGTGCTGGCTGTGCCGGATGCTGTCACCTTCACTATGGTCCCTTCCACATACAACAACCATAGCTTCAATGTCTGCATGTTGTCACACAGGAACACACCCTTCCTGAAAGTGAGTCTGCACTCTGAGAGCTTGCGTATGTGGGCGTGTGTGTGTTTATGGGAACATCTGATAAATATTTAACCCTCAAAACTGACTAGTGGCTGCTACAACAGTTTCTTCACATCCTCCACAGCTCTCACGTGTCTCTTAATAGTTTTTTCACCTGTAAGGAAGCTTTTTTAAGTGGTATGTCAAATAGAAAATTGAAGGTAAAACAATAAGAGAATGAGAGAATGAGCTGGTAGGGAGTGGTAAAGATTTATCAATTCTTAGCTATCCCAGCTATGCCAGAGTATCCTTGGGAAACATACTGAACCAGAGGCACCAGTGTGAGTGTTTGCACAAACATTAGACATGGCACTTTGGTACTTTGTGCTACAGTTTAACAGATATCAGGTAAAAGCAAGAAGCCGTGTGTCAGGTTTGATCATGATGCCACTTTAAGATGAATGGTCTCCATGGACGGGAAATAAGTGGCCACTTTCGTCCATTTCCATGGACTCGTGGTTTTTACGTCTCTGGGCGAGGCCTCTTTAACTCAGACGTTTAGGACAACATTTCCTGTTTATGTCTCCAGGTCATGAGTAGCACAAACAAACAGCACAGGCACTTGAATCTGAACCTGGGTCAGCTGACCTGCTATCAGGTGTTGTGTTTGCATATTAAAACTGAATCTTTGACGTAACAAAGCAGCTGGGTTCAAGTACAAGCTACCAGCTCCAAACACAGATCACAATCATGGTCATAAACAAAAAGCAAAGTTTAGAAAGACGAACATGTTCACATGGGCTTATTAAAGGATAGTGTGGGTTTATTTTAACCCAGTTCATTTCCCATTAGTGTGGCTGTGGGCTTGGTCCACTCTAATGTTGCACTCTCCTACATGGAAAAGTTTTGATTCATGATGGTAATGCCAGCTTCCTGCAGCATTCAAGGAACATGGATTAATTAATGAGTCATTTCCAACATGTTTTGGATCAGACACAGAAGGGAGCTGAAATCAAATCACCAGCATATTTATCCACACACACTAATTTGATTTATCAGCCAGCTGGTGTTTGTTGTGCTCCTCCTTTTCCTGAATCTCTGGAAAACAAGTGCAAAGTTAGTATAACTAACAGAAAACCAAACACACCCTCGCAAACTGTCAGTCTATTTAATTTCCCATCTCTTCCTCCAAAATGTCAATGCACCATGTCAGTGATTGCTGTTTCAACCCCTCCACCTACACCAACATCCAGCTGCCAATTACAGTATGCTGCAGATTTTCAGGAGCCTATCACAGTAGACTTAGGGTGAGAGGTGGTGTACACCTGGACAGGAGGCCAGAACATCATGGTGCCAACACAGAGAGACAGATAACTGTTCACACTCATATGCATACCTACAGCCAATTTGGAATCATCAGTTAACCTACCAAGCACATCTATGTACAGTCAGGAGAGATTTACGCAAGGAGGGGGGGTTAAATTGCTGACATAAAGGTCCCAGCTGAACTCAAATCCAGGATCAATTTTATATAGTATACAGAACCGCAAACAATACCCTTTATAATGTAAGATAAAAAGCCTCAGAGCCGACACATGCCCCCTTGAGGCTCATATGGAGGCCCAAAAGGACAGCAGCTATGGGGCCCACGTGTTTTCTTTGGACAAGCCCATAGTGGGTATGTCTATAGAAAACCCAAAGGGGCTAAACTGCTGTCGACTCTGTGTATGTGCACTCATTTGAGGATCACGGGAGATAAACGTGGGTTTGTCCTGCCCACACTGCTGCAGTCTGTGGATTTTACAGACTGTGTGGAGAGTGAAACTGAGGATCCAGATGCAGATGTGTGGAGGCAGTTAGAATTAAACAGAAAACCCCCCCACCTTTATTGGCAAATAAATATTATGCAAAATCCATAAACAAAGAAAGAAAAAGGACACATAACTATCAAAATAAAGCAGGAAGTGAAATCTAAATAGCAGCATGCAGAAACAAATTAACGTAACACTAGGAAACTAACAGGAGAGGATGGTAAAATGGTAAATGGCCTGCATTTGTATAGCGCTTTTCTAGTCCCTAAGGACCCCAAAGCGCTTTACACAACCTGTCATCCACCCATTCACGCACACATTCACACACTGGTGATGGCAAGCTACATTGTAGCCACAGCCACCCTGGGGCGCACTGACAGAGGCGAGGCTGCCGGACACTGGCGCCACCGGGCCCTCTGACCACCACCAGTAGGCAACGGGTGAAGTGTCTTGCCCAAGGACACAACGACCGAGACTGTCCAAGCCGGGGCTCGAACCGGCAACCTTCCGATTACAAGGCGAACTCCCAACTCTTGAGCCACGGATGGAACAAATACACCGAGGGTAACTAAACTGTAATACAACCAGAAACTAAGAATGAGACTAAACACTCTAAAGAAAACACATGAAGAAAATTTAAACAAAAAGCAAACTCAGAAACAAGCAGAATACTTAAATAAACAAAACTTGAAAGCCCCCAAACTCAAAAACACTGGGTCAGTGACCCCGGACGAGGCCATGCAGGGGCTCATTTACCCACAGCTACCCATGGTGGGCCAACACGGGCACGTTTATGGGGAACAACCAGACAGTTGCCTGTGAGGAGGGTTTTATGACGGGTAACCATCTGCTGAGAGAAAAAACGAGAGCACAGAGAGATGGGTATAAAACACCAGCAGGATGCTATGTAGTAAAGCTGTTTCAGGTCTGTGCTGCATGTGTCAGCTGTTGGCTCTAGAGCACTGTGATGTGAACCAACAGATTCTAGAAAGTTTTTACATCCAGAAAAAATCTGTGAATACAGGCTAGCATTGAAATATGGTCACTCGTGTCTCCAAAAACAAGACGATGGTGGCCAGGATGTTAAAGCTGAAGTTTCCAAAACCAACATTACTATGTCCATCCTTTATGTACAGTCTGTGGGTGTAATGTGGTTGTCTCTGTGTTTTTCAGCACTACATCGAAGCCAAGGACTGGTGGTTTTTTGGTTTCTACTTCTGCATCCCTCTGGCCTGCTCAGCCATTTTCTACAGCCTCATGACCTGCGAGATGATCCAACACGAGAAAGAAAGTCTGAAGATCTCGCTGACCGAGCACCTCAAGCAGGTGATCACCAACACTGAAAAAAAAGGCTGTTTATCTTTAACACACAAACAAGCTTCTTATGCAAAGTCCTCTCTGCAGCGGAGAGAAGTCGCTAAGGTCGTGTTCTGCCTGGTGTTGATCTTCGCCTTGTGCTGGTTTCCTCTCCATCTGGGTCGCCTGCTGAAGAAGATCATCTATGATCGAGACCTCAGTGAGCAGCGATGTGAACTCCTGAAGTAGGCCAACCATCATGCACTGCTGGGAAAACAAAGCTTTTTCTGTTTGTTTTTTTCTGGCTGTTTACACGTGTCTACATTTTCTAGTTTCCTGCTGGTCCTCGACTACATCGGCATCAACATGGCCACCATCAACTCCTGCATCAATCCCATAATCCTCTTCTTTGTGTCCAAGAAGTTCAAAAACTGCTTCAAGGTAAACACTGAACATGGCTGCGCTGTGTGAGAGCGAGTTTTTAATCTAGACTGCCAAGAATCTGCTTGTTTCTGTGCCAGCGTAGCATCGCAGCAAGGTCACGGGGTCAAAGGGCGTGAGATAGATATAACAGAGAAACAGAAACTTATCAGATGCTCCCAGAATGGAATTATCTAGAGGACAGAATGAGAGGGGAGATGTATAAACATGGAAAGGTCGTGACCTATGATAGGAGACTTATGGGAAGTTAGTTCTGTAGGGTTAAAGAGGCACTCCACCGAATTAGCACATAAAGGGGTGTGAGTGAGGTCATGTTAACAATCCATTAAATTTTAGCTCACATCCACCAACACCTTCAAGGTCAACTCAACGAATTAATGGTTGAATTAAAGCCTTAACTTAAGAACTATGATCCCTACACGTGTGGTGTGTATGCAACACATACAGGAGAAAATACCCTATAAAGACTTAAAATATCATGCCACATTTGACCACTGACCTCCTCTTCAAGGTCAATAGATTGATCTGAAGGTCAAGCTGATGATAATGCTATATCAGGATACTAAAGGTGCTGAGGTGGTTCTCTGCTCTTTCAACAATGTGTCTCCTGTGAGTCGCTGAAAGAGGTACGCCTTTAACCTGACTCCCCTCTGTCTGTCTGTCTGTCTCTCTGCAGTCCTGTCTGTGCTGCTGGTGTTACTCTGGCTCTCTCTCTAACAGCATGCTGCCTCTCCACCATGGGACGAGCCTGCAGTACAAACACACTGACCACTGAGCGAGCAGGACACTCGCCTGCATCTGCAGCTCTGAGCGCTGAACCAGCAGCCACACAGAGACACTGACTGTGTGTGAAATACAGCACAGAGTACACCAGCGCTTTCATGTGTAGTCTTTACCTTTATTAGTGCATTTATTCAATTCTGTATTATATTATGTGTATTATATGTGATATAGTTATACTATGTGTCAGACCTTATAGCTGCAGTGTAGTGACGTTTAAATGTTTAGTGACAAGTTCGAGTTCCTTCGAAAAAAAGAAAAGAAAAGGTTTTCCTCAAACCCTGAGCTCCGAATTCAACCTCATCCAACATCTTTGGGATGAATTGGAAAGCCAAATGAGCCGGACCTCATCACCCACGGTCTGTGTTGGGCCTCTTGTGGCTAAACAAAGTATTACATTAATTATGATAACGTAAATAATGTGTTTTTGTGCCCTTTAACTTTTACTGCAGATAAGCTGTTAAATGACAGCAAATCTTTGTTTTTACTAAAGAAAAGAAAATTAACAAAATCTTATTTTATCAGATCAATTTGAAATAGCAATATTTTTTCATGATTGAAAAACCATCTAAAACAAGAGAGAATTTCTTGTTTTATTTTCATACTTGATAAAAAAAATTATCTTGTTTTGATATTTTTTTCTGTAGATTTTGAAGTGTGTCCACAAAAACAGTGCATTGTCTCTGAATTAACAGAAACGTTTCATTTTTCTAGATCTTAGATGTGTCTGAGTTGCACGCAGCCATTTTTTCTTTTTTCTTTTCTGCATCCTATTTATTGTTGTTTAAACATGTAAAATAATATTCAGTTAGTGCAAACAGAAACAATTGTGATGTCAAATGGTACAATAGCGTCCTCTAGAGGCTGAAATTTTGCATCACATCGCACAAAATCAAACGTCACACGTGATGGTAAATGCAAACGTCAGGGTCTTTCTGCTTTCGCAGCTGAAGCTGAAATTTAAATGAAGTGAAATATAAAACCTGTGTGTGCTGTGGAGCAGCGATCAGACCAACAATCTGACTTCCACCAAAGTCTCTAAACATGTCAGCACATGGACTGAAGTTACTAGTGTTGAACTATTCATCTGTTTTATATCTATACTTACTGTGACTTGTTTAATAAGTATTACACGTGTTTGTTAATAAAAGTATATTCTCCACATGCTCATGAAGCTCTGCTTTGGTTTTTATATGTGTGTGAGTGCTAAATGTCTGATTTTTTTCCAGTGCACTGCAGTTAAGAGCTTCTGTAAATGCACTCAGTCCTTTGGTTCCCAGATAGGGCTTTCAGAGGGACACGCATCATGCTGTCAGCTCTGTGAGGCAATTTTATTTTACATATTTCAGATTATATATTGAAATTTTACAAAAATATTTAATCTGACTCTCATACATTTTCTTTGTCTCATAACTTTATTGTTTTCAGATACTTTTATTATTTTACTCTGCTACTTTGTAACCTAGTTTTTAATTTCATAATATGTCTCATAGTTTGAATTAGTTGATTCATCATTCTGACTTTTAATCTCATAATTGTAATTTAGCATTTTGATTTTTTTCTGCATTATTACTAATAATGTTTACAATATTGTTTAAGTCTAAAAATATTTTAAGAAATATTTTTTTATTGGCGTCAACGAGCTTCCATACATACGAAAAACATGTCCTTGAGCAGAGGTAATTTAATTTGAAAGTTCACGCCCTGTTTGTGGCGCTTTTCCGCTGACCACGTGACTGACGGACAGCGGGGAGCTGGGTGAGGTCCCAGCCTATGACGTGGGCGCGTAAACACGGGAAAGGGCGAACACGGACATCGGTGTGTGTGGTCGATCGATCCGGATCAGTCCGGTGGTCTGACAGTGATCTGGGGTCTACTGAAAACATCAAAGGGGATCAGCTGGGCTTCATTTTGCAGCGTGTGGTTGGGCGGAGGAAGGATGCGTTGCCTGGTAACAGAGAACGGAGTGAGGATGAAAGCAGGCCAACCGTCGCTCTGAGTGAACGTCTTCCGCCGTAACGGTCCACATTTTCTTCTTTTAACAGTTCGGTTTAAATCTATTGTATCGAACCAGCAGCTTTTTAACTGATCAGCGGATAAAGGTGGTGATGCCTGAAGAATACACCGTGTACTGACCTCATTACACGCTGGGCATTTAAGATTTTTACGACATTTTAAAGCTGTAATACGCCTTTAAGAGGCTACATGAGGGATGCTTTAACCCCAACGGTCATTTTAACACGTTTAAGGCTAATATACCTAATTAATATGGATGGATACAGTGGTGGTTCCTAAAGCCCTTAAGATATTAAACTTATGTGTTTTTTGGTATAATAGGGATCACATAGTGCACTGTTTACCAAAATATTACCCACAGATTTCAGTTTATTTGAGTTTTAGTGCTATAAATCAGTCTAACTTCAAGAGTAGGACCCATAAATAATTACTTTTTACTTATTTAAACATAAGCTAGATTTTTTAAAATGTATTCTATCAGTTCTAATTTGGCAAAATCCAAACTTTGTATGCAGTTAGTGGAGATTTTAAGTCCAAGGTTGCGTTTTACAAAGTTTTATTGATATTTTATTGGCTTTTACTGACAGAATAAATAAATATAAGGCAGTTTTCTCCGCTCAACACTAGTGTCATACTTTAGTTTGTTTATGGGCTAATTAACAGGTGTTTTAAATACTAAAAACTCCAATTTGAAAGATTGTGTGGAGGGTTTTTCACAGAGATATTCTCCAGAAATGTCTGTTTATCTGGTTGGAATCAGTGCCAGCTTGCAGAGTGTTAAGTTGTTAAGTAAGCACAAGTCAAATTACACATCCTTTTGTCATTATTAATCCAGACAAATGCCATCATAAAGTAAATCTGTGCTCTTTTTGTGCAGTTTGCTAAGATTTTTATGCAATCATTTGTTCAAAATTGTGATTTTCAGGTCAAATAAAGAGTGTGTAATGAAATGAATGGGTTAATTACACATGCTGCAGCAATTTTAATTGTCCGCCTTAACAACCTGCCTGTGGTCTGTGGTTTAGGATGTGTGCCTGTAGTCTGCGTTGAGGGTGAAGCTGCCGTCATGCCGTGTACATGTGCAGAGTGGAGGAGGTGGATCCGCCCGCTGGTTCTGGTGCTTTATGCCCTCCTGCTGGTCGCTGTGCTGCCGCTCTGCATCTGGGAGCTGCAGAAGGACAAAGTACTGACACCTCCACCTGTGCTCATCTGTGGACCAAACATAGTCGCATGATCTCGTAGCCCCCTGTTCATGCTGTAATAAGCAGACTGTATATAAAAGATGGACTCATCTTTAGTAGTTTATCTGTTTTTTATCTTTAATGTATAAAAAGGGTGGAGTTTTATTTATGCAGTGTTCTCACTGCACAAAAAAACACAACAGTCCTGCAGTGACTAACTGTGATGTTGCAGGAAGGATGTTGGATACACTTTAAAGCCTGCGGTCTGTGTCTGCGTGCAGGTCGGCACTCACAGTAAAGCCTGGTTCATCGCTGGCGTCTTTGTGTTTCTGACCATCCCGATCTCGCTGTGGGGGATCCTGCAGCACATGGTGCACTACACACAGCCTGAGCTGCAGAAGCCCATCATCAGGTAAACACACACACACACACACACACATGCACTTCAGTTCTGTCTTCAAACACTCTAAATATCTCCACAGATACACTGAAGCAGGTCTGACAGAGTCTGACTTTAGGACTGTTGTATTTGACGTCAGCAACGAGGCGTCAGGTGTAAAAATGAAATAAGCTGCAGATTTCAAGCTGGATGCTGAAGTTGAAGGAAAAAGCAGAAAGTGGGTATTTTGTGCCTAAAAGCCTACTCTTGTTGGTAGCTATTAAATTTAATCTAATTTGAAAAGTCTAAAATTAGCTTCAGCAGTGAAGCTCTGAGGATGTTTTCCTCCATCTGTTATGCTGGGAACACTTCAGAAAGGCCAATGTGAGCAGCAGGGATGATTACAGCAAGATAAACCTGCCTCAGCATTTGATTTTTAATTAAAACAAACTTGGAACATTTATGAGTCTACCTTTCAAAATAAAAGTCTAAATCCAAATGTATCAGTAGATGTGAAATTGTTAGAATTACTTACTCCACACTATATTAAGATTTTTTTAGTCAAACAGGAGTTTGAAAAAAAATGATAAGAACAACTCTGAGCAGAGCTGCTGGTCTCCAGAGCTTGCAGTGGTTGGACTATGTGGCATAACTTACACAGACTGCATATAAACGTTGGATGTAGCCACTTTGACTTCACCCACTATTTTTTAATCTCTTGTTCTGAAGCGTTAACTTTAGCATTATGGTTGTTGCCATGTTGTTTTTGGGACTATAAGTGGCTGTGTGATGTTTAGTGGAGTGCTAACTTATGAGCTAAAGTTAGCTTGCTCTGTCTCTTTTCAACAGGATACTGTGGATGGTGCCGATCTACAGTTTGGACAGTGTGAGTCATTGTTACACACAAACGAACACAGACATCCAGCGACACAGACCCTTCAGTATTTTCTTCCTTTGCCGTGTTTATAACTCTTTTACACTTAATGAAATTCATCAAATTCTTTCCCTCATGTGACCTTTATGATTTCTGCTTGTTGAACGTCTTTCAGTGGCTGGCCCTGCGATATCCCAACCTGGCCATCTACGTGGACACGTGCAGGGAGTGCTACGAGGCCTACGTCATTTACAACTTCCTGGTTTTCCTGCTGAACTTCCTGAGTAACCAGTACCCCAGCCTGGTGCTCATGCTGGAGGTCCAGCAGCAGCAGCCACATCTGCCCCCGCTGTGCTGCTGCCCACCATGGCCCATGGGAGAGTAAGAAGAAGGGAGGTCACAGAGAGGGAGTTCAAAGTGTGTGATGAATGGATGCATGTTAAGTTTTTTCTCTCTCTGTCAGGGTGCTGCTGTTCAGGTGTAAGCTGGGAGTCCTGCAGTACACTGTGGTCAGACCAGTTACCACAGTGATAGCGCTGTGAGTTTTGTGCTATAACTGTAATGTTTTATAGCCTAATGTTTGTAACTGTAGCAGTAATACTTGATGTTGATTCCAGCTATTGGCTGTAGTCTTTCTGTTAGCTGTTGAAATATATCTATTTTTTCCAACATGATTAGTAATGCAGGATGAAACCTCTCCTTGTGTTTAGTGTGATAATTCAATCACTGCTAACCTACTTAGAGCAGCCGTGGCCCATTTTATCACCTAAAACTCTCCTGTGGTCCAAACAGACCTTTACTCAGAGCTGTGCTCATCACATGAGCCTAACAGAAAGTATTTTCTTTACTGCGTTTTCACTGATCTTCTGCTTGTTAAGGCTGTACAGAATCCTGCTGTTAGCAACCATGACATTTTTATTCAAACCTCATTCAACAGTTTTGATTTATAAGTGAAACAAAATGTTTTCATTATATATTATTTTATAAACATCACTGTCTTGATATTTTTACTTGAACTAGAAAATAATGTTCAAAATCAGTAATATTTAAAAAAAAAAACCAGAATGAAAATCACCTCTGACTTGACTGAAAATGAAAATAAAAGCCGTTTTTTCTACTGTAAAAATTTACAGTAACTTGTTTTTCCCACGTATGTATTCACAGCGATATCCACATGGAACAGTAGAGTACTGTACACCATTTTCTTTATTTTTCTACCTCAGTTTGGGAAAGTGTAGATGTTTTCATTTGTTTTGTAATCTGAGAGCAAACTGAAAAAACAGTGAAGTTTGTGACCTGCTAAAGTGACTGATTGCTTTTGTGTGCAGCATCTGTCAGCTCTGTGGGGTTTATGATGAAGCAAACTTCAGCTTCAGAAACGCCTGGTCCTACCTGGTCATAATCAACAACATATCACAGCTGGTAAAGACTCAGCGTCATCATCACAGAGCAGCAGTTTCGCATTCCCAGTGTGTCAAATACACCTGTTTCTGGTTGTTAGCACACCTGGTTACATCTGGATTATTGTGGGGTTTTTTGTATTTGAACATCTGGTATGAGACTGCATTACATCAGAGCATGTAGTACAAACATTAGCCCCCAGCCCGAAACTTACCTGAACCCTGTTTAACCTTTACACAGTTTTTTTTTAAGCCAGTATCCTTCAGAAAAAGTGAAAACTGATCGCTGAGGCTTTTTTTTTAGGTTATCTCAGTTAATACTAAATTTAAAATCTATGATTTCTGTGAACAAGAGATCAAGTAAAATTCCAAAATTATATTTTTGTTTCTTTCTCTGCAGTTTGCCATGTATTGTCTGGTGTTGCTCTATCGAGCTCTCAGGGAGGAGCTGATGCCCATCAGGCCTGTGGGGAAGTTCCTCTGTGTCAAACTGGTCGTGTTCGTCTCCTTCTGGTAAGAATGGGAGTGTGATTGTAATAGCTTTGGGTTTTGAGCCGTTTCATTTTTCCCTTTAAACAGATGCAGTGCTGATACATTCATTTTGTCTCCAGGCAGGCGGTTTTAATAGCACTGCTGGTGAAGGTTGGTGTGATCTCTGACAAACACACCTGGGACTGGGACAGCGTGGAGGCCGTGGCTACTGGTCTGCAGGTACAGATCATACTGCTGCATCAGTCAGCTGACCTTTGATTTATTTGTCTTCATGTTTAGATAACAGGTGAGATTTCCTGGACTTTTAGCAGAGATTAAAATTTAGCAACGTTCAGCTTTCTGTACAGATTAGAAGACAAATGAACTAAAAACAGTAAAAGCGATGAAAATAAATGCCACAGTGTTCAGATAAAGCATGAAAACTGAGTAGCAGAATAAAAAGAGGACTTTAATGACACTTGCTGATGGGTGCTGCAGAAAAACTGGCAAGAAACCAACAATAGCCCAAACATCAAGGAGTTGAACTAAAAATGCAAAAAATGAAGTATCACACCAAAAACAGAAGCAAAGTCACAAAATAATATGGAGAATTAGGTGAAATGAAGTACTGTAAACATCATTAGTGTGATATTAGGATCACACTCAGCAGCAGTGCAGTGTTTCCTAAGGCACTTTGTGAAAACAGTAAGGTACACTGAAAACTTTGAGGGTCCAGGAAGAAGAAGAAGAAGACTGAGCAGCAGGGAGGGATTTAAACAGGTACATCCTCGAAATATGACAGAAAAGCTGCCTGATATCAGACAGAACTCTGACTCTCACATCTGGAATCAAACCAACACAAAAGATGATGGAAAAGTAAACCATTCAGTACAAATTTGTATATATTTCTGGTCTTTCTGCATGAATTGATGGAACAGCTAAAATGAAACAGGATGAAACATCAGAAAAACTGACTTCTTAAGGTGAAATGACTGCAAGAGGCACACAAAAACACAAGGCACAAAATAAGGAAATCAATTTTTTTTTAAAAACAGTTAAACACATTTTACGCTGCTGTTTCTATTCTGAAAGATAACTGAGTTTTTACTCATATAGGACTTCATCATCTGCATAGAGATGTTTCTGGCTGCCATCGCTCACCACTATACCTTCACCTACAAGCCCTATGTACAGGTAACCCTATCTATCTATCTATCTATCTATCTATCTATCTATCTATCTATCTATCTATCTATCTATCTATCTATCTATCTATCTATCTATCTATCTATCTATCTATCTATCTATCTATCTATCTATCTATCTATCTATCTATCTATCTATCTATCTATCTATCTATCTATCTGTTTCTGTCCATCAGGAAGCAGAGGAGGGGTCGTGTTTTGACAGCTTTTTGGCCATGTGGGATTTCTCTGATATCAGAGCTGATGTCAGTGAGCAGGTCCGCCATGTTGGTGAGTGTCTGACTCAGAAATCATCACAGTATGTGGAAATGACACTGAAGCAGTTTGTTGAGGAACACATCAGTGATTGGAAATGGGGCTAAACTGCTTTTGGTGCTACTGTTCTCTCTGTTTTAGATGTTCTTACAGTTTTTCTCAGTTGCTTTGGTGCGTTTCTCAGAACACCATTAACATTTGCACAGCAGTTAGTGCATTTCCCAAAACAATTAGTGCAAACTGCAAAACCTAGTGGATAGCCTGCAAAAGCACGTCACATGCACAGAATTGATTATCCATACCTCAAAAGCAAGTATCCATGTCAATGAAACTGTCAGTGCCATCAAAATGAAAAGTCTTGACACCATCTTTATGAACAAGATAGTCAAATGGCATTGTCATGTTTCCACTATGACAGTTTATAATTTCAGTGTTTCCCATTGCAAAAACAATTGGTGACACCTGAAAATGCTGATGACAGCACTATGGCCTACCTGTACAGCCATCTGAAATGTGCAGTAAAGTCACTGTAGATGTTATGGGAGTCTTGGGAGTAACTGAGACACTGAATACGTACGTTTCACATTTCCATTGTGTAGAAGTGTTTGTAATCCTACAGAATTGTGCAAAAGAAAAATATGCTACAGTCACTTGTTCACTGTAGAATACATGTAAACATAAAATCACCCATTTGGTAGAGCTGTGCACTAATGTGAACAATAAACAGCACATGTAACAGTACAGTAAATCATTCTGGCACATCCAGACGTTCCTGTCTGTCTGGCCACATATTTTCATCTACATCACAACAGATGTTATCCCTCGCAATGCAGCGAGGAAAGTATCTCCTGGAGTGGCGAATCCATCCTCTGCAGGACCCTGCTGTGATGTCGTCACATGCTGCATCCATGGCTGCTAGCAGGGCCATTTGCTCATGTGGATGACGGTCATAAACTTTCCACCTCCAGGCAGAGAAAAACTCCTCTATTGGATTAAGGAATGGGGAATATGGAGGGAGATATTCAACCAGAATTCTGTCATGTGCTGCAAACCACTCTCTGACCTGATGGGAGTGGTGAAAACGGACATTATCCCAGACAACAACATACTTGCTGAGTTGGCCTCCACCTCTCTCATTCTCAGGGACTAGGTCCCTGTAAAGAGTGTCTAAAAATGTCAGGAGATGTTGGGTATTGTATGGACCAAGAAGGGGGACATGGGTGAGGACGCCGTTGTCTGAGATGGCTGCACACATGGTAATATTCCCTCCGCGCTGACCAGGGACTTCAGTGGTTGCCCTTTGTCCAATGCGATTTCTTCCACGCCTTCTGCCTTTGGCCAGATTGAAATCTGCCTCATCAACATATATGAATGTGTGCAGTGTTTCCCTGGCTTCCAGCTCCAGTACACGCTTTAGAGAGAGACAGAAATGCAATGTCACAATATGCCTGTGTACAGTAACAAACAGTAATGCATGCATTTGGTAAAACACATTGTAGAGTATGTGCTGTGGAATTGCAAGTGTACTGCATGAAACTACGAAGTACTGTAAAACAGTTTGCAGTGCAGAACATAGAAGACCAGCTTTACCTGCACATACTGGTGACGGATCTCCTTCACCCTGTCACTGTTTCGTTCAAATGGCACTTTATACAATTGCTTCATGTGGATTTCATTTTTCTTGAGTACTCTGTCAATTGTTGAAATTGAAACAGATTCAATATGGCCAAATACCGTGTAATTCTCTATGACAGCGCTTTGTATGTCTCTCAGCTTTATTGCATTGTTTGCAATGACCATTGCACAAATGGCTTCTTCTTGCTGTGGGGTAAAAAGGGGCCCTCTTCCGCCTCCGCGAGGTTGTCTTACAATCCTATGTGGTGCAGAGTGAACTTTTTGTGAAATTGCAAATACAGTACAGTAACATGTGATGTGTCTGAGATGGCACAGTACAGTACAGTGTATTACTGTTTGCATACCTGTTTTCCCTACGGAATGTTTGAATGATTGAACTGACAGTAGTTCTTCCAATATTGGGTTGCACCCTTCGACCAGCCTCCTCCATGGTGAGGCCGTGATTGACAACATGGTCCACAATTGTAGCCCTTATTTCATTAGGAATCCGCCTATATCTGCCTCTTCTCCCTCTTCCCCTTCCCCTTCCTCCCCGCATCCTCACCCCTCTTCCACGGTGCTGACCTTCCATTTTGTGTCACAGAAGTGTAGAAATGGTACACACTAGCTCCTGCGCAGTTTATATATGTTTGCCAATTGGGGATTCACAGGATTCATCCATAATTGACAGTGAACAAGTTGTTTGTCATTGGTTACAACTAAACTTTCACACGCCTCCTCATGAGTGACAGCTGTAATTCACCTGAGATCAATTGTTCAATTTCGGAGACATTTCCAGGAAAAATGATACAGAAAGGTATAGGATTTGCTTGACAGATGGCCAATATTTGGCATGTGATAACTAGTTCAACAATTTTGTGTGTGATGACTCAAGCAATGGATGTATGACTATTAGTTTTATTGGGAACGACTATTCAGCATCCATAGGTATGATTACTTTTGACTGACATGACATAAGCAAATGGAAATGTCAGAAAGCAGCAGGGAAATGTATGGAAGCAACTGATTCATGTCCAAAATCATTTGCAGTTTGTTCAGAGAGAGGAGAAATTGCTACTATGATGTGCACAAATGACTGAGTGTTGTGGAGGTTGAACTAATAGTTATGAGAATTTCAATTCTGATCTGAGAAACGCACCAAAGCGACTGAGAAAAACTGTAATTTTGAGTGTAGAAAAAGGGAAAAAAGACACTGCAGCTGTTACATGTTTGTTTCCTCCCTCCCCGCTCAGGTCGGACGTTCCTGGGTCGTCCCAACAAGATGTATTTCGGTGCTGCGGCTCGACCCGAGCACACTGAGCACACCGGCCTCCTCGCAGCCACCTCGCAGGACCCCATCGCCGTGGCAGCCACGTCGATGCCCACCTCCCCTTCGTCAAGTGGGCGCTATCAGGGGCTCGGCCACACCACGGCACCCCACTCTATCTCCGCTCCTGCTGGGTTCACGTCCTCGTCTTGGGATGAAGACAGCGAAGGGTCTCCTCCACAGGCGGGTGGAGCCCAATAACAACAGGGACGTACAGCAAAGAGGAGAGAAAGAGACTCTCAGTTTCTGTATTCAAATCTAAAACAAACTATAAACATGAACTCTTCTGAACTTTCTGCACTTACGTTTAAAAAAAAAAACGAAGCCAAGCATACAAGCATACTGTAACGTTAAAGCCATGTTTGTTGGAAATCTTTGGTATTTAAAAATAACTACTCAGATTTCAATGTCTGAATATGTATTTTGATGTCAAATGATGTAATTTTGATAAATGTATCTGTCGCGTGTGAAGGAAAAGGATTGGAGAGTTTTCAGCAGGTTATTCGAGCTAGCTTTGACTATTTCTTCTAACTTATTATACATAAATAAACAGACTGTGCTATGAGCAATCACAAGTGTAGTCCTGTACCTCTGATAACTCAAAAACATCCCTTAACTATCTGAAGAACAAACATCAGCATAGTAATATGTCTGTGAAGGTTCTCAGTCATCCAGGTCATCGTAGTCAAAGGAGCTTGCTAAGAAAAGCATCTGGACTTCTTTAAGTTGCTTGAAGACGTTTCACCTCTCATCCGAGAAGCTTCTTCAGTTCTAAGGTCAAATGGTGGAGAGTCCCAGATTTAAACCTAGTGAGAGTATCCCCCCGCAGAGGGACAAAAGGACCCCCCGATGATCCTCTAATCGGCTGAGCCAAGGTGTGAAACTGGGTGTGGGTCCCAATCAGCCAGAGTTTCGGGTGAGCTCTTTGTGAAACCTGGGCCTACCTTATCATGCGAATACCTGAGGTCAGATGGCCCAGGATATGAGTGGGCGTTAAGGCGTCTGGGGAGGGAACTCAAAACTGGATTATAGATGCTATCTATAATCCAGTTTTGAGTTCCCTATTATAGATTCTATCTCCTCCAGAAGCAGCTGAAAGGTGCTTCCACAAACGGTGACAGTCTCCCAGCATAATGTGTAGTGCCCAGACTAGAGTTGGTCCTTAATGTCTCGTATGCGCAGTGATTCTACCACAGGGTCTTGTTGTAGTTGGCATGCCCAGAAACCCATGAAGGCGAGGCGTCCTTTTTAGATCCCCCGGAGTTAAAGGTCCATATGACAAGATGAAGCTACAATCCCCAACCGTCAAAGGGGAATTAGCTCAAATGGGAGAGCGCTCGCTTAGCATGCGAGAGGTAGCGGGATCGATACCCGCATTCTCCAGTGACCCTTTGCACATCCCCGAGATGCCAACCAGCAAATTCTGCATCCAATCCATTGGTTTTGTCTCATTATGTCTATGACTTTACTCATTATACTCACTTTTCAAGGCTTTGTGTCATCACTTCAGGGAAGCATTCAAAGGAAAAGAAAAAGTAATGTTGTCGTGTAAATAAGAATGCTAGGGGTGCTAGACCAATGGCAAAGGAAAAGCCTTATAGTGAGTTCAAGGTGAGCCTTGACACTAAGCATGGAGAAAGGGACTTGTACCAATTGGTATGGCAGAGAGATGAAGCTGGAAAGGATGGACAGCAGTTTAAAGTCATTAAGGGTGGAAATGGTAATGTGCTAACAAGGGAAGGAGTACTTTGAAGGGAAGATGTGGGTGGAGACCAAATAAAGGGGTGATTTGTGACACCAGGATAGCAGCAAGTGTGAAAGGCAAGCTTTACAGGACGGTGGTGAGAACTGCTCTGATGTATTGTTTTATGACTGTGGCACGGAGGAAAAGACGAGAGGCCGAGATGGAGTTGTCAGAGTTGAAGATGGTAAGTTTTTTTATGTTGGGAGTGTCCAGGATGGAAAAAGATTAGAACTGACTATGTCAGAGGGACAGCTGGGGTTGAGCGGTTTGGAGACAAAGTTAGACCGGTAAGGCTGCGGTGGTTTGGAAATGTGCAGAGGAGGAAAATAAGATATACTGGGAAAAGGGTGTAAAATATGGAGCTGCTAGGCAGGAGGAAAAGAAAAATACAGAAGAGAAAGTTCATGGATCTAGTTGAGGAGGACATGAAGAGGGTTGCTGTGACAGAGGAGAATGCTAGGGGCAGGGTGAGATGGAGGCAGATGATCCACTCTGGCAACCCCCAAGAAGAACAGGCTCAAAGAAGAAGCCAGCATCACTCCAGGCTTCTACCAAAGTGTTACGCAGCCCCTCGTGGGGGATCTGGAGTAGATTTCCCTGCGTCGATACACTAGCGCTCAGCTCGCATTTTGTCCATCCAGACTACATGGTCGCAGAATAAATTCCCAATTCTGCTGGCAAAGAAACTGCAGCAACGAGATGAGGTGGCCGAGAGGTTAAGGCGATGGACTGCTAATCCATTGTGCTCTGCACGCGTGGGTTCGAATCCCATCCTCGTCGAGTCCTCTTTCTACTTATCTTAATGCATGTTGTGAGATTGGCTGCCAAAGTAGGCATGATGCAATGCCTCAGCTCTTCTTTGGCTCAGTACTCCCTATAGTTCACCATGTGGTCTTGTTGCACAGGTCACGTTAAAGAGAATGGTCTGCTAATACAATGGCCAAAAGATACTTTGTTTCCAGAATAGTCAGTACTCCAAACGAACGCATGTGGCTTCCTTTGGCAAATGTTTATTTGCACGTCTCCTCTGAGTACCTTTCAGGTACTGTCAGGCTAACGCTGGCTTTAAACCTCATCAGTGTTTGTCCATCTGAGGTGATTTTCTCCCCTCTTACCTTCACAATACTGGCCGATGGCAGCCAAGAGTCACGCAGCAATGCCCCCAGTCCAGTCTGACATCTCTTTTTCTCCAGAAGCAGCTGAAAGGTGCTTCCACAAACGGTGACAGTCTCCCAGCATAATGTGTAGTGCCCAGACTAGAGTTGGTCCTTAATGTCTCGTATGCGCAGTGATTCTACCACGGGGTCTTGTTGTAGTTGGCATGCCCAGAAACCCATGAAGGCGAGGCGTCCTTTTTAGATCCCCCGGAGTTAAAGGTCCATATGACAAGATGAAGCTACAATCCCCAAGCGACAAAGGGGAATTAGCTCAAATGGGAGAGCGCTCGCTTAGCATGCGAGAGGTAGCGGGATCGATACCCGCATTCTCCAGTGACCCTTTGCACATCCCCGAGATGCCCACCAGCAAATTCTGCATCCAATCCATTGGTTTTGTCTCATTATGTCTATGACTTTACTCATTATACTCACTTTTCAAGGCTTTGTGTCATCACTTCAGGGAAGCATTCAAAGGAAAAGAAAAAGTAATGTTGTCGTGTAAATAAGAATGCTAGGGGTGCTAGACCAATGGCAAAGGAAAAGCCTTATAGTGAGTTCAAGGTGAGCCTTGACACTAAGCATGGAGAAAGGGACTTGTACCAATTGGTATGGCAGAGAGATGAAGCTGGAAAGGATGGACAGCAGTTTAAAGTCATTAAGGGTGGAAATGGTAATGTGCTAACAAGGGAAGGAGTACTTTGAAGGGAAGATGTGGGTGGAGACCAAATAAAGGGGTGATTTGTGACACCAGGATAGCAGCAGGTGTGAAAGGCAAGCTTTACAGGACGGTGGTGAGAACTGCTCTGATGTATTGTTTTATGACTGTGGCACGGAGGAAAAGACGAGAGGCCGAGATGGAGTTGTCAGAGTTGAAGATGGTAAGTTTTTTTATGTTGGGAGTGTCCAGGATGGAAAAAGATTAGAACTGACTATGTCAGAGGGACAGCTGGGGTTGAGCGGTTTGGAGACAAAGTTAGACCGGTAAGGCTGCGGTGGTTTGGAAATGTGCAGAGGAGGAAAATAAGATATACTGGGAAAAGGGTGTAAAATATGGAGCTGCTAGGCAGGAGGAAAAGAAAAATACAGAAGAGAAAGTTCATGGATCTAGTTGAGGAGGACATGAAGAGGGTTGCTGTGACAGAGGAGAATGCTAGGGGCAGGGTGAGATGGAGGCAGATGATCCACTCTGGCAACCCCCAAGAAGAACAGGCTCAAAGAAGAAGCCAGCATCACTCCAGGCTTCTACCAAAGTGTTACGCAGCCCCTCGTGGGGGATCTGGAGTAGATTTCCCTGCGTCGATACACTAGCGCTCAGCTCGCATTTTGTCCATCCAGACTACATGGTCGCAGAATAAATTCCCAATTCTGCTGGCAAAGAAACTGCATCTACGAGATGAGGTGGCCGAGAGGTTAAGGCGATGGACTGCTAATCCATTGTGCTCTGCACGCGTGGGTTCAAATCCCATCCTCGTCGAGTCCTCTTTCTACTTATCTTAATGCATGTTGTGAGATTGGCTGCCAAAGTAGGCATGATGCAATGCCTCAGCTCTTCTTTGGCTCAGTACTCCCTATAGTTCACCATGTGGTCTTGTTGCACAGGTCACGTTAAAGAGAATGGTCTGCTAATACAATGGCCAAAAGATACTTTGTTTCCAGAATAGTCAGTACTCCAAACGAACGCATGTGTCTTCCTTTGGCAAATGTTTATTTGCACGTCTCCTCTGAGTACCTTTCAGGTACTGTCAGGTTAACGCTGGCTTTAAACCTAATCAGTGTTTGTCCATCTGAGGTCATTGTCTCCCCTCTTACCTTCACAATACTGGCCGATGGCAGCCAAGAGTCACGCAGCAATGCCCCCAGTCCAGTCTGACATCTCTTTTTCTCCAGAAGCAGCTGAAAGGTGCTTCCACAAACGGTGACAGTCTCCCAGCATAATGTGTAGTGCCCAGACTAGAGTTGGTCCTTAATGTCTCGTATGCGCAGTGATTCTACCACGGGGTCTTGTTGTAGTTGGCATGCCCAGAAACCCATGAAGGTGAGGCGTCCTTTTTAGATCCCCCGGAGTTAAAGGTCCATATGACAAGATGAAGCTACAATCCCCAACCGTCAAAGGGGAATTAGCTCAAATGGGAGAGCGCTCGCTTTGCATGCGAGAGGTAGCGGGATCGATACCCGCATTCTCCAGTGACCCTTTGCACATCCCAGAGCAGCCCACCAGCAGGTTCTGTAGTCAGTCCATTGATTTTGTCTCATTATGTCTATGACTTTACTCATTATACTCACTTTTCAAGGCTTTGTGTCATCACTTCAGGGAAGCATTCAAAGGAAAAGGAAGGAAAAGAAAAAGTAATGTTGTCGTGTAAATAAGAATGCTAGGGGTGCTAGACCAATGGCAAAGGAAAAGCCTTATAGTGAGTTCAAGGTGAGCCTTGACACTAAGCATGGAGAAAGGGACTTGTACCAATTGGTATGGCAGAGAGATGAAGCTGGAAAGGATGGACAGCAGTTTAAAGTCATTAAGGGTGGAAATGGTAATGTGCTAACAAGGGAAGGAGTACTTTGAAGGGAAGATGTGGGTGGAGACCAAATAAAGGGGTGATTTGTGACACCAGGATAGCAGCAGGTGTGAAAGGCAAGCTTTACAGGACGGTGGTGAGAACTGCTCTGATGTATTGTTTTATGACTGTGGCACGGAGGAAAAGATGAGAGGCCGAGATGGAGTTGTCAGAGTTGAAGATGGTAAGTTTTTTTATGTTGGGAGTGTCCAGGATGGAAAAAGATTAGAACTGACTATGTCAGAGGGACAGCTGGGGTTGAGCGGTTTGGAGACAAAGTTAGACCGGTAAGGCTGCGGTGGTTTGGAAATGTGCAGAGGAGGAAAATAAGATATACTGGGAAAAGGGTGTAAAATATGGAGCTGCTAGGCAGGAGGAAAAGAAAAATACAGAAGAGAAAGTTCATGGATCTAGTTGAGGAGGACATGAAGAGGGTTGCTGTGACAGAGGAGAATGCTAGGGGCAGGGTGAGATGGAGGCAGATGATCCACTCTGGCAACCCCCAAGAAGAACAGGCTCAAAGAAGAAGCCAGCATCACTCCAGGCTTCTACCAAAGTGTTACGCAGCCCCTCGTGGGGGATCTGGAGTAGATTTCCCTGCGTCGATACACTAGCGCTCAGCTCGCATTTTGTCCATCCAGACTACATGGTCGCAGAATAAATTCCCAATTCTGCTGGCAAAGAAACTGCAGCAACGAGATGAGGTGGCCGAGAGGTTAAGGCGATGGACTGCTAATCCATTGTGCTCTGCACGCGTGGGTTCGAATCCCATCCTCGTCGAGTCCTCTTTCTACTTATCTTAATGCATGTTGTGAGATTGGCTGCCAAAGAAGGCATGATGCAATGCCTCAGCTCTTCTTTGGCTCAGTACTCCCTATAGTTCACCATGTGGTCTTGTTGCACAGGTCACGTTAAAGAGAATGGTCTGCTAATACAATGGCCAAAAGATACTTTGTTTCCAGAATAGTCAGTACTCCAAACGAACGCATGTGTCTTCCTTTGGCAAATGTTTATTTGCACGTCTCCTCTGAGTACCTTTCAGGTACTGTCAGGCTAACGCTGGCTTTAAACCTCATCAGTGTTTGTCCATCTGAGGTGATTTTCTCCCCTCTTACCTTCACAATACTGGCCGATGGCAGCCAAGAGTCACGCAGCAATGCCCCCAGTCCAGTCTGACATCTCTTTTTCTCCAGAAGCAGCTGAAAGGTGCTTCCACAAACGGTGACAGTCTCCCAGCATAATGTGTAGTGCCCAGACTAGAGTTGGTCCTTAATGTCTCGTATGCGCAGTGATTCTACCACGGGGTCTTGTTGTAGTTGGCATGCCCAGAAACCCATGAAGGCGAGGCGTCCTTTTTAGATCCCCCGGAGTTAAAGGTCCATATGACAAGATGAAGCTACACTCCCCAACCGACAAAGGGGAATTAGCTCAAATGGGAGAGCGCTCGCTTTGCATGCGAGAGGTAGCGGGATCGATACCCGCATTCTCCAGTGACCCTTTGCACATCCCCGAGATGCCCACCAGCAAATTCTGCATCCAATCCATTGGTTTTGTCTCATTATGTCTATGACTTTACTCATTATACTCACTTTTCAAGGCTTTGTGTCATCACTTCAGGGAAGCATTCAAAGGAAAAGAAAAAGTAATGTTGTCGTGTAAATAAGAATGCTAGGGGTGCTAGACCAATGGCAAAGGAAAAGCCTTATAGTGAGTTCAAGGTGAGCCTTGACACTAAGCATGGAGAAAGGGACTTGTACCAATTGGTATGGCAGAGAGATGAAGCTGGAAAGGATGGACAGCAGTTTAAAGTCATTAAGGGTGGAAATGGTAATGTGCTAACAAGGGAAGGAGTACTTTGAAGGGAAGATGTGGGTGGAGACCAAATAAAGGGGTGATTTGTGACACCAGGATAGCAGCAGGTGTGAAAGGCAAGCTTTACAGGACGGTGGTGAGAACTGCTCTGATGTATTGTTTTATGACTGTGGCACGGAGGAAAAGACGAGAGGCCGAGATGGAGTTGTCAGAGTTGAAGATGGTAAGTTTTTTTATGTTGGGAGTGTCCAGGATGGAAAAAGATTAGAACTGACTATGTCAGAGGGACAGCTGGGGTTGAGCGGTTTGGAGACAAAGTTAGACCGGTAAGGCTGCGGTGGTTTGGAAATGTGCAGAGGAGGAAAATAAGATATACTGGGAAAAGGGTGTAAAATATGGAGCTGCTAGGCAGGAGGAAAAGAAAAATACAGAAGAGAAAGTTCATGGATCTAGTTGAGGAGGACATGAAGAGGGTTGCTGTGACAGAGGAGAATGCTAGGGGCAGGGTGAGATGGAGGCAGATGATCCACTCTGGCAACCCCCAAGAAGAACAGGCTCAAAGAAGAAGCCAGCATCACTCCAGGCTTCTACCAAAGTGTTACGCAGCCCCTCGTGGGGGATCTGGAGTAGATTTCCCTGCGTCGATACACTAGCGCTCAGCTCGCATTTTGTCCATCCAGACTACATGGTCGCAGAATAAATTCCCAATTCTGCTGGCAAAGAAACTGCAGCAACGAGATGAGGTGGCCGAGAGGTTAAGGCGATGGACTGCTAATCCATTGTGCTCTGCACGCGTGGGTTCGAATCCCATCCTCGTCGAGTCCTCTTTCTACTTATCTTAATGCATGTTGTGAGATTGGCTGCCAAAGTAGGCATGATGCAATGCCTCAGCTCTTCTTTGGCTCAGTACTCCCTATAGTTCACCATGTGGTCTTGTTGCACAGGTCACGTTAAAGAGAATGGTCTGCTAATACAATGGCCAAAAGATACTTTGTTTCCAGAATAGTCAGTACTCCAAACGAACGCATGTGGCTTCCTTTGGCAAATGTTTATTTGCACGTCTCCTCTGAGTACCTTTCAGGTACTGTCAGGCTAACGCTGGCTTTAAACCTCATCAGTGTTTGTCCATCTGAGGTGATTTTCTCCCCTCTTACCTTCACAATACTGGCCGATGGCAGCCAAGAGTCACGCAGCAATGCCCCCAGTCCAGTCTGACATCTCTTTTTCTCCAGAAGCAGCTGAAAGGTGCTTCCACAAACGGTGACAGTCTCCCAGCATAATGTGTAGTGCCCAGACTAGAGTTGGTCCTTAATGTCTCGTATGCGCAGTGATTCTACCACGGGGTCTTGTTGTAGTTGGCATGCCCAGAAACCCATGAAGGCGAGGCGTCCTTTTTAGATCCCCCGGAGTTAAAGGTCCATATGACAAGATGAAGCTACAATCCCCAAGCGACAAAGGGGAATTAGCTCAAATGGGAGAGCGCTCGCTTAGCATGCGAGAGGTAGCGGGATCGATACCCGCATTCTCCAGTGACCCTTTGCACATCCCCGAGATGCCCACCAGCAAATTCTGCATCCAATCCATTGGTTTTGTCTCATTATGTCTATGACTTTACTCATTATACTCACTTTTCAAGGCTTTGTGTCATCACTTCAGGGAAGCATTCAAAGGAAAAGAAAAAGTAATGTTGTCGTGTAAATAAGAATGCTAGGGGTGCTAGACCAATGGCAAAGGAAAAGCCTTATAGTGAGTTCAAGGTGAGCCTTGACACTAAGCATGGAGAAAGGGACTTGTACCAATTGGTATGGCAGAGAGATGAAGCTGGAAAGGATGGACAGCAGTTTAAAGTCATTAAGGGTGGAAATGGTAATGTGCTAACAAGGGAAGGAGTACTTTGAAGGGAAGATGTGGGTGGAGACCAAATAAAGGGGTGATTTGTGACACCAGGATAGCAGCAGGTGTGAAAGGCAAGCTTTACAGGACGGTGGTGAGAACTGCTCTGATGTATTGTTTTATGACTGTGGCACGGAGGAAAAGACGAGAGGCCGAGATGGAGTTGTCAGAGTTGAAGATGGTAAGTTTTTTTATGTTGGGAGTGTCCAGGATGGAAAAAGATTAGAACTGACTATGTCAGAGGGACAGCTGGGGTTGAGCGGTTTGGAGACAAAGTTAGACCGGTAAGGCTGCGGTGGTTTGGAAATGTGCAGAGGAGGAAAATAAGATATACTGGGAAAAGGGTGTAAAATATGGAGCTGCTAGGCAGGAGGAAAAGAAAAATACAGAAGAGAAAGTTCATGGATCTAGTTGAGGAGGACATGAAGAGGGTTGCTGTGACAGAGGAGAATGCTAGGGGCAGGGTGAGATGGAGGCAGATGATCCACTCTGGCAACCCCCAAGAAGAACAGGCTCAAAGAAGAAGCCAGCATCACTCCAGGCTTCTACCAAAGTGTTACGCAGCCCCTCGTGGGGGATCTGGAGTAGATTTCCCTGCGTCGATACACTAGCGCTCAGCTCGCATTTTGTCCATCCAGACTACATGGTCGCAGAATAAATTCCCAATTCTGCTGGCAAAGAAACTGCAGCAACGAGATGAGGTGGCCGAGAGGTTAAGGCGATGGACTGCTAATCCATTGTGCTCTGCACGCGTGGGTTCGAATCCCATCCTCGTCGAGTCCTCTTTCTACTTATCTTAATGCATGTTGTGAGATTGGCTGCCAAAGTAGGCATGATGCAATGCCTCAGCTCTTCTTTGGCTCAGTACTCCCTATAGTTCACCATGTGGTCTTGTTGCACAGGTCACGTTAAAGAGAATGGTCTGCTAATACAATGGCCAAAAGATACTTTGTTTCCAGAATAGTCAGTACTCCAAACGAACGCATGTGGCTTCCTTTGGCAAATGTTTATTTGCACGTCTCCTCTGAGTACCTTTCAGGTACTGTCAGGTTAACGCTGGCTTTAAAACTAATCAGTGTTTGTCCATCTGAGGTCATTGTCTCCCCTCTTACCTTCACAATACTGGCCGATGGCAGCCAAGAGTCACGCAGCAATGCCCCCAGTCCAGTCTGACATCTCTTTTTCTCCAGAAGCAGCTGAAAGGTGCTTCCACAAACGGTGACAGTCTCCCAGCATAATGTGTAGTGCCCAGACTAGAGTTGGTCCTTAATGTCTCGTATGCGCAGTGATTCTACCACGGGGTCTTGTTGTAGTTGGCATGCCCAGAAACCCATGAAGGCGAGGCGTCCTTTTTAGATCCCCCGGAGTTAAAGGTCCATATGACAAGATGAAGCTACAATCCCCAACCGACAAAGGGGAATTAGCTCAAATGGGAGAGCGCTCGCTTAGCATGCGAGAGGTAGCGGGATCGATACCCGCATTCTCCAGTGACCCTTTGCACATCCCCGAGATGCCCACCAGCAAATTCTGCATCCAATCCATTGGTTTTGTCTCATTATGTCTATGACTTTACTCATTATACTCACTTTTCAAGGCTTTGTGTCATCACTTCAGGGAAGCATTCAAAGGAAAAGAAAAAGTAATGTTGTCGTGTAAATAAGAATGCTAGGGGTGCTAGACCAATGGCAAAGGAAAAGCCTTATAGTGAGTTCAAGGTGAGCCTTGACACTAAGCATGGAGAAAGGGACTTGTACCAATTGGTATGGCAGAGAGATGAAGCTGGAAAGGATGGACAGCAGTTTAAAGTCATTAAGGGTGGAAATGGTAATGTGCTAACAAGGGAAGGAGTACTTTGAAGGGAAGATGTGGGTGGAGACCAAATAAAGGGGTGATTTGTGACACCAGGATAGCAGCAGGTGTGAAAGGCAAGCTTTACAGGACGGTGGTGAGAACTGCTCTGATGTATTGTTTTATGACTGTGGCACGGAGGAAAAGACGAGAGGCCGAGATGGAGTTGTCAGAGTTGAAGATGGTAAGTTTTTTTATGTTGGGAGTGTCCAGGATGGAAAAAGATTAGAACTGACTATGTCAGAGGGACAGCTGGGGTTGAGCGGTTTGGAGACAAAGTTAGACCGGTAAGGCTGCGGTGGTTTGGAAATGTGCAGAGGAGGAAAATAAGATATACTGGGAAAAGGGTGTAAAATATGGAGCTGCTAGGCAGGAGGAAAAGAAAAATACAGAAGAGAAAGTTCATGGATCTAGTTGAGGAGGACATGAAGAGGGTTGCTGTGACAGAGGAGAATGCTAGGGGCAGGGTGAGATGGAGGCAGATGATCCACTCTGGCAACCCCCAAGAAGAACAGGCTCAAAGAAGAAGCCAGCATCACTCCAGGCTTCTACCAAAGTGTTACGCAGCCCCTCGTGGGGGATCTGGAGTAGATTTCCCTGCGTCGATACACTAGCGCTCAGCTCGCATTTTGTCCATCCAGACTACATGGTCGCAGAATAAATTCCCAATTCTGCTGGCAAAGAAACTGCATCTACGAGATGAGGTGGCCGAGAGGTTAAGGCGATGGACTGCTAATCCATTGTGCTCTGCACGCGTAGGTTCGAATCCCATCCTCGTCGAGTCCTCTTTCTACTTATCTTAATGCATGTTGTGAGATTGGCTGCCAAAGAAGGCATGATGCAATGCCTCAGCTCTTCTTTGGCTCAGTACTCCCTATAGTTCACCATGTGGTCTTGTTGCACAGGTCACGTTAAAGAGAATGGTCTGCTAATACAATGGCCAAAAGATACTTTGTTTCCAGAATAGTCAGTACTCCAAACGAACGCATGTGGCTTCCTTTGGCAAATGTTTATTTGCACGTCTCCTCTGAGTACCTTTCAGGTACTGTCAGGCTAACGCTGGCTTTAAACCTCATCAGTGTTTGTCCATCTGAGGTGATTTTCTCCCCTCTTACCTTCACAATACTGGCCGATGGCAGCCAAGAGTCACGCAGCAATGCCCCCAGTCCAGTCTGACATCTCTTTTTCTCCAGAAGCAGCTGAAAGGTGCTTCCACAAACGGTGACAGTCTCCCAGCATAATGTGTAGTGCCCAGACTAGAGTTGGTCCTTAATGTCTCGTATGCGCAGTGATTCTACCACGGGGTCTTGTTGTAGTTGGCATGCCCAGAAACCCATGAAGGCGAGGCGTCCTTTTTAGATCCGCCGGAGTTAAAGGTCCATATGACAAGATGAAGCTACAATCCCCAACCGACAAAGGGGAATTAGCTCAAATGGGAGAGCGCTCGCTTAGCATGCGAGAGGTAGCGGGATCGATACCCGCATTCTCCAGTGACCCTTTGCACATCCCCGAGATGCCCACCAGCAAATTCTGCATCCAATCCATTGGTTTTGTCTCATTATGTCTATGACTTTACTCATTATACTCACTTTTCAAGGCTTTGTGTCATCACTTCAGGGAAGCATTCAAAGGAAAAGAAAAAGTAATGTTGTCGTGTAAATAAGAATGCTAGGGGTGCTAGACCAATGGCAAAGGAAAAGCCTTATAGTGAGTTCAAGGTGAGCCTTGACACTAAGCATGGAGAAAGGGACTTGTACCAATTGGTATGGCAGAGAGATGAAGCTGGAAAGGATGGACAGCAGTTTAAAGTCATTAAGGGTGGAAATGGTAATGTGCTAACAAGGGAAGGAGTACTTTGAAGGGAAGATGTGGGTGGAGACCAAATAAAGGGGTGATTTGTGACACCAGGATAGCAGCAGGTGTGAAAGGCAAGCTTTACAGGACGGTGGTGAGAACTGCTCTGATGTATTGTTTTATGACTGTGGCACGGAGGAAAAGACGAGAGGCCGAGATGGAGTTGTCAGAGTTGAAGATGGTAAGTTTTTTTATGTTGGGAGTGTCCAGGATGGAAAAAGATTAGAACTGACTATGTCAGAGGGACAGCTGGGGTTGAGCGGTTTGGAGACAAAGTTAGACCGGTAAGGCTGCGGTGGTTTGGAAATGTGCAGAGGAGGAAAATAAGATATACTGGGAAAAGGGTGTAAAATATGGAGCTGCTAGGCAGGAGGAAAAGAAAAATACAGAAGAGAAAGTTCATGGATCTAGTTGAGGAGGACATGAAGAGGGTTGCTGTGACAGAGGAGAATGCTAGGGGCAGGGTGAGATGGAGGCAGATGATCCACTCTGGCAACCCCCAAGAAGAACAGGCTCAAAGAAGAAGCCAGCATCACTCCAGGCTTCTACCAAAGTGTTACGCAGCCCCTCGTGGGGGATCTGGAGTAGATTTCCCTGCGTCGATACACTAGCGCTCAGCTCGCATTTTGTCCATCCAGACTACATGGTCACAGAATAAATTCCCAGTTCTGCTGGCAAAGAAACTGCATCCACGAGATGAGGTGGCCGAGAGGTTAAGGCGATGGACTGCTAATCCATTGTGCTCTGCACGCGTGGGTTCGAATCCCATCCTCGTCGAGTCCTCTTTCTACTTATCTTAATGCATGTTGTGAGATTGGCTGCCAAAGAAGGCATGATGCAATGCCTCAGCTCTTCTTTGGCTCAGTACTCCCTATAGTTCACCATGTGGTCTTGTTGCACAGGTCACGTTAAAGAGAATGGTCTGCTAATACAATGGCCAAAAGATACTTTGTTTCCAGAATAGTCAGTGCTCCAAACGAACGCATGTGGCTTCCTTTGGCAAATGTTTATTTGCACGTCTCCTCTGAGTACCTTTCAGGTACTGTCAGGTTAACGCTGGCTTTAAACCTCATCAGTGTTTGTCCATCTGAGGTGATTGTCTCCCCTCTTACCTTCACAATACTGGCCGATGGCAGCCAAGAGTCACGCAGCAATGCCCCCAGTCCAGTCTGACATCTCTTTTTCTCCAGAAGCAGCTGAAAGGTGCTTCCACAAACGGTGACAGTCTCCCAGCATAATGTGTAGTGCCCAGACTAGAGTTGGTCCTTAATGTCTCGTATGCGCAGTGATTCTACCACGGGGTCTTGTTGTAGTTGGCATGCCCAGAAACCCATGAAGGCGAGGCGTCCTTTTTAGATCCGCCTGAGTTAAAGGTCCATATGACAAGATGAAGCTACAATCCCCAAGCGACAAAGGGGAATTAGCTCAAATGGGAGAGCGCTCGCTTAGCATGCGAGAGGTAGCGGGATCGATACCCGCATTCTCCAGTGACCCTTTGCACATCCCCGAGATGCCCACCAGCAGGTTCTGCATCCAATCCATTGGTTATGTCTATGACTTTACTCATTATACTCACTTTTCAAGGCTTTGTGTCATCACTTCAGGGAAGCATTCAAAGGAAAAGGAAGGAAAAGAAAAAGTAATGTTGTCGTGTAAATAAGAATGCTAGGGGTGCTAGACCAATGGCAAAGGAAAAGCCTTATAGTGAGTTCAAGGTGAGCCTTGACACTAAGCATGGAGAAAGGGACTTGTACCAATTGGTATGGCAGAGAGATGAAGCTGGAAAGGATGGACAGCAGTTTAAAGTCATTAAGGGTGGAAATGGTAATGTGCTAACAAGGGAAGGAGTACTTTGAAGGGAAGATGTGGGTGGAGACCAAATAAAGGGGTGATTTGTGACACCAGGATAGCAGCAGGTGTGAAAGGCAAGCTTTACAGGACGGTGGTGAGAACTGCTCTGATGTATTGTTTTATGACTGTGGCACGGAGGAAAAGACGAGAGGCCGAGATGGAGTTGTCAGAGTTGAAGATGGTAAGTTTTTTTATGTTGGGAGTGTCCAGGATGGAAAAAGATTAGAACTGACTATGTCAGAGGGACAGCTGGGGTTGAGCGGTTTGGAGACAAAGTTAGACCGGTAAGGCTGCGGTGGTTTGGAAATGTGCAGAGGAGGAAAATAAGATATACTGGGAAAAGGGTGTAAAATATGGAGCTGCTAGGCAGGAGGAAAAGAAAAATACAGAAGAGAAAGTTCATGGATCTAGTTGAGGAGGACATGAAGAGGGTTGCTGTGACAGAGGAGAATGCTAGGGGCAGGGTGAGATGGAGGCAGATGATCCACTCTGGCAACCCCCAAGAAGAACAGGCTCAAAGAAGAAGCCAGCATCACTCCAGGCTTCTACCAAAGTGTTACGCAGCCCCTCGTGGGGGATCTGGAGTAGATTTCCCTGCGTCGATACACTAGCGCTCAGCTCGCATTTTGTCCATCCAGACTACATGGTCGCAGAATAAATTCCCAATTCTGCTGGCAAAGAAACTGCAGCCACGAGATGAGGTGTCCGAGAGGTTAAGGCGATGGACTGCTAATCCATTGTGCTCTGCACGCGTGGGTTCGAATCCCATCCTCGTCGAGTCCTCTTTCTACTTATCTTAATGCATGTTGTGAGATTGGCTGCCAAAGAAGGCATGATGCAATGCCTCAGCTCTTCTTTGGCTCAGTACTCCCTATAGTTCACCATGTGGTCTTGTTGCACAGGTCACGTTAAAGAGAATGGTCTGCTAATACAATGGCCAAAAGATACTTTGTTTCCAGAATAGTCAGTACTCCAAACGAACGCATGTGGCTTCCTTTGGCAAATGTTTATTTGCACGTCTCCTCTGAGTACCTTTCAGGTACTGTCAGGCTAACGCTGGCTTTAAACCTCATCAGTGTTTGTCCATCTGAGGTGATTGTCTCCCCTCTTACCTTCACAATACTGGCCGATTGTTAGGTATTTTAGTACCATGGTAGCATTTACTGGATATTGTTTTATAGTGACATTATGCAGGAAAACTCTGTCATTCAATAAGGCCCCTTTGTTTTAGTTATTTTTCTCTTTGACCCAAGAATTGATGTGTGAGAATCACAGGCTGGTACAAGGTTGAAATACCACAGAGATCACTCCCTCAGCTACATTAGTTTCTTAATCTTTTAGACGCCTGTTGAGGCCAAATGGTTTGTTTCAGATTTCACTAATGTAAGAACTCTTTGTTTTGTGCCTTGAAAATATGTCGCTGAGATAATCACAATTGTAGCTGAACTGATACACTACACAAAGGATGCTTCTTCACCCAAGGGCAGGAAGACGCTGCCTTATCTTGGTCTGTACTGGTTTAAACTGATAAATCTGCTGTCTCATGAATTTTACCCTCTATATAAACTGTTGTACTTGTGAATAAAGTTGAGTCAATTTGGGAAGACAACCTGAAGCAGTCTCTGTTTTCTTGTTCTCCCAAGCTGCTCCCGAGCTCGTACTAACACGCTGAATGGCATGCTTGAATATTACTTGAGAATATATTTGACTGTGTTACAGACTAAGGGACATTCTCTGCTGATAGGTGAAGGTACATTCTCTGCTGATAGACGTCCACGCCTCGAAGGAAGTCGATCCACGGATTAGGCCCTGGAAACCGTTTCCTTCAATTTTGGTGTCAGAAGTGGGATCCTGACGAAGGTAGGCACTCGTCTTTTATTTTATAAGACTGTGTTATGCCTTTCTCAGTGATCCACATAGAAACGGGATACGCTGACGAGGCCTTCTTCAGTGGCCCACATAGTAACAAGTGGGATACGCTGAGGAGCCTTCGTTAGTGGCCCACATAGAAACACAGGAAGTTGCCTGTTGTTTTGTAAATAAAAGCAGAAAGGACACAGGAAGTTGCCTGCTGTCATAAACTAAGAAGTTGCTCACCAGCAGAAAGGACACAGGAAGTTGCCTGGGGTCATAAAACGAGAAGTTGCTCGTTAAAAAGTGAGAAGTTGCTCACTAAAAAGATAAAATTGCTAGCAAAAAAATCAAGTAACCTCAGGTGTGCCACAGCAAAAATAAAAACTAACTTAAATCCTTCAAGCATCTAAACCCCTCTGGAAATCACTGACCATGGGTCAGAATAATTCAAAGACCTTAGACGGGTCCGATAAAAAATCAAAATTAACTGTAAAACCGAAAAAAATAAAATATAAAATCACAAATAGCGGCTCAGTACGACTCCCACTTCCGGTTACGTTTAACCCACGCTCGCGAATCAATGAAGACTTCCATGATTACGTATCCAGAACATGCGGAAGTGCTTACGTGACTGATTTCGTCTCGAACTTAAGAACTATAACTTTAATGCATCCTAATGTATTTCCGGAGCCCTATCCCGAACGATTATCGCCAGAAAACAGGTCAGTAGAAATGTTAAATACTATTTGTGATAAGGAAAGTAGGCTGATTAAAAAGTCCTGTAAAAAATATATGATAGAATGTCGTGATGTGACCAATCGCATGCTACCACTATGGAAAAAAGGACCCGAGCCAGACGTAAATGCTTTAAATCAAGCCAGTGTAGGCTCTAGTAAATCCACTGCAGAAAAAACTAGCCTTATATGCCCATCCGTTCAACCTACGGCTCCGCCGCCTTATGATGAAAAGACAGAATTAATAGCTGCTGCGGCGGCTACACGTCATCAGCGCGTATATCCTGATATAACAGCAGAATCCCAAAAGAGTGAGGAAGGCACTGAAATGACACCTAAATCAGAAGAAGATGACTGGTTTAACCTAGATCAAAGACAGGAACGAGAATACACTGAACGAGAAAGAGAGTTACAGGAACATAAAAAGCAAACAAAACAGTTAATGACAGAGTGTGAGGAAATCATGAAAGATCCTTTAACTGAACGTACGGAAGCTGAACTGCAGGAAGCCGTTTCCGTCATAGATAATCATGTTCAGCGCCACACTAGAGTAGCGAATGGTTTGACTGTGCCAAAAGCAATAACTAACACCAGAAATTTAATAAGGAACTACTTAAAGCAGAAAAAAGAGGAAAAAACTCAAGAGGGCCCCCACAAAAACACCCGTTATAAAGAAAAGCAGGGATCACAATTTAATGACGTCAGCCCCTCCCTCCCGTTCATGATAATAGGGGACATGTGTTGCATTCAACCCCCTAAAATTTCAGAGTTAGCAGCAACCATTAAAGAACTTCCCGATCCTCTACAAAATCCTACAGCCTTTGTTTCTGCATTACAGAGAAGTACCAGATACCACCACTTGGGTGGGCCTGACTATAGATATATATTATGTCAACGAATTCCAGGTGTGACTGAATCTCAGCTTATTGAAGAAGTAGAGGAACTAGACCCTAAAAATGACCAAGCAGCCAACACCACCTCGTTTTTGTGGATAAACGATGACAAAATCACAGCCTTTTTTCAAAATCTAAAGAAATTTCTGCTCACAATGTCTAGAGATAAAATTGATTTAAATGCAGTAACCATGTGTAAGCAAAAGCCAGATGAATCCATTCTAGTTTTTATGAAACGTTTCACACACTGCTGGACTAATGAGGCATGCATGCCTGAAGGAGGAAATGATCAGATTTTCATAACAACATTCTTAAACAATATTCATCCAGAATGTTCACAACTATTGAAGCTGACTGCCACTGATAATCTCTATGACATGAAAATAAAGAACTTTATCACACTTGTCAAAACAAAAGCTGGTGCAGATCTTTTCCCCAACAGCACGAAGGCTAAAAGTGTTAAGATGATGTTGAATTTTGATGTTGAAGGCTCAGAGGAAAGTGAAAAAATGATGTATGCAGGGGCCCCGCCCCCTCAACAAGCGCAGCAGGGAGATCTCAGAAGGAGAGATAGGAGTGGAGACGTATGTTTTTACTGTGGAAAAATAGGACACTGGAGGAGGGAAAGCAAATCAGCAGCACGTGGGTCTCAACCACAAAACACAGGACCAGCTCCTGCCACTAGGCGTCAGCAGAGCTCTTCCAGACAAGTTAACTGGCAACGCAGACAGGAATCACATCAAAATAATGGCCCCTTTGCACTTAGGGAGCAACCTTATAATCCACATTTTAATCCCCATCCATATGATAACGAAAGACTGGACCAACCATAGGGAGGCCCAGGTGATGATGAGGGACAGTGTGAAGCACTACACACGATGCTGCATTTGCAATTGTCCCGTAACACAGAAAGCTTGCCCATGTTAGATATAGAGATAGGTGAAAAGACTTATTCCTTTTTAGTTGACAGTGGAGCCACTAAAAGTTCACTGTCTGGAAAATTCTATAGTGGGCCTGTTTCCTCTGTGTGCATCAACACCATGGGAATAAACGGAACTCTAGTGCAATGCCCCAAAACTCATTCTCTAAAGACACGCTGGGGCCCAAAACCAGACGAAATTACATATCATCCATTCATAATTATTCCAAACTCGCCTGTGAATCTATTAGGCAGAGATTTAATGGCAAAAATGAACTTGTGTATTTCATTTAACACAAAGGGTGAAATGTTTGCAGATACTGATAACAGCTATGTTTTCTCTGCCCTATGCACTGACACCATGGAGAAGGAACAGCCTCTGTGTCAGCTGGACGCCTCAGCGGAGAATGAACTCAATATCCATCTGACTGGTATCCCACGTCACACTCTGTGTCAAAAACATGTGCAAACACCGTTACCAGGTAGCCCCATGCCTGGAAGCCACATATTTGTTTCTCTCACACTGTTCAACAACATGATAACTGCACACACCAGTGAAGGCCAAACAGTGGTTTTGTCACATAACTCAGACATAGGCTATGACATTACTGCACCATGTCGACACACAGATCTAACCTACCCCATACACTGTACTATCTCTGCTGTCACATTGCCAGCTGAATATCAAAACATGACATTATGGTCAAGAGGTGAGAATGATGTAGGATTTATTGACTGTACACCTTATCATGCTCAGCTGAAAAACAACAAGCCGGTATATGTCAAGCAATATCCCATTTCCGCTGAAAAAGCCGCAGCCTTAGACATCATCATAGGAGATTTATTGACAGTTGGAGTAATAAAGCCCACAGTATCTCCATATAACACTCCTGTCAATCCTGTGCCAAAGCCTAACAAACCTGGCGTATGGCGTTTCACACAAGACTTAAGGCAAATTAATGCAGTCATTATGCCTCTACCTCCTCTTGTCCCAGATGTTCCCAGCATACTGACAGGTATTCCAGCAACAGCTACACATTTTACTGTGGTGGATTTGTGCTCCGCCTTTTTCTCAGTACCTGTGCATGAGGACACACAGCCGATATTTGCTTTTACACATAGAGATAAGCAGTACACATGGACTCGCTTACCCCAAGGCATGGTAGACAGCCCTGCGGCTTTCTCAATGGTGGTACGTGCTACCCTGGACGGCTTCATTCCTCCTGAGGGCTGTACTCTGATCCAGTATGTAGATGATCTCCTCCTCTGTGCTGAAAGTGAAAAACTATGTCAAACTGCCACACACATGCTACTCTAGCACCTCCAACAGACTGGCCACAAAGCATCAGCAAAGAAAATGCAGTACTGTCAGACTTCTGTTCAATATTTGGGATTTACACTGTCTCACGGACAACGTTCCATGACTACAGACAGGGTCAAAGCTGTGACCTCTGTCCCTAAGCCCACTACACAGAAGGAAATGCTGTCCTTCCTAGGCATGGTGAACTATTGCAGACAGTGGATACCAGACTGTTCTTTTCATGACCACATTCTGCGTGAATGCTGCAAAAAAGACAAGCCTCCTCGAATACTGTGGTCCACAGAAATGACTGCCTCTTTCAATGCATTACAGGGAGCGCTGACCTCCGCCCCTTGTTTGGGTCTGCCTGACTACCACTTACCGTTCCACCTGTACGTCACAGAGAACGGCACAACCTGTGCAGGTGTATTGGCCCAAGAGCATGGCTGTGGCTACCGTCCAGTAGCCTTCTACTCAAAGGTGCTGCCAGCAGTAGTTCAGGGGATGCCGGCCTGCCTGAGAGCAGTAGCAGCTTGCTCTATCATGATAAGGGACTGCGAGAAGCTCACACTCTCACATGACACTATTCTACACACCAATCACCAGGTCACGACCATTCTAGCAAACATAACTACACAACATATGACCGCACAACGTCGCTCAGGTTATGAAGCTACACTGACTTCAACAGCAAATCTCACTATAAAAGCAAGCAGCACACCCAATTCGCCAGCACACTTACTTATTCGTATGCTGTGTTCCTCTGACCGACAGGATGGTTCAGACGACCCTGACGATCATGATTGTATGACACGTATACAGGAATCCACAGCACCACGCCCAGACTTAGAGCAGACACCAATCCCAGACTCAGTCATTGTTTATGTGGACGGGTCCTGTTCAAAACCAAATGACAACTCATTTCTTTGTGGCTATTCAGTGGTCACATTGCCTGACATCATACTAGAGGCTCACTCATTACCGTTTCACTCAGCACAAAAAGCAGAGCTCATGGCTTTAATACGCGCCTGTGAGCCACATGTGGATAAGCGGGTAACAATTTACACTGATAGCCGTTATGCATTCGGTGTGGTGCATGACTTTGGCACATTGTGGAGACAAAGAGGATTTAGATCTGCTGATGGAAAATCGATCGCTAATTCTGACCTTGTTCTAAGACTTTTGCAGGCTATACAGCTGCCATCGGCAATTGCAGTTGTTAAAACGAAGGGGCACAGCACGGCTGACACAGACGAAGCAGTGGGAAATGCTCTTGCAGACGTAACCGCGAAAGCAGCTGCTGCCTCACAGCAACCACCCAGAAAGGAAGTATTATCTTTGCCTTTACAGCTGCCACTTGTCACGCTCCCAGACTATTTAGAAGCAAATGTTGACCTAAAATTCATACAAGAGCAGGCCTCTGCCTTAGATTACACTTACTGGGAAAGTAATGATTGTACCTTAGATAACAGAGACGGCTTATACAAAAACCTTGAGGGTTTGATTGCCCTCCCATCTTCACTACTGCCAATCCTTGTCCGCCATTTTCACGGTGTGAGTCATGTCGGACAAAGAGGGGTAATAGGAGCAATAAAATCAAGATTTGTAATCGAGAAAACATCACACGCAGTAAAACGCATATTAGCAACCTGTCTAACATGTGCACGAACTAATGTAGGAAAACCAAAAGCAAAACATCAGCATTTACCACAACCAGATTTCCCATTTCATACATTACAAATTGATTTTACACACATGCCAGCACAAGGAAGCATCAAGTACTTACTGGTAATAGTGGACCAATTTAGTAAATGGGTAGAAGCTTACCCAACATCAAAAGAAACTGCAGAAGTAGTCTGTCAAAAGTTGTGCAATGAAATAATACCCAGATTTGGAATACCTCACCAAATTAACAGTGATAGAGGACCTTCATTCACATCAGAAGTAATTCAAAAGTGTGCTAAAACTCTAGCAATAGACTGGAAATATCATGTGCCATACCATCCTCAGAGTTCAGGAGTTGTAGAAAGAATGAATAGGACCATAAAAAATCGCCTGACTAAAGCAATGATAGAAACAGGAATGACCTGGATCAAACTACTTCCTCAAATCCTCTGCGAGATTAGAATGACTCCATCCGCAGCAACCAAATTATCTCCATTTGAAATAATCATGGGAAGACCGTTTCCAACACCATGGTCAGCCTCCAGAGGGGCACCGCTATTGGAAGGGGACATAGACACTGCATTGTCTGACTATGTTCATAACCTGGTAGAAACACTGAATAATAACTATCAGAAAGTTTGTCTCTCTCAGCCTCTCCCTTCCATAGATCCAACCCATCCGTAGAAACCAGGAGATGCGGTGTTGGTAAAGTCGCTAAAACCAAGGGCACTCGGGGAGGCCGCGTGTTCCAGCCCCCAGACTGTACTTGCAGTGACGAGAACCAGCATCCTAACAGACGGACAACCCCAGTGGATTCATGCCAGCAGGGTTAAGACCAGCCCCACCAAACCACCTAAGGCGTCGGATCAAGTAGATGACGTCTCCGGCGAGCCAGCGCCCGGATTCAATACACCTACAGATGACGACTCAGGCGAGCCAGCGCCCGGATTCAATACACCTACACACACACAATCACTGATTAACACACAACGCCGGAAAGAGCCAAGACTCAGAAAGCCCTTTGATCCCCCACCTGAACAACAACAAGGTACTCGAACATCCAGCAGGAACAGAAAGCCTAGAGTACCACACAATGTCTAACCTGATAAAGATAGACTCGTTTCATCCTGATAATGGAGAAAATGAAATGCCCATTGTCATCACAAGACGCTTATACGGTGTCTCTCGAACCTGGGACCAGGCCAGGAGACGACTAAAGAACTGTCTTTTTTATATATTTAGGTTATTAATCATATCTACTGCATTAACCTTAGGATTTTTATTTACTATTTCGTATTGTAAAGTGCAACCCTGTTCACATTTCTGCAAGCCACATTTTCAATGATAACCCATATAGCTACTAGTACAGCTACTTCAATGTATTTGCAATTAGCACAAATTGATCCTGAGGATGTGCCAGATGTTACCAATGATGTTCCTGATGTGTATATTGAACATTAGGTTGTGAACTATTACATTTTATGATTTGCTTTTTATATTATGTTATTACATTTGTGATTTTTCCTTTCTATTTGAGTTATTATTTTTAAAAATAATAAAAGAGGGGAACTGTTAGGTATTTTAGTACTATGGTAGCATTTACTGGATATTGTTTTATAGTGACATTATGCAGGAAAACTCTGTCATTCAATAAGGCCCCTTTGTTTTAGTTATTTTTCTCTTTGACCCGAGAATTGATGTGTGAGAATCACAGGCTGGTACAAGGTTGAAATACCACAGAGATCACTCCCTCAGCTACATTAGTTTCTTAATCTTTTAGGAGACGCCTGTTGAGGCCAAATGGTTTGTTTCAGATTTCACTAATGTAAGAACACTTTGTTTTGTGCCTTGAAAATATGTCGCTGAGATAATCACAATTGTAGCTGAACTGATACACTACACAAAGGATGCTTCTTCACCCAAGGGCAGGAAGACGCTGCCTTATCTTGGTCTGTACTGGTTTAAACTGATAAATCTGCTGTCTCATGAATTTTACCCTCTATATAAACTGTTGTACTTGTGAATAAAGTTGAGTCAATTTGGGAAGACAACCTGAAGCAGTCTCTGTTTTCTTGTTCTCCCAAGCTGCTCCCGAGCTCGTACTAACACGCTGAATGGCATGCTTGAATATTACTTGAGAATATATTTGACTGTGTTACAGACTAAGGGACATTCTCTGCTGATAGGTGAAGGTACATTCTCTGCTGATAGACGTCCACGCCTCGAAGGAAGTCGATCCACGGATTAGGCCCTGGAAACCGTTTCCTTCACCGATGGCAGCCAAGAGTCACGCAGCAATGCCCCCAGTCCAGTCTGACATCTCTTTTTCTCCAGAAGCAGCTGAAAGGTGCTTCCACAAACGGTGACAGTCTCCCAGCATAATGTGTAGTGCCCAGACTAGAGTTGGTCCTTAATGTCTCGTATGCGCAGTGATTCTACCACGGGGTCTTGTTGTAGTTGGCATGCCCAGAAACCCATGAAGGCGAGGCGTCCTTTTTAGATCCCCCGGAGTTAAAGGTCCATATGACAAGATGAAGCTACAATCCCCAAGCGACAAAGGGGAATTAGCTCAACTGGGAGAGCGCTCGCTTAGCATGCGAGAGGTAGCGGGATCGATACCCGCATTCTCCAGTGACCCTTTGCACATCCCCGAGATGCCCACCAGCAAATTCTGCATCCAATCCATTGGTTTTGTCTCATTATGTCTATGACTTTACTCATTATACTCACTTTTCAAGGCTTTGTGTCATCACTTCAGGGAAGCATTCAAAGGAAAAGGAAGGAAAAGAAAAAGTAATGTTGTCGTGTAAATAAGAATGCTAGGGGTGCTAGACCAATGGCAAAGGAAAAGCCTTATAGTGAGTTCAAGGTGAGCCTTGACACTAAGCATGGAGAAAGGGACTTGTACCAATTGGTATGGCAGAGAGATGAAGCTGGAAAGGATGGACAGCAGTTTAAAGTCATTAAGGGTGGAAATGGTAATGTGCTAACAAGGGAAGGAGTACTTTGAAGGGAAGATGTGGGTGGAGACCAAATAAAGGGGTGATTTGTGACACCAGGATAGCAGCAGGTGTGAAAGGCAAGCTTTACAGGACGGTGGTGAGAACTGCTCTGATGTATTGTTTTATGACTGTGGCACGGAGGAAAAGACGAGAGGCCGAGATGGAGTTGTCAGAGTTGAAGATGGTAAGTTTTTTTATGTTGGGAGTGTCCAGGATGGAAAAAGATTAGAACTGACTATGTCAGAGGGACAGCTGGGGTTGAGCGGTTTGGAGACAAAGTTAGACCGGTAAGGCTGCGGTGGTTTGGAAATGTGCAGAGGAGGAAAATAAGATATACTGGGAAAAGGGTGTAAAATATGGAGCTGCTAGGCAGGAGGAAAAGAAAAATACAGAAGAGAAAGTTCATGGATCTAGTTGAGGAGGACATGAAGAGGGTTGCTGTGACAGAGGAGAATGCTAGGGGCAGGGTGAGATGGAGGCAGATGATCCACTCTGGCAACCCCCAAGAAGAACAGGCTCAAAGAAGAAGCCAGCATCACTCCAGGCTTCTACCAAAGTGTTACGCAGCCCCTCGTGGGGGATCTGGAGTAGATTTCCCTGCGTCGATACACTAGCGCTCAGCTCGCATTTTGTCCATCCAGACTACATGGTCACAGAATAAATTCCCAGTTCTGCTGGCAAAGAAACTGCAGCCACGAGATGAGGTGGCCGAGAGGTTAAGGCGATGGACTGCTAATCCATTGTGCTCTGCACGCGTGGGTTCGAATCCCATCCTCGTCGAGTCCTCTTTCTACTTATCTTAATGCATGTTGTGAGATTGGCTGCCAAAGAAGGCATGATGCAATGCCTCAGCTCTTCTTTGGCTCAGTACTCCCTATAGTTCACCATGTGGTCTTGTTGCACAGGTCACGTTAAAGAGAATGGTCTGCTAATACAATGGCCAAAAGATACTTTGTTTCCAGAATAGTCAGTGCTCCAAACGAACGCATGTGGCTTCCTTTGGCAAATGTTTATTTGCACGTCTCCTCTGAGTACCTTTCAGGTACTGTCAGGTTAACGCTGGCTTTAAACCTCATCAGTGTTTGTCCATCTGAGGTGATTGTCTCCCCTCTTACCTTCACAATACTGGCCGATGGCAGCCAAGAGTCACGCAGCAATGCCCCCAGTCCAGTCTGACATCTCTTTTTCTCCAGAAGCAGCTGAAAGGTGCTTCCACAAACGGTGACAGTCTCCCAGCATAATGTGTAGTGCCCAGACTAGAGTTGGTCCTTAATGTCTCGTATGCGCAGTGATTCTACCACGGGGTCTTGTTGTAGTTGGCATGCCCAGAAACCCATGAAGGCGAGGCGTCCTTTTTAGATCCGCCTGAGTTAAAGGTCCATATGACAAGATGAAGCTACAATCCCCAAGTGACAAAGGGGAATTAGCTCAAATGGGAGAGCGCTCGCTTAGCATGCGAGAGGTAGCGGGATCGATACCCGCATTCTCCAGTGACCCTTTGCACATCCCCGAGATGCCCACCAGCAGGTTCTGCATCCAATCCATTGGTTATGTCTCATTATGTCTATGACTTTACTCATTATACTCACTTTTCAAGGCTTTGTGTCATCACTTCAGGGAAGCATTCAAAGGAAAAGGAAGGAAAAGAAAAAGTAATGTTGTCGTGTAAATAAGAATGCTAGGGGTGCTAGACCAATGGCAAAGGAAAAGCCTTATAGTGAGTTCAAGGTGAGCCTTGACACTAAGCATGGAGAAAGGGACTTGTACCAATTGGTATGGCAGAGAGATGAAGCTGGAAAGGATGGACAGCAGTTTAAAGTCATTAAGGGTGGAAATGGTAATGTGCTAACAAGGGAAGGAGTACTTTGAAGGGAAGATGTGGGTGGAGACCAAATAAAGGGGTGATTTGTGACACCAGGATAGCAGCAGGTGTGAAAGGCAAGCTTTACAGGACGGTGGTGAGAACTGCTCTGATGTATTGTTTTATGACTGTGGCACGGAGGAAAAGACGAGAGGCCGAGATGGAGTTGTCAGAGTTGAAGATGGTAAGTTTTTTTATGTTGGGAGTGTCCAGGATGGAAAAAGATTAGAACTGACTATGTCAGAGGGACAGCTGGGGTTGAGCGGTTTGGAGACAAAGTTAGACCGGTAAGGCTGCGGTGGTTTGGAAATGTGCAGAGGAGGAAAATAAGATATACTGGGAAAAGGGTGTAAAATATGGAGCTGCTAGGCAGGAGGAAAAGAAAAATACAGAAGAGAAAGTTCATGGATCTAGTTGAGGAGGACATGAAGAGGGTTGCTGTGACAGAGGAGAATGCTAGGGGCAGGGTGAGATGGAGGCAGATGATCCACTCTGGCAACCCCCAAGAAGAACAGGCTCAAAGAAGAAGCCAGCATCACTCCAGGCTTCTACCAAAGTGTTACGCAGCCCCTCGTCGGGGATCTGGAGTAGATTTCCCTGCGTCGATACACTAGCGCTCAGCTCGCATTTTGTCCATCCAGACTACATGGTCGCAGAATAAATTCCCAATTCTGCTGGCAAAGAAACTGCAGCCACGAGATGAGGTGTCCGAGAGGTTAAGGCGATGGACTGCTAATCCATTGTGCTCTGCACGCGTGGGTTCGAATCCCATCCTCGTCGAGTCCTCTTTCTACTTATCTTAATGCATGTTGTGAGATTGGCTGCCAAAGAAGGCATGATGCAATGCCTCAGCTCTTCTTTGGCTCAGTACTCCCTATAGTTCACCATGTGGTCTTGTTGCACAGGTCACGTTAAAGAGAATGGTCTGCTAATACAATGGCCAAAAGATACTTTGTTTCCAGAATAGTCAGTGCTCCAAACGAACGCATGTGGCTTCCTTTGGCAAATGTTTATTTGCACGTCTCCTCTGAGTACCTTTCAGGTACTGTCAGGTTAACGCTGGCTTTAAACCTCATCAGTGTTTGTCCATCTGAGGTGATTGTCTCCCCTCTTACCTTCACAATACTGGCCGATGGCAGCCAAGAGTCACGCAGCAATGCCCCCAGTCCAGTCTGACATCTCTTTTTCTCCAGAAGCAGCTGAAAGGTGCTTCCACAAACGGTGACAGTCTCCCAGCATAATGTGTAGTGCCCAGACTAGAGTTGGTCCTTAATGTCTCGTATGCGCAGTGATTCTACCACGGGGTCTTGTTGTAGTTGGCATGCCCAGAAACCCATGAAGGCGAGGCGTCCTTTTTAGATCCCCCGGAGTTAAAGGTCCATATGACAAGATGAAGCTACAATCCCCAAGCGACAAAGGGGAATTAGCTCAAATGGGAGAGCGCTCGCTTAGCATGCGAGAGGTAGCGGGATCGATACCCGCATTCTCCAGTGACCCTTTGCACATCCCCGAGCAGCCCACCAGCAGGTTCTGAAGCCAGTCCATTGGTTTTGTCTCATTATGTCTATGACTTTACTCATTATACTCACTTTTCAAGGCTTTGTGTCATCACTTCAGGGAAGCATTCAAAGGAAAAGGAAGGAAAAGAAAAAGTAATGTTGTCGTGTAAATAAGAATGCTAGGGGTGCTAGACCAATGGCAAAGGAAAAGCCTTATAGTGAGTTCAAGGTGAGCCTTGACACTAAGCATGGAGAAAGGGACTTGTACCAATTGGTATGGCAGAGAGATGAAGCTGGAAAGGATGGACAGCAGTTTAAAGTCATTAAGGGTGGAAATGGTAATGTGCTAACAAGGGAAGGAGTACTTTGAAGGGAAGATGTGGGTGGAGACCAAATAAAGGGGTGATTTGTGACACCAGGATAGCAGCAGGTGTGAAAGGCAAGCTTTACAGGACGGTGGTGAGAACTGCTCTGATGTATTGTTTTATGACTGTGGCACGGAGGAAAAGACGAGAGGCCGAGATGGAGTTGTCAGAGTTGAAGATGGTAAGTTTTTTTATGTTGGGAGTGTCCAGGATGGAAAAAGATTAGAACTGACTATGTCAGAGGGACAGCTGGGGTTGAGCGGTTTGGAGACAAAGTTAGACCGGTAAGGCTGCGGTGGTTTGGAAATGTGCAGAGGAGGAAAATAAGATATACTGGGAAAAGGGTGTAAAATATGGAGCTGCTAGGCAGGAGGAAAAGAAAAATACAGAAGAGAAAGTTCATGGATCTAGTTGAGGAGGACATGAAGAGGGTTGCTGTGACAGAGGAGAATGCTAGGGGCAGGGTGAGATGGAGGCAGATGATCCACTCTGGCAACCCCCAAGAAGAACAGGCTCAAAGAAGAAGCCAGCATCACTCCAGGCTTCTACCAAAGTGTTACGCAGCCCCTCGTGGGGGATCTGGAGTAGATTTCCCTGCGTCGATACACTAGCGCTCAGCTCGCATTTTGTCCATCCAGACTACATGGTCGCAGAATAAATTCCCAATTCTGCTGGCAAAGAGACTGCAGCCACGAGATGAGGTGTCCGAGAGGTTAAGGCGATGGACTGCTAATCCATTGTGCTCTGCACGCGTGGGTTCGAATCCCATCCTCGTCGAGTCCTCTTTCTACTTATCTTAATGCATGTTGTGAGATTGGCTGCCAAAGAAGGCATGATGCAATGCCTCAGCTCTTCTTTGGCTCAGTACTCCCTATAGTTCACCATGTGGTCTTGTTGCACAGGTCACGTTAAAGAGAATGGTCTGCTAATACAATGGCCAAAAGATACTTTGTTTCCAGAATAGTCAGTGCTCCAAACGAACGCATGTGGCTTCCTTTGGCAAATGTTTATTTGCACGTCTCCTCTGAGTACCTTTCAGGTACTGTCAGGCTAACGCTGGCTTTAAACCTCATCAGTGTTTGTCCATCTGAGGTGATTGTCTCCCCTCTTACCTTCACAATACTGGCCGATGGCAGCCAAGAGTCACGCAGCAATGCCCCCAGTCCAGTCTGACATCTCTTTTTCTCCAGAAGCAGCTGAAAGGTGCTTCCACAAACGGTGACAGTCTCCCAGCATAATGTGTAGTGCCCAGACTAGAGTTGGTCCTTAATGTCTCGTATGCGCAGTGATTCTACCACGGGGTCTTGTTGTAGTTGGCATGCCCAGAAACCCATGAAGGCGAGGCGTCCTTTTTAGATCCCCCGGAGTTAAAGGTCCATATGACAAGATGAAGCTACAATCCCCAAGCGACAAAGGGGAATTAGCTCAAATGGGAGAGCGCTCGCTTAGCATGCGAGAGGTAGCGGGATCGATACCCGCATTCTCCAGTGACCCTTTGCACATCCCCGAGATGCCCACCAGCAAATTCTGCATCCAATCCATTGGTTTTGTCTCATTATGTCTATGACTTTACTCATTATACTCACTTTTCAAGGCTTTGTGTCATCACTTCAGGGAAGCATTCAAAGGAAAAGAAAAAGTAATGTTGTCGTGTAAATAAGAATGCTAGGGGTGCTAGACCAATGGCAAAGGAAAAGCCTTATAGTGAGTTCAAGGTGAGCCTTGACACTAAGCATGGAGAAAGGGACTTGTACCAATTGGTATGGCAGAGAGATGAAGCTGGAAAGGATGGACAGCAGTTTAAAGTCATTAAGGGTGGAAATGGTAATGTGCTAACAAGGGAAGGAGTACTTTGAAGGGAAGATGTGGGTGGAGACCAAATAAAGGGGTGATTTGTGACACCAGGATAGCAGCAGGTGTGAAAGGCAAGCTTTACAGGACGGTGGTGAGAACTGCTCTGATGTATTGTTTTATGACTGTGGCACGGAGGAAAAGACGAGAGGCCGAGATGGAGTTGTCAGAGTTGAAGATGGTAAGTTTTTTTATGTTGGGAGTGTCCAGGATGGAAAAAGATTAGAACTGACTATGTCAGAGGGACAGCTGGGGTTGAGCGGTTTGGAGACAAAGTTAGACCGGTAAGGCTGCGGTGGTTTGGAAATGTGCAGAGGAGGAAAATAAGATATACTGGGAAAAGGGTGTAAAATATGGAGCTGCTAGGCAGGAGGAAAAGAAAAATACAGAAGAGAAAGTTCATGGATCTAGTTGAGGAGGACATGAAGAGGGTTGCTGTGACAGAGGAGAATGCTAGGGGCAGGGTGAGATGGAGGCAGATGATCCACTCTGGCAACCCCCAAGAAGAACAGGCTCAAAGAAGAAGCCAGCATCACTCCAGGCTTCTACCAAAGTGTTACGCAGCCCCTCGTGGGGGATCTGGAGTAGATTTCCCTGCGTCGATACACTAGCGCTCAGCTCGCATTTTGTCCATCCAGACTACATGGTCGCAGAATAAATTCCCAATTCTGCTGGCAAAGAAACTGCAGCCACGAGATGAGGTGTCCGAGAGGTTAAGGCGATGGACTGCTAATCCATTGTGCTCTGCATGCGTGGGTTCGAATCCCATCCTCGTCGAGTCCTCTTTCTACTTATCTTAATGCATGTTGTGAGATTGGCTGCCAAAGAAGGCATGATGCAATGCCTCAGCTCTTCTTTGGCTCAGTACTCCCTATAGTTCACCATGTGGTCTTGTTGCACAGGTCACGTTAAAGAGAATGGTCTGCTAATACAATGGCCAAAAGATACTTTGTTTCCAGAATAGTCAGTGCTCCAAACGAACGCATGTGGCTTCCTTTGGCAAATGTTTATTTGCACGTCTCCTCTGAGTACCTTTCAGGTACTGTCAGGCTAACGCTGGCTTTAAACCTCATCAGTGTTTGTCCATCTGAGGTGATTGTCTCCCCTCTTACCTTCACAATACTGGCCGATGGCAGCCAAGAGTCACGCAGCAATGCCCCCAGTCCAGTCTGACATCTCTTTTTCTCCAGAAGCAGCTGAAAGGTGCTTCCACAAACGGTGACAGTCTCCCAGCATAATGTGTAGTGCCCAGACTAGAGTTGGTCCTTAATGTCTCGTATGCGCAGTGATTCTACCACGGGGTCTTGTTGTAGTTGGCATGCCCAGAAACCCATGAAGGCGAGGCGTCCTTTTTAGATCCCCCGGAGTTAAAGGTCCATATGACAAGATGAAGCTACAATCCCCAAGCGACAAAGGGGAATTAGCTCAAATGGGAGAGCGCTCGCTTAGCATGCGAGAGGTAGCGGGATCGATACCCGCATTCTCCAGTGACCCTTTGCACATCCCCGAGATGCCCACCAGCAAATTCTGCATCCAATCCATTGGTTTTGTCTCATTATGTCTATGACTTTACTCATTATACTCACTTTTCAAGGCTTTGTGTCCTCACTTCAGGGAAGCATTCAAAGGAAAAGAAAAAGTAATGTTGTCGTGTAAATAAGAATGCTAGGGGTGCTAGACCAATGGCAAAGGAAAAGCCTTATAGTGAGTTCAAGGTGAGCCTTGACACTAAGCATGGAGAAAGGGACTTGTACCAATTGGTATGGCAGAGAGATGAAGCTGGAAAGGATGGACAGCAGTTTAAAGTCATTAAGGGTGGAAATGGTAATGTGCTAACAAGGGAAGGAGTACTTTGAAGGGAAGATGTGGGTGGAGACCAAATAAAGGGGTGATTTGTGACACCAGGATAGCAGCAGGTGTGAAAGGCAAGCTTTACAGGACGGTGGTGAGAACTGCTCTGATGTATTGTTTTATGACTGTGGCACGGAGGAAAAGACGAGAGGCCGAGATGGAGTTGTCAGAGTTGAAGATGGTAAGTTTTTTTATGTTGGGAGTGTCCAGGATGGAAAAAGATTAGAACTGACTATGTCAGAGGGACAGCTGGGGTTGAGCGGTTTGGAGACAAAGTTAGACCGGTAAGGCTGCGGTGGTTTGGAAATGTGCAGAGGAGGAAAATAAGATATACTGGGAAAAGGGTGTAAAATATGGAGCTGCTAGGCAGGAGGAAAAGAAAAATACAGAAGAGAAAGTTCATGGATCTAGTTGAGGAGGACATGAAGAGGGTTGCTGTGACAGAGGAGAATGCTAGGGGCAGGGTGAGATGGAGGCAGATGATCCACTCTGGCAACCCCCAAGAAGAACAGGCTCAAAGAAGAAGCCAGCATCACTCCAGGCTTCTACCAAAGTGTTACGCAGCCCCTCGTGGGGGATCTGGAGTAGATTTCCCTGCGTCGATACACTAGCGCTCAGCTCGCATTTTGTCCATCCAGACTACATGGTCGTAGAATAAATTCCCAATTCTGCTGGCAAAGAAACTGCAGCCACGAGATGAGGTGTCCGAGAGGTTAAGGCGATGGACTGCTAATCCATTGTGCTCTGCACGCGTGGGTTCGAATCCCATCCTCGTCGAGTCCTCTTTCTACTTATCTTAATGCATGTTGTGAGATTGGCTGCCAAAGAAGGCATGATGCAATGCCTCAGCTCTTCTTTGGCTCAGTACTCCCTATAGTTCACCATGTGGTCTTGTTGCACAGGTCACGTTAAAGAGAATGGTCTGCTAATACAATGGCCAAAAGATACTTTGTTTCCAGAATAGTCAGTACTCCAAACGAACGCATGTGGCTTCCTTTGGCAAATGTTTATTTGCACGTCTCCTCTGAGTACCTTTCAGGTACTGTCAGGCTAACGCTGGCTTTAAACCTCATCAGTGTTTGTCCATCTGAGGTGATTGTCTCCCCTCTTACCTTCACAATACTGGCCGATGGCAGCCAAGAGTCACGCAGCAATGCCCCCAGTCCAGTCTGACATCTCTTTTTCTCCAGAAGCAGCTGAAAGGTGCTTCCACAAACGGTGACAGTCTCCCAGCATAATGTGTAGTGCCCAGACTAGAGTTGGTCCTTAATGTCTCGTATGCGCAGTGATTCTACCACGGGGTCTTGTTGTAGTTGGCATGCCCAGAAACCCATGAAGGCGAGGCGTCCTTTTTAGATCCCCCGGAGTTAAAGGTCCATATGACAAGATGAAGCTACAATCCCCAAGCGACAAAGGGGAATTAGCTCAAATGGGAGAGCGCTCGCTTAGCATGCGAGAGGTAGCGGGATCGATACCCGCATTCTCCAGTGACCCTTTGCACATCCCCGAGATGCCCACCAGCAAATTCTGCATCCAATCCATTGGTTTTGTCTCATTATGTCTATGACTTTACTCATTATACTCACTTTTCAAGGCTTTGTGTCATCACTTCAGGGAAGCATTCAAAGGAAAAGAAAAAGTAATGTTGTCGTGTAAATAAGAATGCTAGGGGTGCTAGACCAATGGCAAAGGAAAAGCCTTATAGTGAGTTCAAGGTGAGCCTTGACACTAAGCATGGAGAAAGGGACTTGTACCAATTGGTATGGCAGAGAGATGAAGCTGGAAAGGATGGACAGCAGTTTAAAGTCATTAAGGGTGGAAATGGTAATGTGCTAACAAGGGAAGGAGTACTTTGAAGGGAAGATGTGGGTGGAGACCAAATAAAGGGGTGATTTGTGACACCAGGATAGCAGCAGGTGTGAAAGGCAAGCTTTACAGGACGGTGGTGAGAACTGCTCTGATGTATTGTTTTATGACTGTGGCACGGAGGAAAAGACGAGAGGCCGAGATGGAGTTGTCAGAGTTGAAGATGGTAAGTTTTTTTATGTTGGGAGTGTCCAGGATGGAAAAAGATTAGAACTGACTATGTCAGAGGGACAGCTGGGGTTGAGCGGTTTGGAGACAAAGTTAGACCGGTAAGGCTGCGGTGGTTTGGAAATGTGCAGAGGAGGAAAATAAGATATACTGGGAAAAGGGTGTAAAATATGGAGCTGCTAGGCAGGAGGAAAAGAAAAATACAGAAGAGAAAGTTCATGGATCTAGTTGAGGAGGACATGAAGAGGGTTGCTGTGACAGAGGAGAATGCTAGGGGCAGGGTGAGATGGAGGCAGATGATCCACTCTGGCAACCCCCAAGAAGAACAGGCTCAAAGAAGAAGCCAGCATCACTCCAGGCTTCTACCAAAGTGTTACGCAGCCCCTCGTGGGGGATCTGGAGTAGATTTCCCTGCGTCGATACACTAGCGCTCAGCTCGCATTTTGTCCATCCAGACTACATGGTCGTAGAATAAATTCCCAATTCTGCTGGCAAAGAGACTGCAGCCACGAGATGAGGTGTCCGAGAGGTTAAGGCGATGGACTGCTAATCCATTGTGCTCTGCACGCGTGGGTTCGAATCCCATCCTCGTCGAGTCCTCTTTCTACTTATCTTAATGCATGTTGTGAGATTGGCTGCCAAAGAAGGCATGATGCAATGCCTCAGCTCTTCTTTGGCTCAGTACTCCCTATAGTTCACCATGTGGTCTTGTTGCACAGGTCACGTTAAAGAGAATGGTCTGCTAATACAATGGCCAAAAGATACTTTGTTTCCAGAATAGTCAGTGCTCCAAACGAACGCATGTGGCTTCCTTTGGCAAATGTTTATTTGCACGTCTCCTCTGAGTACCTTTCAGGTACTGTCAGGCTAACGCTGGCTTTAAACCTCATCAGTGTTTGTCCATCTGAGGTGATTTTCTCCCCTCTTACCTTCACAATACTGGCCGATGGCAGCCAAGAGTCACGCAGCAATGCCCCCAGTCCAGTCTGACATCTCTTTTTCTCCAGAAGCAGCTGAAAGGTGCTTCCACAAACGGTGACAGTCTCCCAGCATAATGTGTAGTGCCCAGACTAGAGTTGGTCCTTAATGTCTCGTATGCGCAGTGATTCTACCACGGGGTCTTGTTGTAGTTGGCATGCCCAGAAACCCATGAAGGCGAGGCGTCCTTTTTAGATCCCCCGGAGTTAAAGGTCCATATGACAAGATGAAGCTACAATCCCCAAGCGACAAAGGGGAATTAGCTCAAATGGGAGAGCGCTCGCTTAGCATGCGAGAGGTAGCGGGATCGATACCCGCATTCTCCAGTGACCCTTTGCACATCCCCGAGATGCCCACCAGCAAATTCTGCATCCAATCCATTGGTTTTGTCTCATTATGTCTATGACTTTACTCATTATACTCACTTTTCAAGGCTTTGTGTCCTCACTTCAGGGAAGCATTCAAAGGAAAAGAAAAAGTAATGTTGTCGTGTAAATAAGAATGCTAGGGGTGCTAGACCAATGGCAAAGGAAAAGCCTTATAGTGAGTTCAAGGTGAGCCTTGACACTAAGCATGGAGAAAGGGACTTGTACCAATTGGTATGGCAGAGAGATGAAGCTGGAAAGGATGGACAGCAGTTTAAAGTCATTAAGGGTGGAAATGGTAATGTGCTAACAAGGGAAGGAGTACTTTGAAGGGAAGATGTGGGTGGAGACCAAATAAAGGGGTGATTTGTGACACCAGGATAGCAGCAGGTGTGAAAGGCAAGCTTTACAGGACGGTGGTGAGAACTGCTCTGATGTATTGTTTTATGACTGTGGCACGGAGGAAAAGACGAGAGGCCGAGATGGAGTTGTCAGAGTTGAAGATGGTAAGTTTTTTTATGTTGGGAGTGTCCAGGATGGAAAAAGATTAGAACTGACTATGTCAGAGGGACAGCTGGGGTTGAGCGGTTTGGAGACAAAGTTAGACCGGTAAGGCTGCGGTGGTTTGGAAATGTGCAGAGGAGGAAAATAAGATATACTGGGAAAAGGGTGTAAAATATGGAGCTGCTAGGCAGGAGGAAAAGAAAAATACAGAAGAGAAAGTTCATGGATCTAGTTGAGGAGGACATGAAGAGGGTTGCTGTGACAGAGGAGAATGCTAGGGGCAGGGTGAGATGGAGGCAGATGATCCACTCTGGCAACCCCCAAGAAGAACAGGCTCAAAGAAGAAGCCAGCATCACTCCAGGCTTCTACCAAAGTGTTACGCAGCCCCTCGTGGGGGATCTGGAGTAGATTTCCCTGCGTCGATACACTAGCGCTCAGCTCGCATTTTGTCCATCCAGACTACATGGTCGTAGAATAAATTCCCAATTCTGCTGGCAAAGAAACTGCAGCCACGAGATGAGGTGTCCGAGAGGTTAAGGCGATGGACTGCTAATCCATTGTGCTCTGCACGCGTGGGTTCGAATCCCATCCTCGTCGAGTCCTCTTTCTACTTATCTTAATGCATGTTGTGAGATTGGCTGCCAAAGAAGGCATGATGCAATGCCTCAGCTCTTCTTTGGCTCAGTACTCCCTATAGTTCACCATGTGGTCTTGTTGCACAGGTCACGTTAAAGAGAATGGTCTGCTAATACAATGGCCAAAAGATACTTTGTTTCCAGAATAGTCAGTGCTCCAAACGAACGCATGTGGCTTCCTTTGGCAAATGTTTATTTGCACGTCTCCTCTGAGTACCTTTCAGGTACTGTCAGGCTAACGCTGGCTTTAAACCTCATCAGTGTTTGTCCATCTGAGGTGATTGTCTCCCCTCTTACCTTCACAATACTGGCCGATGGCAGCCAAGAGTCACGCAGCAATGCCCCCAGTCCAGTCTGACATCTCTTTTTCTCCAGAAGCAGCTGAAAGGTGCTTCCACAAACGGTGACAGTCTCCCAGCATAATGTGTAGTGCCCAGACTAGAGTTGGTCCTTAATGTCTCGTATGCGCAGTGATTCTACCACGGGGTCTTGTTGTAGTTGGCATGCCCAGAAACCCATGAAGGCGAGGCGTCCTTTTTAGATCCCCCGGAGTTAAAGGTCCATATGACAAGATGAAGCTACAATCCCCAAGCGACAAAGGGGAATTAGCTCAAATGGGAGAGCGCTCGCTTAGCATGCGAGAGGTAGCGGGATCGATACCCGCATTCTCCAGTGACCCTTTGCACATCCCCGAGATGCCCACCAGCAAATTCTGCATCCAATCCATTGGTTTTGTCTCATTATGTCTATGACTTTACTCATTATACTCACTTTTCAAGGCTTTGTGTCATCACTTCAGGGAAGCATTCAAAGGAAAAGAAAAAGTAATGTTGTCGTGTAAATAAGAATGCTAGGGGTGCTAGACCAATGGCAAAGGAAAAGCCTTATAGTGAGTTCAAGGTGAGCCTTGACACTAAGCATGGAGAAAGGGACTTGTACCAATTGGTATGGCAGAGAGATGAAGCTGGAAAGGATGGACAGCAGTTTAAAGTCATTAAGGGTGGAAATGGTAATGTGCTAACAAGGGAAGGAGTACTTTGAAGGGAAGATGTGGGTGGAGACCAAATAAAGGGGTGATTTGTGACACCAGGATAGCAGCAGGTGTGAAAGGCAAGCTTTACAGGACGGTGGTGAGAACTGCTCTGATGTATTGTTTTATGACTGTGGCACGGAGGAAAAGACGAGAGGCCGAGATGGAGTTGTCAGAGTTGAAGATGGTAAGTTTTTTTATGTTGGGAGTGTCCAGGATGGAAAAAGATTAGAACTGACTATGTCAGAGGGACAGCTGGGGTTGAGCGGTTTGGAGACAAAGTTAGACCGGTAAGGCTGCGGTGGTTTGGAAATGTGCAGAGGAGGAAAATAAGATATACTGGGAAAAGGGTGTAAAATATGGAGCTGCTAGGCAGGAGGAAAAGAAAAATACAGAAGAGAAAGTTCATGGATCTAGTTGAGGAGGACATGAAGAGGGTTGCTGTGACAGAGGAGAATGCTAGGGGCAGGGTGAGATGGAGGCAGATGATCCACTCTGGCAACCCCCAAGAAGAACAGGCTCAAAGAAGAAGCCAGCATCACTCCAGGCTTCTACCAAAGTGTTACGCAGCCCCTCGTGGGGGATCTGGAGTAGATTTCCCTGCGTCGATACACTAGCGCTCAGCTCGCATTTTGTCCATCCAGACTACATGGTCGCAGAATAAATTCCCAATTCTGCTGGCAAAGAGACTGCAGCCACGAGATGAGGTGTCCGAGAGGTTAAGGCGATGGACTGCTAATCCATTGTGCTCTGCACGCGTGGGTTCGAATCCCATCCTCGTCGAGTCCTCTTTCTACTTATCTTAATGCATGTTGTGAGATTGGCTGCCAAAGAAGGCATGATGCAATGCCTCAGCTCTTCTTTGGCTCAGTACTCCCTATAGTTCACCATGTGGTCTTGTTGCACAGGTCACGTTAAAGAGAATGGTCTGCTAATACAATGGCCAAAAGATACTTTGTTTCCAGAATAGTCAGTGCTCCAAACGAACGCATGTGGCTTCCTTTGGCAAATGTTTATTTGCACGTCTCCTCTGAGTACCTTTCAGGTACTGTCAGGCTAACGCTGGCTTTAAACCTCATCAGTGTTTGTCCATCTGAGGTGATTGTCTCCCCTCTTACCTTCACAATACTGGCCGATGGCAGCCAAGAGTCACGCAGCAATGCCCCCAGTCCAGTCTGACATCTCTTTTTCTCCAGAAGCAGCTGAAAGGTGCTTCCACAAACGGTGACAGTCTCCCAGCATAATGTGTAGTGCCCAGACTAGAGTTGGTCCTTAATGTCTCGTATGCGCAGTGATTCTACCACGGGGTCTTGTTGTAGTTGGCATGCCCAGAAACCCATGAAGGCGAGGCGTCCTTTTTAGATCCCCCGGAGTTAAAGGTCCATATGACAAGATGAAGCTACAATCCCCAAGCGACAAAGGGGAATTAGCTCAAATGGGAGAGCGCTCGCTTAGCATGCGAGAGGTAGCGGGATCGATACCCGCATTCTCCAGTGACCCTTTGCACATGCCCACCAGCAAATTCTGCATCCAATCCATTGGTTTTGTCTCATTATGTCTATGACTTTACTCATTATACTCACTTTTCAAGGCTTTGTGTCCTCACTTCAGGGAAGCATTCAAAGGAAAAGAAAAAGTAATGTTGTCGTGTAAATAAGAATGCTAGGGGTGCTAGACCAATGGCAAAGGAAAAGCCTTATAGTGAGTTCAAGGTGAGCCTTGACACTAAGCATGGAGAAAGGGACTTGTACCAATTGGTATGGCAGAGAGATGAAGCTGGAAAGGATGGACAGCAGTTTAAAGTCATTAAGGGTGGAAATGGTAATGTGCTAACAAGGGAAGGAGTACTTTGAAGGGAAGATGTGGGTGGAGACCAAATAAAGGGGTGATTTGTGACACCAGGATAGCAGCAGGTGTGAAAGGCAAGCTTTACAGGACGGTGGTGAGAACTGCTCTGATGTATTGTTTTATGACTGTGGCACGGAGGAAAAGACGAGAGGCCGAGATGGAGTTGTCAGAGTTGAAGATGGTAAGTTTTTTTATGTTGGGAGTGTCCAGGATGGAAAAAGATTAGAACTGACTATGTCAGAGGGACAGCTGGGGTTGAGCGGTTTGGAGACAAAGTTAGACCGGTAAGGCTGCGGTGGTTTGGAAATGTGCAGAGGAGGAAAATAAGATATACTGGGAAAAGGGTGTAAAATATGGAGCTGCTAGGCAGGAGGAAAAGAAAAATACAGAAGAGAAAGTTCATGGATCTAGTTGAGGAGGACATGAAGAGGGTTGCTGTGACAGAGGAGAATGCTAGGGGCAGGGTGAGATGGAGGCAGATGATCCACTCTGGCAACCCCCAAGAAGAACAGGCTCAAAGAAGAAGCCAGCATCACTCCAGGCTTCTACCAAAGTGTTACGCAGCCCCTCGTGGGGGATCTGGAGTAGATTTCCCTGCGTCGATACACTAGCGCTCAGCTCGCATTTTGTCCATCCAGACTACATGGTCGTAGAATAAATTCCCAATTCTGCTGGCAAAGAAACTGCAGCCACGAGATGAGGTGTCCGAGAGGTTAAGGCGATGGACTGCTAATCCATTGTGCTCTGCACGCGTGGGTTCGAATCCCATCCTCGTCGAGTCCTCTTTCTACTTATCTTAATGCATGTTGTGAGATTGGCTGCCAAAGAAGGCATGATGCAATGCCTCAGCTCTTCTTTGGCTCAGTACTCCCTATAGTTCACCATGTGGTCTTGTTGCACAGGTCACGTTAAAGAGAATGGTCTGCTAATACAATGGCCAAAAGATACTTTGTTTCCAGAATAGTCAGTGCTCCAAACGAACGCATGTGGCTTCCTTTGGCAAATGTTTATTTGCACGTCTCCTCTGAGTACCTTTCAGGTACTGTCAGGCTAACGCTGGCTTTAAACCTCATCAGTGTTTGTCCATCTGAGGTGATTTTCTCCCCTCTTACCTTCACAATACTGGCCGATGGCAGCCAAGAGTCACGCAGCAATGCCCCCAGTCCAGTCTGACATCTCTTTTTCTCCAGAAGCAGCTGAAAGGTGCTTCCACAAACGGCGACAGTCTCCCAGCATAATGTGTAGTGCCCAGACTAGAGTTGGTCCTTAATGTCTCGTATGCGCAGTGATTCTACCACGGGGTCTTGTTGTAGTTGGCATGCCCAGAAACCCATGAAGGCGAGGCGTCCTTTTTAGATCCCCCGGAGTTAAAGGTCCATATGACAAGATGAAGCTACAATCCCCAAGCGACAAAGGGGAATTAGCTCAAATGGGAGAGCGCTCGCTTAGCATGCGAGAGGTAGCGGGATCGATACCCGCATTCTCCAGTGACCCTTTGCACATCCCCGAGATGCCCACCAGCAAATTCTGCATCCAATCCATTGGTTTTGTCTCATTATGTCTATGACTTTACTCATTATACTCACTTTTCAAGGCTTTGTGTCATCACTTCAGGGAAGCATTCAAAGGAAAAGAAAAAGTAATGTTGTCGTGTAAATAAGAATGCTAGGGGTGCTAGACCAATGGCAAAGGAAAAGCCTTATAGTGAGTTCAAGGTGAGCCTTGACACTAAGCATGGAGAAAGGGACTTGTACCAATTGGTATGGCAGAGAGATGAAGCTGGAAAGGATGGACAGCAGTTTAAAGTCATTAAGGGTGGAAATGGTAATGTGCTAACAAGGGAAGGAGTACTTTGAAGGGAAGATGTGGGTGGAGACCAAATAAAGGGGTGATTTGTGACACCAGGATAGCAGCAGGTGTGAAAGGCAAGCTTTACAGGACGGTGGTGAGAACTGCTCTGATGTATTGTTTTATGACTGTGGCACGGAGGAAAAGACGAGAGGCCGAGATGGAGTTGTCAGAGTTGAAGATGGTAAGTTTTTTTATGTTGGGAGTGTCCAGGATGGAAAAAGATTAGAACTGACTATGTCAGAGGGACAGCTGGGGTTGAGCGGTTTGGAGACAAAGTTAGACCGGTAAGGCTGCGGTGGTTTGGAAATGTGCAGAGGAGGAAAATAAGATATACTGGGAAAAGGGTGTAAAATATGGAGCTGCTAGGCAGGAGGAAAAGAAAAATACAGAAGAGAAAGTTCATGGATCTAGTTGAGGAGGACATGAAGAGGGTTGCTGTGACAGAGGAGAATGCTAGGGGCAGGGTGAGATGGAGGCAGATGATCCACTCTGGCAACCCCCAAGAAGAACAGGCTCAAAGAAGAAGCCAGCATCACTCCAGGCTTCTACCAAAGTGTTACGCAGCCCCTCGTGGGGGATCTGGAGTAGATTTCCCTGCGTCGATACACTAGCGCTCAGCTCGCATTTTGTCCATCCAGACTACATGGTCACAGAATAAATTCCCAATTCTGCTGGCAAAGAAACTGCAGCCACGAGATGAGGTGTCCGAGAGGTTAAGGCGATGGACTGCTAATCCATTGTGCTCTGCACGCGTGGGTTCGAATCCCATCCTCGTCGAGTCCTCTTTCTACTTATCTTAATGCATGTTGTGAGATTGGCTGCCAAAGAAGGCATGATGCAATGCCTCAGCTCTTCTTTGGCTCAGTACTCCCTATAGTTCACCATGTGGTCTTGTTGCACAGGTCACGTTAAAGAGAATGGTCTGCTAATACAATGGCCAAAAGATACTTTGTTTCCAGAATAGTCAGTGCTCCAAACGAACGCATGTGGCTTCCTTTGGCAAATGTTTATTTGCACGTCTCCTCTGAGTACCTTTCAGGTACTGTCAGGCTAACGCTGGCTTTAAACCTCATCAGTGTTTGTCCATCTGAGGTGATTTTCTCCCCTCTTACCTTCACAATACTGGCCGATGGCAGCCAAGAGTCACGCAGCAATGCCCCCAGTCCAGTCTGACATCTCTTTTTCTCCAGAAGCAGCTGAAAGGTGCTTCCACAAACGGTGACAGTCTCCCAGCATAATGTGTAGTGCCCAGACTAGAGTTGGTCCTTAATGTCTCGTATGCGCAGTGATTCTACCACGGGGTCTTGTTGTAGTTGGCATGCCCAGAAACCCATGAAGGCGAGGCGTCCTTTTTAGATCCCCCGGAGTTAAAGGTCCATATGACAAGATGAAGCTACAATCCCCAACCGACAAAGGGGAATTAGCTCAAATGGGAGAGCGCTCGCTTAGCATGCGAGAGGTAGCGGGATCGATACCCGCATTCTCCAGTGACCCTTTGCACATCCCCGAGATGCCCACCAGCAAATTCTGCATCCAATCCATTGGTTTTGTCTCATTATGTCTATGACTTTACTCATTATACTCACTTTTCAAGGCTTTGTGTCATCACTTCAGGGAAGCATTCAAAGGAAAAGAAAAAGTAATGTTGTCGTGTAAATAAGAATGCTAGGGGTGCTAGACCAATGGCAAAGGAAAAGCCTTATAGTGAGTTCAAGGTGAGCCTTGACACTAAGCATGGAGAAAGGGACTTGTACCAATTGGTATGGCAGAGAGATGAAGCTGGAAAGGATGGACAGCAGTTTAAAGTCATTAAGGGTGGAAATGGTAATGTGCTAACAAGGGAAGGAGTACTTTGAAGGGAAGATGTGGGTGGAGACCAAATAAAGGGGTGATTTGTGACACCAGGATAGCAGCAGGTGTGAAAGGCAAGCTTTACAGGACGGTGGTGAGAACTGCTCTGATGTATTGTTTTATGACTGTGGCACGGAGGAAAAGACGAGAGGCCGAGATGGAGTTGTCAGAGTTGAAGATGGTAAGTTTTTTTTATGTTGGGAGTGTCCAGGATGGAAAAAGATTAGAACTGACTATGTCAGAGGGACAGCTGGGGTTGAGCGGTTTGGAGACAAAGTTAGACCGGTAAGGCTGCGGTGGTTTGGAAATGTGCAGAGGAGGAAAATAAGATATACTGGGAAAAGGGTGTAAAATATGGAGCTGCTAGGCAGGAGGAAAAGAAAAATACAGAAGAGAAAGTTCATGGATCTAGTTGAGGAGGACATGAAGAGGGTTGCTGTGACAGAGGAGAATGCTAGGGGCAGGGTGAGATGGAGGCAGATGATCCACTCTGGCAACCCCCAAGAAGAACAGGCTCAAAGAAGAAGCCAGCATCACTCCAGGCTTCTACCAAAGTGTTACGCAGCCCCTCGTGGGGGATCTGGAGTAGATTTCCCTGCGTCGATACACTAGCGCTCAGCTCGCATTTTGTCCATCCAGACTACATGGTCACAGAATAAATTCCCAATTCTGCTGGCAAAGAAGCTGCAGCCACGAGATGAGGTGGCCGAGAGGTTAAGGCGATGGACTGCTAATCCATTGTGCTCTGCACGCGTGGGTTCGAATCCCATCCTCGTCGAGTCCTCTTTCTACTTATCTTAATGCATGTTGTGAGATTGGCTCCCAAAGTAGGCATGATGCAATGCCTCAGCTCTTCTTTGGCTCAGTACTCCCTATAGTTCACCATGTGGTCTTGTTGCACAGGTCACGTTAAAGAGAATGGTCTGCTAATACAATGGCCAAAAGATACTTTGTTTCCAGAATAGTCAGTACTCCAAACGAACGCATGTGGCTTCCTTTGGCAAATGTTTATTTGCACGTCTCCTCTGAGTACCTTTCAGGTACTGTCAGGTTAACGCTGGCTTTAAACCTCATCAGTGTTTGTCCATCTGAGGTGATTGTCTCCCCTCTTACCTTCACAATACTGGCCGATGGCAGCCAAGAGTCACGCAGCAATGCCCCCAGTCCAGTCTGACATCTCTTTTTCTCCAGAAGCAGCTGAAAGGTGCTTCCACAAACGGTGACAGTCTCCCAGCATAATGTGTAGTGCCCAGACTAGAGTTGGTCCTTAATGTCTCGTATGCGCAGTGATTCTACCACGGGGTCTTGTTGTAGTTGGCATGCCCAGAAACCCATGAAGGTGAGGCGTCCTTTTTAGATCCGCCGGAGTTAAAGGTCCATATGACAAGATGAAGCTACAATCCCCAAGCGACAAAGGGGAATTAGCTCAAATGGGAGAGCGCTCGCTTAGCATGCGAGAGGTAGCGGGATCGATACCCGCATTCTCCAGTGACCCTTTGCACATCCCCGAGATGCCCACCAGCAGGTTCTGCATCCAATCCATTGGTTTTGTCTCATTATGTCTATGACTTTACTCATTATACTCACTTTTCAAGGCTTTGTGTCATCACTTCAGGGAAGCATTCAAAGGAAAAGAAAAAGTAATGTTGTCGTGTAAATAAGAATGCTAGGGGTGCTAGACCAATGGCAAAGGAAAAGCCTTATAGTGAGTTCAAGGTGAGCCTTGACACTAAGCATGGAGAAAGGGACTTGTACCAATTGGTATGGCAGAGAGATGAAGCTGGAAAGGATGGACAGCAGTTTAAAGTCATTAAGGGTGGAAATGGTAATGTGCTAACAAGGGAAGGAGTACTTTGAAGGGAAGATGTGGGTGGAGACCAAATAAAGGGGTGATTTGTGACACCAGGATAGCAGCAGGTGTGAAAGGCAAGCTTTACAGGACGGTGGTGAGAACTGCTCTGATGTATTGTTTTATGACTGTGGCACGGAGGAAAAGACGAGAGGCCGAGATGGAGTTGTCAGAGTTGAAGATGGTAAGTTTTTTTATGTTGGGAGTGTCCAGGATGGAAAAAGATTAGAACTGACTATGTCAGAGGGACAGCTGGGGTTGAGCGGTTTGGAGACAAAGTTAGACCGGTAAGGCTGCGGTGGTTTGGAAATGTGCAGAGGAGGAAAATAAGATATACTGGGAAAAGGGTGTAAAATATGGAGCTGCTAGGCAGGAGGAAAAGAAAAATACAGAAGAGAAAGTTCATGGATCTAGTTGAGGAGGACATGAAGAGGGTTGCTGTGACAGAGGAGAATGCTAGGGGCAGGGTGAGATGGAGGCAGATGATCCACTCTGGCAACCCCCAAGAAGAACAGGCTCAAAGAAGAAGCCAGCATCACTCCAGGCTTCTACCAAAGTGTTACGCAGCCCCTCGTGGGGGATCTGGAGTAGATTTCCCTGCGTCGATACACTAGCGCTCAGCTCGCATTTTGTCCATCCAGACTACATGGTCACAGAATAAATTCCCAGTTCTGCTGGCAAAGAAACTGCATCCATGAGATGAGGTGGCCGAGAGGTTAAGGCGATGGACTGCTAATCCATTGTGCTCTGCACGCGTGGGTTCGAATCCCATCCTCGTCGAGTCCTCTTTCTACTTATCTTAATGCATGTTGTGAGATTGGCTCCCAAAGTAGGCATGATGCAATGCCTCAGCTCTTCTTTGGCTCAGTACTCCCTATAGTTCACCATGTGGTCTTGTTGCACAGGTCACGTTAAAGAGAATGGTCTGCTAATACAATGGCCAAAAGATACTTTGTTTCCAGAATAGTCAGTACTCCAAACGAACGCATGTGGCTTCCTTTGGCAAATGTTTATTTGCACGTCTCCTCTGAGTACCTTTCAGGTACTGTCAGGTTAACGCTGGCTTTAAACCTCATCAGTGTTTGTCCATCTGAGGTGATTGTCTCCCCTCTTACCTTCACAATACTGGCCGATGGCAGCCAAGAGTCACGCAGCAATGCCCCCAGTCCAGTCTGACATCTCTTTTTCTCCAGAAGCAGCTGAAAGGTGCTTCCACAAACGGTGACAGTCTCCCAGCATAATGTGTAGTGCCCAGACTAGAGTTGGTCCTTAATGTCTCGTATGCGCAGTGATTCTACCACGGGGTCTTGTTGTAGTTGGCATGCCCAGAAACCCATGAAGGCGAGGCGTCCTTTTTAGATCCGCCGGAGTTAAAGGTCCATATGACAAGATGAAGCTACAATCCCCAAGCCACAAAGGGGAATTAGCTCAAATGGGAGAGCGCTCGCTTAGCATGCGAGAGGTAGCGGGATCGATACCCGCATTCTCCAGTGACCCTTTGCACATCCCCGAGATGCCCACCAGCAGGTTCTGCATCCAATCCATTGGTTTTGTCTCATTATGTCTATGACTTTACTCATTATACTCACTTTTCAAGGCTTTGTGTCATCACTTCAGGGAAGCATTCAAAGGAAAAGAAAAAGTAATGTTGTCGTGTAAATAAGAATGCTAGGGGTGCTAGACCAATGGCAAAGGAAAAGCCTTATAGTGAGTTCAAGGTGAGCCTTGACACTAAGCATGGAGAAAGGGACTTGTACCAATTGGTATGGCAGAGAGATGAAGCTGGAAAGGATGGACAGCAGTTTAAAGTCATTAAGGGTGGAAATGGTAATGTGCTAACAAGGGAAGGAGTACTTTGAAGGGAAGATGTGGGTGGAGACCAAATAAAGGGGTGATTTGTGACACCAGGATAGCAGCAGGTGTGAAAGGCAAGCTTTACAGGACGGTGGTGAGAACTGCTCTGATGTATTGTTTTATGACTGTGGCACGGAGGAAAAGACGAGAGGCCGAGATGGAGTTGTCAGAGTTGAAGATGGTAAGTTTTTTTTATGTTGGGAGTGTCCAGGATGGAAAAAGATTAGAACTGACTATGTCAGAGGGACAGCTGGGGTTGAGCGGTTTGGAGACAAAGTTAGACCGGTAAGGCTGCGGTGGTTTGGAAATGTGCAGAGGAGGAAAATAAGATATACTGGGAAAAGGGTGTAAAATATGGAGCTGCTAGGCAGGAGGAAAAGAAAAATACAGAAGAGAAAGTTCATGGATCTAGTTGAGGAGGACATGAAGAGGGTTGCTGTGACAGAGGAGAATGCTAGGGGCAGGGTGAGATGGAGGCAGATGATCCACTCTGGCAACCCCCAAGAAGAACAGGCTCAAAGAAGAAGCCAGCATCACTCCAGGCTTCTACCAAAGTGTTACGCAGCCCCTCGTGGGGGATCTGGAGTAGATTTCCCTGCGTCGATACACTAGCGCTCAGCTCGCATTTTGTCCATCCAGACTACATGGTCACAGAATAAATTCCCAATTCTGCTGGCAAAGAAGCTGCAGCCACGAGATGAGGTGGCCGAGAGGTTAAGGCGATGGACTGCTAATCCATTGTGCTCTGCACGCGTGGGTTCGAATCCCATCCTCGTCGAGTCCTCTTTCTACTTATCTTAATGCATGTTGTGAGATTGGCTCCCAAAGTAGGCATGATGCAATGCCTCAGCTCTTCTTTGGCTCAGTACTCCCTATAGTTCACCATGTGGTCTTGTTGCACAGGTCACGTTAAAGAGAATGGTCTGCTAATACAATGGCCAAAAGATACTTTGTTTCCAGAATAGTCAGTACTCCAAACGAACGCATGTGGCTTCCTTTGGCAAATGTTTATTTGCACGTCTCCTCTGAGTACCTTTCAGGTACTGTCAGGTTAACGCTGGCTTTAAACCTCATCAGTGTTTGTCCATCTGAGGTGATTGTCTCCCCTCTTACCTTCACAATACTGGCCGATGGCAGCCAAGAGTCACGCAGCAATGCCCCCAGTCCAGTCTGACATCTCTTTTTCTCCAGAAGCAGCTGAAAGGTGCTTCCACAAACGGTGACAGTCTCCCAGCATAATGTGTAGTGCCCAGACTAGAGTTGGTCCTTAATGTCTCGTATGCGCAGTGATTCTACCACGGGGTCTTGTTGTAGTTGGCATGCCCAGAAACCCATGAAGGTGAGGCGTCCTTTTTAGATCCGCCGGAGTTAAAGGTCCATATGACAAGATGAAGCTACAATCCCCAAGCGACAAAGGGGAATTAGCTCAAATGGGAGAGCGCTCGCTTAGCATGCGAGAGGTAGCGGGATCGATACCCGCATTCTCCAGTGACCCTTTGCACATCCCCGAGATGCCCACCAGCAGGTTCTGCATCCAATCCATTGGTTTTGTCTCATTATGTCTATGACTTTACTCATTATACTCACTTTTCAAGGCTTTGTGTCATCACTTCAGGGAAGCATTCAAAGGAAAAGAAAAAGTAATGTTGTCGTGTAAATAAGAATGCTAGGGGTGCTAGACCAATGGCAAAGGAAAAGCCTTATAGTGAGTTCAAGGTGAGCCTTGACACTAAGCATGGAGAAAGGGACTTGTACCAATTGGTATGGCAGAGAGATGAAGCTGGAAAGGATGGACAGCAGTTTAAAGTCATTAAGGGTGGAAATGGTAATGTGCTAACAAGGGAAGGAGTACTTTGAAGGGAAGATGTGGGTGGAGACCAAATAAAGGGGTGATTTGTGACACCAGGATAGCAGCAGGTGTGAAAGGCAAGCTTTACAGGACGGTGGTGAGAACTGCTCTGATGTATTGTTTTATGACTGTGGCACGGAGGAAAAGACGAGAGGCCGAGATGGAGTTGTCAGAGTTGAAGATGGTAAGTTTTTTTATGTTGGGAGTGTCCAGGATGGAAAAAGATTAGAACTGACTATGTCAGAGGGACAGCTGGGGTTGAGCGGTTTGGAGACAAAGTTAGACCGGTAAGGCTGCGGTGGTTTGGAAATGTGCAGAGGAGGAAAATAAGATATACTGGGAAAAGGGTGTAAAATATGGAGCTGCTAGGCAGGAGGAAAAGAAAAATACAGAAGAGAAAGTTCATGGATCTAGTTGAGGAGGACATGAAGAGGGTTGCTGTGACAGAGGAGAATGCTAGGGGCAGGGTGAGATGGAGGCAGATGATCCACTCTGGCAACCCCCAAGAAGAACAGGCTCAAAGAAGAAGCCAGCATCACTCCAGGCTTCTACCAAAGTGTTACGCAGCCCCTCGTGGGGGATCTGGAGTAGATTTCCCTGCGTCGATACACTAGCGCTCAGCTCGCATTTTGTCCATCCAGACTACATGGTCACAGAATAAATTCCCAGTTCTGCTGGCAAAGAAACTGCATCCATGAGATGAGGTGGCCGAGAGGTTAAGGCGATGGACTGCTAATCCATTGTGCTCTGCACGCGTGGGTTCGAATCCCATCCTCGTCGAGTCCTCTTTCTACTTATCTTAATGCATGTTGTGAGATTGGCTCCCAAAGTAGGCATGATGCAATGCCTCAGCTCTTCTTTGGCTCAGTACTCCCTATAGTTCACCATGTGGTCTTGTTGCACAGGTCACGTTAAAGAGAATGGTCTGCTAATACAATGGCCAAAAGATACTTTGTTTCCAGAATAGTCAGTACTCCAAACGAACGCATGTGGCTTCCTTTGGCAAATGTTTATTTGCACGTCTCCTCTGAGTACCTTTCAGGTACTGTCAGGTTAACGCTGGCTTTAAACCTCATCAGTGTTTGTCCATCTGAGGTGATTGTCTCCCCTCTTACCTTCACAATACTGGCCGATGGCAGCCAAGAGTCACGCAGCAATGCCCCCAGTCCAGTCTGACATCTCTTTTTCTCCAGAAGCAGCTGAAAGGTGCTTCCACAAACGGTGACAGTCTCCCAGCATAATGTGTAGTGCCCAGACTAGAGTTGGTCCTTAATGTCTCGTATGCGCAGTGATTCTACCACGGGGTCTTGTTGTAGTTGGCATGCCCAGAAACCCATGAAGGCGAGGCGTCCTTTTTAGATCCGCCGGAGTTAAAGGTCCATATGACAAGATGAAGCTACAATCCCCAAGCCACAAAGGGGAATTAGCTCAAATGGGAGAGCGCTCGCTTAGCATGCGAGAGGTAGCGGGATCGATACCCGCATTCTCCAGTGACCCTTTGCACATCCCCGAGATGCCCACCAGCAGGTTCTGCATCCAATCCATTGGTTTTGTCTCATTATGTCTATGACTTTACTCATTATACTCACTTTTCAAGGCTTTGTGTCATCACTTCAGGGAAGCATTCAAAGGAAAAGAAAAAGTAATGTTGTCGTGTAAATAAGAATGCTAGGGGTGCTAGACCAATGGCAAAGGAAAAGCCTTATAGTGAGTTCAAGGTGAGCCTTGACACTAAGCATGGAGAAAGGGACTTGTACCAATTGGTATGGCAGAGAGATGAAGCTGGAAAGGATGGACAGCAGTTTAAAGTCATTAAGGGTGGAAATGGTAATGTGCTAACAAGGGAAGGAGTACTTTGAAGGGAAGATGTGGGTGGAGACCAAATAAAGGGGTGATTTGTGACACCAGGATAGCAGCAGGTGTGAAAGGCAAGCTTTACAGGACGGTGGTGAGAACTGCTCTGATGTATTGTTTTATGACTGTGGCACGGAGGAAAAGACGAGAGGCCGAGATGGAGTTGTCAGAGTTGAAGATGGTAAGTTTTTTTATGTTGGGAGTGTCCAGGATGGAAAAAGATTAGAACTGACTATGTCAGAGGGACAGCTGGGGTTGAGCGGTTTGGAGACAAAGTTAGACCGGTAAGGCTGCGGTGGTTTGGAAATGTGCAGAGGAGGAAAATAAGATATACTGGGAAAAGGGTGTAAAATATGGAGCTGCTAGGCAGGAGGAAAAGAAAAATACAGAAGAGAAAGTTCATGGATCTAGTTGAGGAGGACATGAAGAGGGTTGCTGTGACAGAGGAGAATGCTAGGGGCAGGGTGAGATGGAGGCAGATGATCCACTCTGGCAACCCCCAAGAAGAACAGGCTCAAAGAAGAAGCCAGCATCACTCCAGGCTTCTACCAAAGTGTTACGCAGCCCCTCGTGGGGGATCTGGAGTAGATTTCCCTGCGTCGATACACTAGCGCTCAGCTCGCATTTTGTCCATCCAGACTACATGGTCGTAGAATAAATTCCCAATTCTGCTGGCAAAGAAACTGCAGCCACGAGATGAGGTGGCCGAGAGGTTAAGGCGATGGACTGCTAATCCATTGTGCTCTGCACGCGTGGGTTCGAATCCCATCCTCGTCGAGTCCTCTTTCTACTTATCTTAATGCATGTTGTGAGATTGGCTGCCAAAGAAGGCATGATGCAATGCCTCAGCTCTTCTTTGGCTCAGTACTCCCTATAGTTCACCATGTGGTCTTGTTGCACAGGTCACGTTAAAGAGAATGGTCTGCTAATACAATGGCCAAAAGATACTTTGTTTCCAGAATAGTCAGTGCTCCACACGAACGCATGTGGCTTCCTTTGGCAAATGTTTATTTGCACGTCTCCTCTGAGTACCTTTCAGGTACTGTCAGGCTAACGCTGGCTTTAAACCTCATCAGTGTTTGTCCATCTGAGGTGATTTTCTCCCCTCTTACCTTCACAATACTGGCCGATGGCAGCCAAGAGTCACGCAGCAATGCCCCCAGTCCAGTCTGACATCTCTTTTTCTCCAGAAGCAGCTGAAAGGTGCTTCCACAAACGGCGACAGTCTCCCAGCATAATGTGTAGTGCCCAGACTAGAGTTGGTCCTTAATGTCTCGTATGCGCAGTGATTCTACCACGGGGTCTTGTTGTAGTTGGCATGCCCAGAAACCCATGAAGGCGAGGCGTCCTTTTTAGATCCCCCGGAGTTAAAGGTCCATATGACAAGATGAAGCTACAATCCCCAAGCGACAAAGGGGAATTAGCTCAAATGGGAGAGCGCTCACTTAGCATGCGAGAGGTAGCGGGATCGATACCCGCATTCTCCAGTGACCCTTTGCACATCCCCGAGATGCCCACCAGCAGGTTCTGCATCCAATCCATTGGTTTTGTCTCATTATGTCTATGACTTTACTCATTATACTCACTTTTCAAGGCTTTGTGTCATCACTTCAGGGAAGCATTCAAAGGAAAAGAAAAAGTAATGTTGTCGTGTAAATAAGAATGCTAGGGGTGCTAGACCAATGGCAAAGGAAAAGCCTTATAGTGAGTTCAAGGTGAGCCTTGACACTAAGCATGGAGAAAGGGACTTGTACCAATTGGTATGGCAGAGAGATGAAGCTGGAAAGGATGGACAGCAGTTTAAAGTCATTAAGGGTGGAAATGGTAATGTGCTAACAAGGGAAGGAGTACTTTGAAGGGAAGATGTGGGTGGAGACCAAATAAAGGGGTGATTTGTGACACCAGGATAGCAGCAGGTGTGAAAGGCAAGCTTTACAGGACGGTGGTGAGAACTGCTCTGATGTATTGTTTTATGACTGTGGCACGGAGGAAAAGACGAGAGGCCGAGATGGAGTTGTCAGAGTTGAAGATGGTAAGTTTTTTTATGTTGGGAGTGTCCAGGATGGAAAAAGATTAGAACTGACTATGTCAGAGGGACAGCTGGGGTTGAGCGGTTTGGAGACAAAGTTAGACCGGTAAGGCTGCGGTGGTTTGGAAATGTGCAGAGGAGGAAAATAAGATATACTGGGAAAAGGGTGTAAAATATGGAGCTGCTAGGCAGGAGGAAAAGAAAAATACAGAAGAGAAAGTTCATGGATCTAGTTGAGGAGGACATGAAGAGGGTTGCTGTGACAGAGGAGAATGCTAGGGGCAGGGTGAGATGGAGGCAGATGATCCACTCTGGCAACCCCCAAGAAGAACAGGCTCAAAGAAGAAGCCAGCATCACTCCAGGCTTCTACCAAAGTGTTACGCAGCCCCTCGTCGGGGATCTGGAGTAGATTTCCCTGCGTCGATACACTAGCGCTCAGCTCGCATTTTGTCCATCCAGACTACATGGTCGCAGAATAAATTCCCAATTCTGCTGGCAAAGAAGCTGCAGCCACGAGATGAGGTGGCCGAGAGGTTAAGGCGATGGACTGCTAATCCATTGTGCTCTGCACGCGTGGGTTCGAATCCCATCCTCGTCGAGTCCTCTTTCTACTTATCTTAATGCATGTTGTGAGATTGGCTCCCAAAGTAGGCATGATGCAATGCCTCAGCTCTTCTTTGGCTCAGTACTCCCTATAGTTCACCATGTGGTCTTGTTGCACAGGTCACGTTAAAGAGAATGGTCTGCTAATACAATGGCCAAAAGATACTTTGTTTCCAGAATAGTCAGTACTCCAAACGAACGCATGTGGCTTCCTTTGGCAAATGTTTATTTGCACGTCTCCTCTGAGTACCTTTCAGGTACTGTCAGGTTAACGCTGGCTTTAAACCTCATCAGTGTTTGTCCATCTGAGGTGATTGTCTCCCCTCTTACCTTCACAATACTGGCCGATGGCAGCCAAGAGTCACGCAGCAATGCCCCCAGTCCAGTCTGACATCTCTTTTTCTCCAGAAGCAGCTGAAAGGTGCTTCCACAAACGGTGACAGTCTCCCAGCATAATGTGTAGTGCCCAGACTAGAGTTGGTCCTTAATGTCTCGTATGCGCAGTGATTCTACCACGGGGTCTTGTTGTAGTTGGCATGCCCAGAAACCCATGAAGGCGAGGCGTCCTTTTTAGATCCCCCGGAGTTAAAGGTCCATATGACAAGATGAAGCTACAATCCCCAACCGACAAAGGGGAATTAGCTCAAATGGGAGAGTGCTCGCTTAGCATGCGAGAGGTAGCGGGATCGATACCCGCATTCTCCAGTGACCCTTTGCACATCCCCGAGCAGCCCACCAGCAGGTTCTGAAGCCAGTCCATTGGTTTTGTCTCATTATGTCTATGACTTTACTCATTATACTCACTTTTCAAGGCTTTGTGTCATCACTTCAGGGAAGCATTCAAAGGAAAAGAAAAAGTAATGTTGTCGTGTAAATAAGAATGCTAGGGGTGCTAGACCAATGGCAAAGGAAAAGCCTTATAGTGAGTTCAAGGTGAGCCTTGACACTAAGCATGGAGAAAGGGACTTGTACCAATTGGTATGGCAGAGAGATGAAGCTGGAAAGGATGGACAGCAGTTTAAAGTCATTAAGGGTGGAAATGGTAATGTGCTAACAAGGGAAGGAGTACTTTGAAGGGAAGATGTGGGTGGAGACCAAATAAAGGGGTGATTTGTGACACCAGGATAGCAGCAGGTGTGAAAGGCAAGCTTTACAGGACGGTGGTGAGAACTGCTCTGATGTATTGTTTTATGACTGTGGCACGGAGGAAAAGACGAGAGGCCGAGATGGAGTTGTCAGAGTTGAAGATGGTAAGTTTTTTTATGTTGGGAGTGTCCAGGATGGAAAAAGATTAGAACTGACTATGTCAGAGGGACAGCTGGGGTTGAGCGGTTTGGAGACAAAGTTAGACCGGTAAGGCTGCGGTGGTTTGGAAATGTGCAGAGGAGGAAAATAAGATATACTGGGAAAAGGGTGTAAAATATGGAGCTGCTAGGCAGGAGGAAAAGAAAAATACAGAAGAGAAAGTTCATGGATCTAGTTGAGGAGGACATGAAGAGGGTTGCTGTGACAGAGGAGAATGCTAGGGGCAGGGTGAGATGGAGGCAGATGATCCACTCTGGCAACCCCCAAGAAGAACAGGCTCAAAGAAGAAGCCAGCATCACTCCAGGCTTCTACCAAAGTGTTACGCAGCCCCTCGTGGGGGATCTGGAGTAGATTTCCCTGCGTCGATACACTAGCGCTCAGCTCGCATTTTGTCCATCCAGACTACATGGTCGTAGAATAAATTCCCAATTCTGCTGGCAAAGAAACTGCAGCCACGAGATGAGGTGGCCGAGAGGTTAAGGCGATGGACTGCTAATCCATTGTCCTCTGCACGCGTGGGTTCGAATCCCATCCTCGTCGAGTCCTCTTTCTACTTATCTTAATGCATGTTGTGAGATTGGCTGCCAAAGAAGGCATGATGCAATGCCTCAGCTCTTCTTTGGCTCAGTACTCCCTATAGTTCACCATGTGGTCTTGTTGCACAGGTCACGTTAAAGAGAATGGTCTGCTAATACAATGGCCAAAAGATACTTTGTTTCCAGAATAGTCAGTGCTCCACACGAACGCATGTGGCTTCCTTTGGCAAATGTTTATTTGCACGTCTCCTCTGAGTACCTTTCAGGTACTGTCAGGCTAACGCTGGCTTTAAACCTCATCAGTGTTTGTCCATCTGAGGTGATTTTCTCCCCTCTTACCTTCACAATACTGGCCGATGGCAGCCAAGAGTCACGCAGCAATGCCCCCAGTCCAGTCTGACATCTCTTTTTCTCCAGAAGCAGCTGAAAGGTGCTTCCACAAACGGTGACAGTCTCCCAGCATAATGTGTAGTGCCCAGACTAGAGTTGGTCCTTAATGTCTCGTATGCGCAGTGATTCTACCACGGGGTCTTGTTGTAGTTGGCATGCCCAGAAACCCATGAAGGCGAGGCGTCCTTTTTAGATCCCCCGGAGTTAAAGGTCCATATGACAAGATGAAGCTACAATCCCCAACCGACAAAGGGGAATTAGCTCAAATGGGAGAGCGCTCGCTTAGCATGCGAGAGGTAGCGGGATCGATACCCGCATTCTCCAGTGACCCTTTGCACATCCCCGAGATGCCCACCAGCAAATTCTGCATCCAATCCATTGGTTTTGTCTCATTATGTCTATGACTTTACTCATTATACTCACTTTTCAAGGCTTTGTGTCATCACTTCAGGGAAGCATTCAAAGGAAAAGAAAAAGTAATGTTGTCGTGTAAATAAGAATGCTAGGGGTGCTAGACCAATGGCAAAGGAAAAGCCTTATAGTGAGTTCAAGGTGAGCCTTGACACTAAGCATGGAGAAAGGGACTTGTACCAATTGGTATGGCAGAGAGATGAAGCTGGAAAGGATGGACAGCAGTTTAAAGTCATTAAGGGTGGAAATGGTAATGTGCTAACAAGGGAAGGAGTACTTTGAAGGGAAGATGTGGGTGGAGACCAAATAAAGGGGTGATTTGTGACACCAGGATAGCAGCAGGTGTGAAAGGCAAGCTTTACAGGACGGTGGTGAGAACTGCTCTGATGTATTGTTTTATGACTGTGGCACGGAGGAAAAGACGAGAGGCCGAGATGGAGTTGTCAGAGTTGAAGATGGTAAGTTTTTTTATGTTGGGAGTGTCCAGGATGGAAAAAGATTAGAACTGACTATGTCAGAGGGACAGCTGGGGTTGAGCGGTTTGGAGACAAAGTTAGACCGGTAAGGCTGCGGTGGTTTGGAAATGTGCAGAGGAGGAAAATAAGATATACTGGGAAAAGGGTGTAAAATATGGAGCTGCTAGGCAGGAGGAAAAGAAAAATACAGAAGAGAAAGTTCATGGATCTAGTTGAGGAGGACATGAAGAGGGTTGCTGTGACAGAGGAGAATGCTAGGGGCAGGGTGAGATGGAGGCAGATGATCCACTCTGGCAACCCCCAAGAAGAACAGGCTCAAAGAAGAAGCCAGCATCACTCCAGGCTTCTACCAAAGTGTTACGCAGCCCCTCGTCGGGGATCTGGAGTAGATTTCCCTGCGTCGATACACTAGCGCTCAGCTCGCATTTTGTCCATCCAGACTACATGGTCACAGAATAAATTCCCAATTCTGCTGGCAAAGAAGCTGCAGCCACGAGATGAGGTGTCCGAGAGGTTAAGGCGATGGACTGCTAATCCATTGTGCTCTGCACGCGTGGGTTCGAATCCCATCCTCGTCGAGTCCTCTTTCTACTTATCTTAATGCATGTTGTGAGATTGGCTCCCAAAGTAGGCATGATGCAATGCCTCAGCTCTTCTTTGGCTCAGTACTCCCTATAGTTCACCATGTGGTCTTGTTGCACAGGTCACGTTAAAGAGAATGGTCTGCTAATACAATGGCCAAAAGATACTTTGTTTCCAGAATAGTCAGTGCTCCAAACGAACGCATGTGGCTTCCTTTGGCAAATGTTTATTTGCACGTCTCCTCTGAGTACCTTTCAGGTACTGTCAGGTTAACGCTGGCTTTAAACCTCATCAGTGTTTGTCCATCTGAGGTGATTGTCTCCCCTCTTACCTTCACAATACTGGCCGATGGCAGCCAAGAGTCACGCAGCAATGCCCCCAGTCCAGTCTGACATCTCTTTTTCTCCAGAAGCAGCTGAAAGGTGCTTCCACAAACGGTGACAGTCTCCCAGCATAATGTGTAGTGCCCAGACTAGAGTTGGTCCTTAATGTCTCGTATGCGCAGTGATTCTACCACGGGGTCTTGTTGTAGTTGGCATGCCCAGAAACCCATGAAGGCGAGGCGTCCTTTTTAGATCCCCCGGAGTTAAAGGTCCATATGACAAGATGAAGCTACAATCCCCAAGCGACAAAGGGGAATTAGCTCAAATGGGAGAGCGCTCGCTTAGCATGCGAGAGGTAGCGGGATCGATACCCGCATTCTCCAGTGACCCTTTGCACATCCCCGAGCAGCCCACCAGCAGGTTCTGAAGCCAGTCCATTGGTTTTGTCTCATTATGTCTATGACTTTACTCATTATACTCACTTTTCAAGGCTTTGTGTCATCACTTCAGGGAAGCATTCAAAGGAAAAGAAAAAGTAATGTTGTCGTGTAAATAAGAATGCTAGGGGTGCTAGACCAATGGCAAAGGAAAAGCCTTATAGTGAGTTCAAGGTGAGCCTTGACACTAAGCATGGAGAAAGGGACTTGTACCAATTGGTATGGCAGAGAGATGAAGCTGGAAAGGATGGACAGCAGTTTAAAGTCATTAAGGGTGGAAATGGTAATGTGCTAACAAGGGAAGGAGTACTTTGAAGGGAAGATGTGGGTGGAGACCAAATAAAGGGGTGATTTGTGACACCAGGATAGCAGCAGGTGTGAAAGGCAAGCTTTACAGGACGGTGGTGAGAACTGCTCTGATGTATTGTTTTATGACTGTGGCACGGAGGAAAAGACGAGAGGCCGAGATGGAGTTGTCAGAGTTGAAGATGGTAAGTTTTTTTATGTTGGGAGTGTCCAGGATGGAAAAAGATTAGAACTGACTATGTCAGAGGGACAGCTGGGGTTGAGCGGTTTGGAGACAAAGTTAGACCGGTAAGGCTGCGGTGGTTTGGAAATGTGCAGAGGAGGAAAATAAGATATACTGGGAAAAGGGTGTAAAATATGGAGCTGCTAGGCAGGAGGAAAAGAAAAATACAGAAGAGAAAGTTCATGGATCTAGTTGAGGAGGACATGAAGAGGGTTGCTGTGACAGAGGAGAATGCTAGGGGCAGGGTGAGATGGAGGCAGATGATCCACTCTGGCAACCCCCAAGAAGAACAGGCTCAAAGAAGAAGCCAGCATCACTCCAGGCTTCTACCAAAGTGTTACGCAGCCCCTCGTGGGGGATCTGGAGTAGATTTCCCTGCGTCGATACACTAGCGCTCAGCTCGCATTTTGTCCATCCAGACTACATGGTCGTAGAATAAATTCCCAATTCTGCTGGCAAAGAAACTGCAGCCACGAGATGAGGTGGCCGAGAGGTTAAGGCGATGGACTGCTAATCCATTGTCCTCTGCACGCGTGGGTTCGAATCCCATCCTCGTCGAGTCCTCTTTCTACTTATCTTAATGCATGTTGTGAGATTGGCTGCCAAAGAAGGCATGATGCAATGCCTCAGCTCTTCTTTGGCTCAGTACTCCCTATAGTTCACCATGTGGTCTTGTTGCACAGGTCACGTTAAAGAGAATGGTCTGCTAATACAATGGCCAAAAGATACTTTGTTTCCAGAATAGTCAGTACTCCAAACGAACGCATGTGGCTTCCTTTGGCAAATGTTTATTTGCACGTCTCCTCTGAGTACCTTTCAGGTACTGTCAGGCTAACGCTGGCTTTAAACCTCATCAGTGTTTGTCCATCTGAGGTGATTGTCTCCCCTCTTACCTTCACAATACTGGCCGATGGCAGCCAAGAGTCACGCAGCAATGCCCCCAGTCCAGTCTGACATCTCTTTTTCTCCAGAAGCAGCTGAAAGGTGCTTCCACAAACGGTGACAGTCTCCCAGCATAATGTGTAGTGCCCAGACTAGAGTTGGTCCTTAATGTCTCGTATGCGCAGTGATTCTACCACGGGGTCTTGTTGTAGTTGGCATGCCCAGAAACCCATGAAGGCGAGGCGTCCTTTTTAGATCCCCCGGAGTTAAAGGTCCATATGACAAGATGAAACTACAATCCCCAACCGACAAAGGGGAATTAGCTCAAATGGGAGAGCGCTCGCTTAGCATGCGAGAGGTAGCGGGATCGATACCCGCATTCTCCAGTGACCCTTTGCACATCCCCGAGATGCCCACCAGCAAATTCTGCATCCAATCCATTGGTTTTGTCTCATTATGTCTATGACTTTACTCATTATACTCACTTTTCAAGGCTTTGTGTCATCACTTCAGGGAAGCATTCAAAGGAAAAGAAAAAGTAATGTTGTCGTGTAAATAAGAATGCTAGGGGTGCTAGACCAATGGCAAAGGAAAAGCCTTATAGTGAGTTCAAGGTGAGCCTTGACACTAAGCATGGAGAAAGGGACTTGTACCAATTGGTATGGCAGAGAGATGAAGCTGGAAAGGATGGACAGCAGTTTAAAGTCATTAAGGGTGGAAATGGTAATGTGCTAACAAGGGAAGGAGTACTTTGAAGGGAAGATGTGGGTGGAGACCAAATAAAGGGGTGATTTGTGACACCAGGATAGCAGCAGGTGTGAAAGGCAAGCTTTACAGGACGGTGGTGAGAACTGCTCTGATGTATTGTTTTATGACTGTGGCACGGAGGAAAAGACGAGAGGCCGAGATGGAGTTGTCAGAGTTGAAGATGGTAAGTTTTTTTATGTTGGGAGTGTCCAGGATGGAAAAAGATTAGAACTGACTATGTCAGAGGGACAGCTGGGGTTGAGCGGTTTGGAGACAAAGTTAGACCGGTAAGGCTGCGGTGGTTTGGAAATGTGCAGAGGAGGAAAATAAGATATACTGGGAAAAGGGTGTAAAATATGGAGCTGCTAGGCAGGAGGAAAAGAAAAATACAGAAGAGAAAGTTCATGGATCTAGTTGAGGAGGACATGAAGAGGGTTGCTGTGACAGAGGAGAATGCTAGGGGCAGGGTGAGATGGAGGCAGATGATCCACTCTGGCAACCCCCAAGAAGAACAGGCTCAAAGAAGAAGCCAGCATCACTCCAGGCTTCTACCAAAGTGTTACGCAGCCCCTCGTGGGGGATCTGGAGTAGATTTCCCTGCGTCGATACACTAGCGCTCAGCTCGCATTTTGTCCATCCAGACTACATGGTCACAGAATAAATTCCCAATTCTGCTGGCAAAGAAACTGCAGCCACGAGATGAGGTGGCCGAGAGGTTAAGGCGATGGACTGCTAATCCATTGTGCTCTGCACGCGTGGGTTCGAATCCCATCCTCGTCGAGTCCTCTTTCTACTTATCTTAATGCATGTTGTGAGATTGGCTGCCAAAGAAGGCATGATGCAATGCCTCAGCTCTTCTTTGGCTCAGTACTCCCTATAGTTCACCATGTGGTCTTGTTGCACAGGTCACGTTAAAGAGAATGGTCTGCTAATACAATGGCCAAAAGATACTTTGTTTCCAGAATAGTCAGTACTCCAAACGAACGCATGTGTCTTCCTTTGGCAAATGTTTATTTGCACGTCTCCTCTGAGTACCTTTCAGGTACTGTCAGGTTAACGCTGGCTTTAAACCTCATCAGTGTTTGTCCATCTGAGGTGATTGTCTCCCCTCTTACCTTCACAATACTGGCCGATGGCAGCCAAGAGTCACGCAGCAATGCCCCCAGTCCAGTCTGACATCTCTTTTTCTCCAGAAGCAGCTGAAAGGTGCTTCCACAAACGGTGACAGTCTCCCAGCATAATGTGTAGTGCCCAGACTAGAGTTGGTCCTTAATGTCTCGTATGCGCAGTGATTCTACCACGGGGTCTTGTTGTAGTTGGCATGCCCAGAAACCCATGAAGGCGAGGCGTCCTTTTTAGATCCGCCTGAGTTAAAGGTCCATATGATAAGATGAAGCTACAATCCCCAAGCGACAAAGGGGAATTAGCTCAAATGGGAGAGCGCTCGCTTCGCATGCGAGAGGTAGCGGGATCGATACCCGCATTCTCCAGTGACCCTTTGCACATCCCCGAGCAGCCCACCAGCAGGTTCTGCAGGCAATCCATTGGTTTTGTCTCATTATGTCTATGACTTTACTCATTATTCTCACTTTTCAAGGCTTTGTGTCATCACTTCAGGGAAGCATTCAAAGGAAAAGGAAGGAAAAGAAAAAGTAATGTTGTCGTGTAAATAAGAATGCTAGGGGTGCTAGACCAATGGCAAAGGAAAAGCCTTATAGTGAGTTCAAGCTGAGCCTTGACACTAAGCATGGAGAAAGGGACTTGTACCAATTGGTATGGCAGAGAGATGAAGCTGGAAAGGATGGACAGCAGTTTAAAGTCATTAAGGGTGGAAATGGTAATGTGCTAACAAGGGAAGGAGTACTTTGAAGGGAAGATGTGGGTGGAGACCAAATAAAGGGGTGATTTGTGACACCAGGATAGCAGCAGGTGTGAAAGGCAAGCTTTACAGGACGGTGGTGAGAACTGCTCTGATGTATTGTTTTATGACTGTGGCACGGAGGAAAAGACGAGAGGCCGAGATGGAGTTGTCAGAGTTGAAGATGGTAAGTTTTTTTATGTTGGGAGTGTCCAGGATGGAAAAAGATTAGAACTGACTATGTCAGAGGGACAGCTGGGGTTGAGCGGTTTGGAGACAAAGTTAGACCGGTAAGGCTGCGGTGGTTTGGAAATGTGCAGAGGAGGAAAATAAGATATACTGGGAAAAGGGTGTAAAATATGGAACTGCTAGGCAGGAGGAAAAGAAAAATACAGAAGAGAAAGTTCATGGATCTAGTTGAGGAGGACATGAAGAGGGTTGCTGTGACAGAGGAGAATGCTAGGGGCAGGGTGAGATGGAGGCAGATGATCCACTCTGGCAACCCCCAAGAAGAACAGGCTCAAAGAAGAAGCCAGCATCACTCCAGGCTTCTACCAAAGTGTCACGCAGCCCCTCGTGGGGGATCTGGAGTAGATTTCCCTGCGTCGATACACTAGCGCTCAGCTCGCATTTTGTCCATCCAGACTACATGGTCACAGAATAAATTCCCAATTCTGCTGGCAAAGAAGCTGCAGCCATGAGATGAGGTGGCCGAGAGGTTAAGGCGATGGACTGCTAATCCATTGTGCTCTACACGCGTGGGTTCGAATCCCATCCTCGTCGAGTCCTCTTTATACTTATCTTAATGCATGTTGTGAGATTGTCTGCCAAAGTAGGCATGATGCAAGACCTCAGCTCGTCTTTGGCTCAGTACTCCCTATAGTTCACCATGTGGTCTTGTTGCACAGGTCACGTTAAAGAGAATGGTCTGCTAATACAATGGCCAAAAGATACTTTGTTTCCAGAATAGTCAGTACTCCAAACGAACGCATGTGTCTTCCTTTGGCAAATGTTTATTTGCACGTCTCCTCTGAGTACCTTTCAGTTACTGTCAGGTTAACGCTGGCTTTAAACCTCATCAGTGTTTGTCCATCTGAGGTGATTGTCTCCCCTCTTACCTTCACAATACTGGCCGATGGCAGCCAAGAGTCACGCAGCAATGCCCCCAGTCCAGTCTGACATCTCTTTTTCTCCAGAAGCAGCTGAAAGGTGCTTCCACAAACGGTGACAGTGTCCCAGCATAATGTGTAGTGCCCAGACTAGAGTTGGTCCTTAATGTCTCGTATGCGCAGTGATTCTACCACGGGGTCTTGTTGTAGTTGGCATGCCCAGAAACCCATGAAGGCGAGGCGTCCTTTTTAGATCCCCCGGAGTTAAAGGTCCATATGACAAGATGAAGCTACAATCCCCAACCGACAAAGGGGAATTAGCTCAAATGGGAGAGCGCTCGCTTCGCATGCGAGAGGTAGCGGGATCGATACCCGCATTCTCCAGTGACCCTTTGCACATCCCCGAGATGCCCACCAGCAAATTCAGCATCCACTCCATTGGTTTTGTCTCATTATGACTTTACTCATTATACTCACTTTTCAAGGCTTTGTGTCCTCACTTCAGGGAAGCATTCAAAGGAAAAGAAAAAGTAATGTTGTCGTGTAAATAAGAATGCTAGGGGTGCTAGACCAATGGCAAAGGAAAAGCCTTATAGTGAGTTCAAGGTGAGCCTTGACACTAAGCATGGAGAAAGGGACTTGTACCAATTGGTATGGCAGAGAGATGAAGCTGGAAAGGATGGACAGCAGTTTAAAGTCATTAAGGGTGGAAATGGTAATGTGCTAACAAGGGAAGGAGTACTTTGAAGGGAAGATGTGGGTGGAGACCAAATAAAGGGGTGATTTGTGACACCAGGATAGCAGCAGGTGTGAAAGGCAAGCTTTACAGGACGGTGGTGAGAACTGCTCTGATGTATTGTTTTATGACTGTGGCACGGAGGAAAAGACGAGAGGCCGAGATGGAGTTGTCAGAGTTGAAGATGGTAAGTTTTTTTATGTTGGGAGTGTCCAGGATGGAAAAAGATTAGAACTGACTATGTCAGAGGGACAGCTGGGGTTGAGCGGTTTGGAGACAAAGTTAGACCGGTAAGGCTGCGGTGGTTTGGAAATGTGCAGAGGAGGAAAATAAGATATACTGGGAAAAGGGTGTAAAATATGGAGCTGCTAGGCAGGAGGAAAAGAAAAATACAGAAGAGAAAGTTCATGGATCTAGTTGAGGAGGACATGAAGAGGGTTGCTGTGACAGAGGAGAATGCTAGGGGCAGGGTGAGATGGAGGCAGATGATCCACTCTGGCAACCCCCAAGAAGAACAGGCTCAAAGAAGAAGCCAGCATCACTCCAGGCTTCTACCAAAGTGTTACGCAGCCCCTCGTGGGGGATCTGGAGTAGATTTCCCTGCGTCGATACACTAGCGCTCAGCTCGCATTTTGTCCATCCAGACTACATGGTCACAGAATAAATTCCCAATTCTGCTGGCAAAGAAACTGCAGCCACGAGATGAGGTGTCCGAGAGGTTAAGGCGATGGACTGCTAATCCATTGTGCTCTGCACGCGTGGGTTCGAATCCCATCCTCGTCGAGTCCTCTTTCTACTTATCTTAATGCATGTTGTGAGATTGGCTGCCAAAGAAGGCATGATGCAATGCCTCAGCTCTTCTTTGGCTCAGTACTCCCTATAGTTCACCATGTGGTCTTGTTGCACAGGTCACGTTAAAGAGAATGGTCTGCTAATACAATGGCCAAAAGATACTTTGTTTCCAGAATAGTCAGTGCTCCAAACGAACGCATGTGGCTTCCTTTGGCAAATGTTTATTTGCACGTCTCCTCTGAGTACCTTTCAGGTACTGTCAGGTTAACGCTGGCTTTAAACCTCATCAGTGTTTGTCCATCTGAGGTGATTGTCTCCCCTCTTACCTTCACAATACTGGCCGATGGCAGCCAAGAGTCACGCAGCAATGCCCCCAGTCCAGTCTGACATCTCTTTTTCTCCAGAAGCAGCTGAAAGGTGCTTCCACAAACGGTGACAGTCTCCCAGCATAATGTGTAGTGCCCAGACTAGAGTTGGTCCTTAATGTCTCGTATGCGCAGTGATTCTACCACGGGGTCTTGTTGTAGTTGGCATGCCCAGAAACCCATGAAGGCGAGGCGTCCTTTTTAGATCCGCCTGAGTTAAAGGTCCATATGATAAGATGAAGCTACAATCCCCAAGCGACAAAGGGGAATTAGCTCAAATGGGAGAGCGCTCGCTTCGCATGCGAGAGGTAGCGGGATCGATACCCGCATTCTCCAGTGACCCTTTGCACATCCCCGAGCAGCCCACCAGCAGGTTCTGCAGGCAATCCATTGTTTTTGTCTCATTATGTCTATGACTTTACTCATTATTCTCACTTTTCAAGGCTTTGTGTCATCACTTCAGGGAAGCATTCAAAGGAAAAGGAAGGAAAAGAAAAAGTAATGTTGTCGTGTAAATAAGAATGCTAGGGGTGCTAGACCAATGGCAAAGGAAAAGCCTTATAGTGAGTTCAAGCTGAGCCTTGACACTAAGCATGGAGAAAGGGACTTGTACCAATTGGTATGGCAGAGAGATGAAGCTGGAAAGGATGGACAGCAGTTTAAAGTCATTAAGGGTGGAAATGGTAATGTGCTAACAAGGGAAGGAGTACTTTGAAGGGAAGATGTGGGTGGAGACCAAATAAAGGGGTGATTTGTGACACCAGGATAGCAGCAGGTGTGAAAGGCAAGCTTTACAGGACGGTGGTGAGAACTGCTCTGATGTATTGTTTTATGACTGTGGCACGGAGGAAAAGACGAGAGGCCGAGATGGAGTTGTCAGAGTTGAAGATGGTAAGTTTTTTTATGTTGGGAGTGTCCAGGATGGAAAAAGATTAGAACTGACTATGTCAGAGGGACAGCTGGGGTTGAGCGGTTTGGAGACAAAGTTAGACCGGTAAGGCTGCGGTGGTTTGGAAATGTGCAGAGGAGGAAAATAAGATATACTGGGAAAAGGGTGTAAAATATGGAACTGCTAGGCAGGAGGAAAAGAAAAATACAGAAGAGAAAGTTCATGGATCTAGTTGAGGAGGACATGAAGAGGGTTGCTGTGACAGAGGAGAATGCTAGGGGCAGGGTGAGATGGAGGCAGATGATCCACTCTGGCAACCCCCAAGAAGAACAGGCTCAAAGAAGAAGCCAGCATCACTCCAGGCTTCTACCAAAGTGTCACGCAGCCCCTCGTGGGGGATCTGGAGTAGATTTCCCTGCGTCGATACACTAGCGCTCAGCTCGCATTTTGTCCATCCAGACTACATGGTCACAGAATAAATTCCCAATTCTGCTGGCAAAGAAGCTGCAGCCATGAGATGAGGTGGCCGAGAGGTTAAGGCGATGGACTGCTAATCCATTGTGCTCTACACGCGTGGGTTCGAATCCCATCCTCGTCGAGTCCTCTTTATACTTATCTTAATGCATGTTGTGAGATTGTCTGCCAAAGTAGGCATGATGCAAGACCTCAGCTCGTCTTTGGCTCAGTACTCCCTATAGTTCACCATGTGGTCTTGTTGCACAGGTCACGTTAAAGAGAATGGTCTGCTAATACAATGGCCAAAAGATACTTTGTTTCCAGAATAGTCAGTACTCCAAACGAACGCATGTGTCTTCCTTTGGCAAATGTTTATTTGCACGTCTCCTCTGAGTACCTTTCAGTTACTGTCAGGTTAACGCTGGCTTTAAACCTCATCAGTGTTTGTCCATCTGAGGTGATTGTCTCCCCTCTTACCTTCACAATACTGGCCGATGGCAGCCAAGAGTCACGCAGCAATGCCCCCAGTCCAGTCTGACATCTCTTTTTCTCCAGAAGCAGCTGAAAGGTGCTTCCACAAACGGTGACAGTGTCCCAGCATAATGTGTAGTGCCCAGACTAGAGTTGGTCCTTAATGTCTCGTATGCGCAGTGATTCTACCACGGGGTCTTGTTGTAGTTGGCATGCCCAGAAACCCATGAAGGCGAGGCGTCCTTTTTAGATCCCCCGGAGTTAAAGGTCCATATGACAAGATGAAGCTACAATCCCCAACCGACAAAGGGGAATTAGCTCAAATGGGAGAGCGCTCGCTTCGCATGCGAGAGGTAGCGGGATCGATACCCGCATTCTCCAGTGACCCTTTGCACATCCCCGAGATGCCCACCAGCAAATTCAGCATCCACTCCATTGGTTTTGTCTCATTATGACTTTACTCATTATACTCACTTTTCAAGGCTTTGTGTCCTCACTTCAGGGAAGCATTCAAAGGAAAAGAAAAAGTAATGTTGTCGTGTAAATAAGAATGCTAGGGGTGCTAGACCAATGGCAAAGGAAAAGCCTTATAGTGAGTTCAAGGTGAGCCTTGACACTAAGCATGGAGAAAGGGACTTGTACCAATTGGTATGGCAGAGAGATGAAGCTGGAAAGGATGGACAGCAGTTTAAAGTCATTAAGGGTGGAAATGGTAATGTGCTAACAAGGGAAGGAGTACTTTGAAGGGAAGATGTGGGTGGAGACCAAATAAAGGGGTGATTTGTGACACCAGGATAGCAGCAGGTGTGAAAGGCAAGCTTTACAGGACGGTGGTGAGAACTGCTCTGATGTATTGTTTTATGACTGTGGCACGGAGGAAAAGACGAGAGGCCGAGATGGAGTTGTCAGAGTTGAAGATGGTAAGTTTTTTTATGTTGGGAGTGTCCAGGATGGAAAAAGATTAGAACTGACTATGTCAGAGGGACAGCTGGGGTTGAGCGGTTTGGAGACAAAGTTAGACCGGTAAGGCTGCGGTGGTTTGGAAATGTGCAGAGGAGGAAAATAAGATATACTGGGAAAAGGGTGTAAAATATGGAGCTGCTAGGCAGGAGGAAAAGAAAAATACAGAAGAGAAAGTTCATGGATCTAGTTGAGGAGGACATGAAGAGGGTTGCTGTGACAGAGGAGAATGCTAGGGGCAGGGTGAGATGGAGGCAGATGATCCACTCTGGCAACCCCCAAGAAGAACAGGCTCAAAGAAGAAGCCAGCATCACTCCAGGCTTCTACCAAAGTGTTACGCAGCCCCTCGTGGGGGATCTGGAGTAGATTTCCCTGCGTCGATACACTAGCGCTCAGCTCGCATTTTGTCCATCCAGACTACATGGTCACAGAATAAATTCCCAATTCTGCTGGCAAAGAAACTGCAGCCACGAGATGAGGTGTCCGAGAGGTTAAGGCGATGGACTGCTAATCCATTGTGCTCTGCACGCGTGGGTTCGAATCCCATCCTCGTCGAGTCCTCTTTCTACTTATCTTAATGCATGTTGTGAGATTGGCTGCCAAAGAAGGCATGATGCAATGCCTCAGCTCTTCTTTGGCTCAGTACTCCCTATAGTTCACCATGTGGTCTTGTTGCACAGGTCACGTTAAAGAGAATGGTCTGCTAATACAATGGCCAAAAGATACTTTGTTTCCAGAATAGTCAGTGCTCCAAACGAACGCATGTGGCTTCCTTTGGCAAATGTTTATTTGCACGTCTCCTCTGAGTACCTTTCAGGTACTGTCAGGTTAACGCTGGCTTTAAACCTCATCAGTGTTTGTCCATCTGAGGTGATTGTCTCCCCTCTTACCTTCACAATACTGGCCGATGGCAGCCAAGAGTCACGCAGCAATGCCCCCAGTCCAGTCTGACATCTCTTTTTCTCCAGAAGCAGCTGAAAGGTGCTTCCACAAACGGTGACAGTCTCCCAGCATAATGTGTAGTGCCCAGACTAGAGTTGGTCCTTAATGTCTCGTATGCGCAGTGATTCTACCACGGGGTCTTGTTGTAGTTGGCATGCCCAGAAACCCATGAAGGCGAGGCGTCCTTTTTAGATCCGCCTGAGTTAAAGGTCCATATGATAAGATGAAGCTACAATCCCCAAGCGACAAAGGGGAATTAGCTCAAATGGGAGAGCGCTCGCTTCGCATGCGAGAGGTAGCGGGATCGATACCCGCATTCTCCAGTGACCCTTTGCACATCCCCGAGCAGCCCACCAGCAGGTTCTGCAGGCAATCCATTGTTTTTGTCTCATTATGTCTATGACTTTACTCATTATTCTCACTTTTCAAGGCTTTGTGTCATCACTTCAGGGAAGCATTCAAAGGAAAAGGAAGGAAAAGAAAAAGTAATGTTGTCGTGTAAATAAGAATGCTAGGGGTGCTAGACCAATGGCAAAGGAAAAGCCTTATAGTGAGTTCAAGCTGAGCCTTGACACTAAGCATGGAGAAAGGGACTTGTACCAATTGGTATGGCAGAGAGATGAAGCTGGAAAGGATGGACAGCAGTTTAAAGTCATTAAGGGTGGAAATGGTAATGTGCTAACAAGGGAAGGAGTACTTTGAAGGGAAGATGTGGGTGGAGACCAAATAAAGGGGTGATTTGTGACACCAGGATAGCAGCAGGTGTGAAAGGCAAGCTTTACAGGACGGTGGTGAGAACTGCTCTGATGTATTGTTTTATGACTGTGGCACGGAGGAAAAGACGAGAGGCCGAGATGGAGTTGTCAGAGTTGAAGATGGTAAGTTTTTTTATGTTGGGAGTGTCCAGGATGGAAAAAGATTAGAACTGACTATGTCAGAGGGACAGCTGGGGTTGAGCGGTTTGGAGACAAAGTTAGACCGGTAAGGCTGCGGTGGTTTGGAAATGTGCAGAGGAGGAAAATAAGATATACTGGGAAAAGGGTGTAAAATATGGAACTGCTAGGCAGGAGGAAAAGAAAAATACAGAAGAGAAAGTTCATGGATCTAGTTGAGGAGGACATGAAGAGGGTTGCTGTGACAGAGGAGAATGCTAGGGGCAGGGTGAGATGGAGGCAGATGATCCACTCTGGCAACCCCCAAGAAGAACAGGCTCAAAGAAGAAGCCAGCATCACTCCAGGCTTCTACCAAAGTGTCACGCAGCCCCTCGTGGGGGATCTGGAGTAGATTTCCCTGCGTCGATACACTAGCGCTCAGCTCGCATTTTGTCCATCCAGACTACATGGTCACAGAATAAATTCCCAATTCTGCTGGCAAAGAAGCTGCAGCCATGAGATGAGGTGGCCGAGAGGTTAAGGCGATGGACTGCTAATCCATTGTGCTCTACACGCGTGGGTTCGAATCCCATCCTCGTCGAGTCCTCTTTATACTTATCTTAATGCATGTTGTGAGATTGTCTGCCAAAGTAGGCATGATGCAAGACCTCAGCTCGTCTTTGGCTCAGTACTCCCTATAGTTCACCATGTGGTCTTGTTGCACAGGTCACGTTAAAGAGAATGGTCTGCTAATACAATGGCCAAAAGATACTTTGTTTCCAGAATAGTCAGTACTCCAAACGAACGCATGTGTCTTCCTTTGGCAAATGTTTATTTGCACGTCTCCTCTGAGTACCTTTCAGTTACTGTCAGGTTAACGCTGGCTTTAAACCTCATCAGTGTTTGTCCATCTGAGGTGATTGTCTCCCCTCTTACCTTCACAATACTGGCCGATGGCAGCCAAGAGTCACGCAGCAATGCCCCCAGTCCAGTCTGACATCTCTTTTTCTCCAGAAGCAGCTGAAAGGTGCTTCCACAAACGGTGACAGTGTCCCAGCATAATGTGTAGTGCCCAGACTAGAGTTGGTCCTTAATGTCTCGTATGCGCAGTGATTCTACCACGGGGTCTTGTTGTAGTTGGCATGCCCAGAAACCCATGAAGGCGAGGCGTCCTTTTTAGATCCCCCGGAGTTAAAGGTCCATATGACAAGATGAAGCTACAATCCCCAACCGACAAAGGGGAATTAGCTCAAATGGGAGAGCGCTCGCTTCGCATGCGAGAGGTAGCGGGATCGATACCCGCATTCTCCAGTGACCCTTTGCACATCCCCGAGATGCCCACCAGCAAATTCAGCATCCACTCCATTGGTTTTGTCTCATTATGACTTTACTCATTATACTCACTTTTCAAGGCTTTGTGTCCTCACTTCAGGGAAGCATTCAAAGGAAAAGAAAAAGTAATGTTGTCGTGTAAATAAGAATGCTAGGGGTGCTAGACCAATGGCAAAGGAAAAGCCTTATAGTGAGTTCAAGGTGAGCCTTGACACTAAGCATGGAGAAAGGGACTTGTACCAATTGGTATGGCAGAGAGATGAAGCTGGAAAGGATGGACAGCAGTTTAAAGTCATTAAGGGTGGAAATGGTAATGTGCTAACAAGGGAAGGAGTACTTTGAAGGGAAGATGTGGGTGGAGACCAAATAAAGGGGTGATTTGTGACACCAGGATAGCAGCAGGTGTGAAAGGCAAGCTTTACAGGACGGTGGTGAGAACTGCTCTGATGTATTGTTTTATGACTGTGGCACGGAGGAAAAGACGAGAGGCCGAGATGGAGTTGTCAGAGTTGAAGATGGTAAGTTTTTTTATGTTGGGAGTGTCCAGGATGGAAAAAGATTAGAACTGACTATGTCAGAGGGACAGCTGGGGTTGAGCGGTTTGGAGACAAAGTTAGACCGGTAAGGCTGCGGTGGTTTGGAAATGTGCAGAGGAGGAAAATAAGATATACTGGGAAAAGGGTGTAAAATATGGAGCTGCTAGGCAGGAGGAAAAGAAAAATACAGAAGAGAAAGTTCATGGATCTAGTTGAGGAGGACATGAAGAGGGTTGCTGTGACAGAGGAGAATGCTAGGGGCAGGGTGAGATGGAGGCAGATGATCCACTCTGGCAACCCCCAAGAAGAACAGGCTCAAAGAAGAAGCCAGCATCACTCCAGGCTTCTACCAAAGTGTTACGCAGCCCCTCGTGGGGGATCTGGAGTAGATTTCCCTGCGTCGATACACTAGCGCTCAGCTCGCATTTTGTCCATCCAGACTACATGGTCACAGAATAAATTCCCAATTCTGCTGGCAAAGAAACTGCAGCCACGAGATGAGGTGTCCGAGAGGTTAAGGCGATGGACTGCTAATCCATTGTGCTCTGCACGCGTGGGTTCGAATCCCATCCTCGTCGAGTCCTCTTTCTACTTATCTTAATGCATGTTGTGAGATTGGCTGCCAAAGAAGGCATGATGCAATGCCTCAGCTCTTCTTTGGCTCAGTACTCCCTATAGTTCACCATGTGGTCTTGTTGCACAGGTCACGTTAAAGAGAATGGTCTGCTAATACAATGGCCAAAAGATACTTTGTTTCCAGAATAGTCAGTGCTCCAAACGAACGCATGTGGCTTCCTTTGGCAAATGTTTATTTGCACGTCTCCTCTGAGTACCTTTCAGGTACTGTCAGGCTAACGCTGGCTTTAAACCTCATCAGTGTTTGTCCATCTGAGGTGATTTTCTCCCCTCTTACCTTCACAATACTGGCCGATGGCAGCCAAGAGTCACGCAGCAATGCCCCCAGTCCAGTCTGACATCTCTTTTTCTCCAGAAGCAGCTGAAAGGTGCTTCCACAAACGGTGACAGTCTCCCAGCATAATGTGTAGTGCCCAGACTAGAGTTGGTCCTTAATGTCTCGTATGCGCAGTGATTCTACCACGGGGTCTTGTTGTAGTTGGCATGCCCAGAAACCCATGAAGGCGAGGCGTCCTTTTTAGATCCCCCGGAGTTAAAGGTCCATATGACAAGATGAAGCTACAATCCCCAACCGACAAAGGGGAATTAGCTCAAATGGGAGAGCGCTCGCTTAGCATGCGAGAGGTAGCGGGATCGATACCCGCATTCTCCAGTGACCCTTTGCACATCCCCGAGCAGCCCACCAGCAAATTCTGCATCCAATCCATTGGTTTTGTCTCATTATGTCTATGACTTTACTCATTATACTCACTTTTCAAGGCTTTGTGTCATCACTTCAGGGAAGCATTCAAAGGAAAAGAAAAAGTAATGTTGTCGTGTAAATAAGAATGCTAGGGGTGCTAGACCAATGGCAAAGGAAAAGCCTTATAGTGAGTTCAAGGTGAGCCTTGACACTAAGCATGGAGAAAGGGACTTGTACCAATTGGTATGGCAGAGAGATGAAGCTGGAAAGGATGGACAGCAGTTTAAAGTCATTAAGGGTGGAAATGGTAATGTGCTAACAAGGGAAGGAGTACTTTGAAGGGAAGATGTGGGTGGAGACCAAATAAAGGGGTGATTTGTGACACCAGGATAGCAGCAGGTGTGAAAGGCAAGCTTTACAGGACGGTGGTGAGAACTGCTCTGATGTATTGTTTTATGACTGTGGCACGGAGGAAAAGACGAGAGGCCGAGATGGAGTTGTCAGAGTTGAAGATGGTAAGTTTTTTTATGTTGGGAGTGTCCAGGATGGAAAAAGATTAGAACTGACTATGTCAGAGGGACAGCTGGGGTTGAGCGGTTTGGAGACAAAGTTAGACCGGTAAGGCTGCGGTGGTTTGGAAATGTGCAGAGGAGGAAAATAAGATATACTGGGAAAAGGGTGTAAAATATGGAGCTGCTAGGCAGGAGGAAAAGAAAAATACAGAAGAGAAAGTTCATGGATCTAGTTGAGGAGGACATGAAGAGGGTTGCTGTGACAGAGGAGAATGCTAGGGGCAGGGTGAGATGGAGGCAGATGATCCACTCTGGCAACCCCCAAGAAGAACAGGCTCAAAGAAGAAGCCAGCATCACTCCAGGCTTCTACCAAAGTGTTACGCAGCCCCTCGTGGGGGATCTGGAGTAGATTTCCCTGCGTCGATACACTAGCGCTCAGCTCGCATTTTGTCCATCCAGACTACATGGTCACAGAATAAATTCCCAGTTCTGCTGGCAAAGAAACTGCATCCATGAGATGAGGTGGCCGAGAGGTTAAGGCGATGGACTGCTAATCCATTGTGCTCTGCACGCGTGGGTTCGCATCCCATCCTCGTCGAGTCCTCTTTCTACTTATCTTAATGCATGTTGTGAGATTGGCTCCCAAAGTAGGCATGATGCAATGCCTCAGCTCTTCTTTGGCTCAGTACTCCCTATAGTTCACCATGTGGTCTTGTTGCACAGGTCACGTTAAAGAGAATGGTCTGCTAATACAATGGCCAAAAGATACTTTGTTTCCAGAATAGTCAGTACTCCAAACGAACCATGTGGCTTCCTTTGGCAAATGTTTATTTGCACGTCTCCTCTGAGTACCTTTCAGGTACTGTCAGGTTAACGCTGGCTTTAAACCTCATCAGTGTTTGTCCATCTGAGGTGATTGTCTCCCCTCTTACCTTCACAATACTGGCCGATGGCAGCCAAGAGTCACGCAGCAATGCCCCCAGTCCAGTCTGACATCTCTTTTTCTCCAGAAGCAGCTGAAAGGTGCTTCCACAAACGGTGACAGTCTCCCAGCATAATGTGTAGTGCCCAGACTAGAGTTGGTCCTTAATGTCTCGTATGCGCAGTGATTCTACCACGGGGTCTTGTTGTAGTTGGCATGCCCAGAAACCCATGAAGGCGAGGCGTCCTTTTTAGATCCGCCGGAGTTAAAGGTCCATATGACAAGATGAAGCTACAATCCCCAAGCGACAAAGGGGAATTAGCTCAAATGGGAGAGCGCTCGCTTAGCATGCGAGAGGTAGCGGGATCGATACCCGCATTCTCCAGTGACCCTTTGCACATCCCCGAGATGCCCACCAGCAGGTTCTGCATCCAATCCATTGGTTTTGTCTCATTATGTCTATGACTTTACTCATTATACTCACTTTTCAAGGCTTTGTGTCATCACTTCAGGGAAGCATTCAAAGGAAAAGAAAAAGTAATGTTGTCGTGTAAATAAGAATGCTAGGGGTGCTAGACCAATGGCAAAGGAAAAGCCTTATAGTGAGTTCAAGCTGAGCCTTGACACTAAGCATGGAGAAAGGGACTTGTACCAATTGGTATGGCAGAGAGATGAAGCTGGAAAGGATGGACAGCAGTTTAAAGTCATTAAGGGTGGAAATGGTAATGTGCTAACAAGGGAAGGAGTACTTTGAAGGGAAGATGTGGGTGGAGACCAAATAAAGGGGTGATTTGTGACACCAGGATAGCAGCAGGTGTGAAAGGCAAGCTTTACAGGACGGTGGTGAGAACTGCTCTGATGTATTGTTTTATGACTGTGGCACGGAGGAAAAGACGAGAGGCCGAGATGGAGTTGTCAGAGTTGAAGATGGTAAGTTTTTTTATGTTGGGAGTGTCCAGGATGGAAAAAGATTAGAACTGACTATGTCAGAGGGACAGCTGGGGTTGAGCGGTTTGGAGACAAAGTTAGACCGGTAAGGCTGCGGTGGTTTGGAAATGTGCAGAGGAGGAAAATAAGATATACTGGGAAAAGGGTGTAAAATATGGAGCTGCTAGGCAGGAGGAAAAGAAAAATACAGAAGAGAAAGTTCATGGATCTAGTTGAGGAGGACATGAAGAGGGTTGCTGTGACAGAGGAGAATGCTAGGGGCAGGGTGAGATGGAGGCAGATGATCCACTCTGGCAACCCCCAAGAAGAACAGGCTCAAAGAAGAAGCCAGCATCACTCCAGGCTTCTACCAAAGTGTTACGCAGCCCCTCGTGGGGGATCTGGAGTAGATTTCCCTGCGTCGATACACTAGCGCTCAGCTCGCATTTTGTCCATCCAGACTACATGGTCACAGAATAAATTCCCAGTTCTGCTGGCAAAGAAACTGCATCCATGAGATGAGGTGGCCGAGAGGTTAAGGCGATGGACTGCTAATCCATTGTGCTCTGCACGCATGGGTTCGAATCCCATCCTCGTCGAGTCCTCTTTCTACTTATCTTAATGCATGTTGTGAGATTGGCTCCCAAAGTAGGCATGATGCAATGCCTCAGCTCTTCTTTGGCTCAGTACTCCCTATAGTTCACCATGTGGTCTTGTTGCACAGGTCACGTTAAAGAGAATGGTCTGCTAATACAATGGCCAAAAGATACTTTGTTTCCAGAATAGTCAGTACTCCAAACGAACCATGTGGCTTCCTTTGGCAAATGTTTATTTGCACGTCTCCTCTGAGTACCTTTCAGGTACTGTCAGGTTAACGCTGGCTTTAAACCTCATCAGTGTTTGTCCATCTGAGGTGATTGTCTCCCCTCTTACCTTCACAATACTGGCCGATGGCAGCCAAGAGTCACGCAGCAATGCCCCCAGTCCAGTCTGACATCTCTTTTTCTCCAGAAGCAGCTGAAAGGTGCTTCCACAAACGGTGACAGTCTCCCAGCATAATGTGTAGTGCCCAGACTAGAGTTGGTCCTTAATGTCTCGTATGCGCAGTGATTCTACCACGGGGTCTTGTTGTAGTTGGCATGCCCAGAAACCCATGAAGGCGAGGCGTCCTTTTTAGATCCGCCGGAGTTAAAGGTCCATATGACAAGATGAAGCTACAATCCCCAAGCGACAAAGGGGAATTAGCTCAAATGGGAGAGCGCTCGCTTAGCATGCGAGAGGTAGCGGGATCGATACCCGCATTCTCCAGTGACCCTTTGCACATCCCCGAGATGCCCACCAGCAGGTTCTGCATCCAATCCATTGGTTTTGTCTCATTATGTCTATGACTTTACTCATTATACTCACTTTTCAAGGCTTTGTGTCATCACTTCAGGGAAGCATTCAAAGGAAAAGAAAAAGTAATGTTGTCGTGTAAATAAGAATGCTAGGGGTGCTAGACCAATGGCAAAGGAAAAGCCTTATAGTGAGTTCAAGGTGAGCCTTGACACTAAGCATGGAGAAAGGGACTTGTACCAATTGGTATGGCAGAGAGATGAAGCTGGAAAGGATGGACAGCAGTTTAAAGTCATTAAGGGTGGAAATGGTAATGTGCTAACAAGGGAAGGAGTACTTTGAAGGGAAGATGTGGGTGGAGACCAAATAAAGGGGTGATTTGTGACACCAGGATAGCAGCAGGTGTGAAAGGCAAGCTTTACAGGACGGTGGTGAGAACTGCTCTGATGTATTGTTTTATGACTGTGGCACGGAGGAAAAGACGAGAGGCCGAGATGGAGTTGTCAGAGTTGAAGATGGTAAGTTTTTTTATGTTGGGAGTGTCCAGGATGGAAAAAGATTAGAACTGACTATGTCAGAGGGACAGCTGGGGTTGAGCGGTTTGGAGACAAAGTTAGACCGGTAAGGCTGCGGTGGTTTGGAAATGTGCAGAGGAGGAAAATAAGATATACTGGGAAAAGGGTGTAAAATATGGAGCTGCTAGGCAGGAGGAAAAGAAAAATACAGAAGAGAAAGTTCATGGATCTAGTTGAGGAGGACATGAAGAGGGTTGCTGTGACAGAGGAGAATGCTAGGGGCAGGGTGAGATGGAGGCAGATGATCCACTCTGGCAACCCCCAAGAAGAACAGGCTCAAAGAAGAAGCCAGCATCACTCCAGGCTTCTACCAAAGTGTTACGCAGCCCCTCGTGGGGGATCTGGAGTAGATTTCCCTGCGTCGATACACTAGCGCTCAGCTCGCATTTTGTCCATCCAGACTACATGGTTGTAGAATAAATTCCCAATTCTGCTGGCAAAGAAACTGCAGCCACGAGATGAGGTGTCCGAGAGGTTAAGGCGATGGACTGCTAATCCATTGTGCTCTGCACGCGTGGGTTCGAATCCCATCCTCGTCGAGTCCTCTTTCTACTTATCTTAATGCATGTTGTGAGATTGGCTGCCAAAGAAGGCATGATGCAATGCCTCAGCTCTTCTTTGGCTCAGTACTCCCTATAGTTCACCATGTGGTCTTGTTGCACAGGTCACGTTAAAGAGAATGGTCTGCTAATACAATGGCCAAAAGATACTTTGTTTCCAGAATAGTCAGTGCTCCACACGAACGCATGTGGCTTCCTTTGGCAAATGTTTATTTGCACGTCTCCTCTGAGTACCTTTCAGGTACTGTCAGGCTAACGCTGGCTTTAAACCTCATCAGTGTTTGTCCATCTGAGGTGATTTTCTCCCCTCTTACCTTCACAATACTGGCCGATGGCAGCCAAGAGTCACGCAGCAATGCCCCCAGTCCAGTCTGACATCTCTTTTTCTCCAGAAGCAGCTGAAAGGTGCTTCCACAAACGGCGACAGTCTCCCAGCATAATGTGTAGTGCCCAGACTAGAGTTGGTCCTTAATGTCTCGTATGCACAGTGATTCTACCACGGGGTCTTGTTGTAGTTGGCATGCCCAGAAACCCATGAAGGCGAGGCGTCCTTTTTAGATCCCCCGGAGTTAAAGGTCCATATGACAAGATGAAGCTACAATCCCCAACCGACAAAGGGGAATTAGCTCAAATGGGAGAGCGCTCGCTTAGCATGCGAGAGGTAGCGGGATCGATACCCGCATTCTCCAGTGACCCTTTGCACATCCCCGAGATACCCACCAGCAAATTCTGCATCCAATCCATTGGTTTTGTCTCATTATGTCTATGACTTTACTCATTATACTCACTTTTCAAGGCTTTGTGTCATCACTTCAGGGAAGCATTCAAAGGAAAAGAAAAAGTAATGTTGTCGTGTAAATAAGAATGCTAGGGGTGCTAGACCAATGGCAAAGGAAAAGCCTTATAGTGAGTTCAAGGTGAGCCTTGACACTAAGCATGGAGAAAGGGACTTGTACCAATTGGTATGGCAGAGAGATGAAGCTGGAAAGGATGGACAGCAGTTTAAAGTCATTAAGGGTGGAAATGGTAATGTGCTAACAAGGGAAGGAGTACTTTGAAGGGAAGATGTGGGTGGAGACCAAATAAAGGGGTGATTTGTGACACCAGGATAGCAGCAGGTGTGAAAGGCAAGCTTTACAGGACGGTGGTGAGAACTGCTCTGATGTATTGTTTTATGACTGTGGCACGGAGGAAAAGACGAGAGGCCGAGATGGAGTTGTCAGAGTTGAAGATGGTAAGTTTTTTTATGTTGGGAGTGTCCAGGATGGAAAAAGATTAGAACTGACTATGTCAGAGGGACAGCTGGGGTTGAGCGGTTTGGAGACAAAGTTAGACCGGTAAGGCTGCGGTGGTTTGGAAATGTGCAGAGGAGGAAAATAAGATATACTGGGAAAAGGGTGTAAAATATGGAGCTGCTAGGCAGGAGGAAAAGAAAAATACAGAAGAGAAAGTTCATGGATCTAGTTGAGGAGGACATGAAGAGGGTTGCTGTGACAGAGGAGAATGCTAGGGGCAGGGTGAGATGGAGGCAGATGATCCACTCTGGCAACCCCCAAGAAGAACAGGCTCAAAGAAGAAGCCAGCATCACTCCAGGCTTCTACCAAAGTGTTACGCAGCCCCTCGTGGGGGATCTGGAGTAGATTTCCCTGCGTCGATACACTAGCGCTCAGCTCGCATTTTGTCCATCCAGACTACATGGTCGCAGAATAAATTCCCAATTCTGCTGGCAAAGAAGCTGCAGCCACGAGATGAGGTGGCCGAGAGGTTAAGGCGATGGACTGCTAATCCATTGTGCTCTGCACGCGTGGGTTCGAATCCCATCCTCGTCGAGTCCTCTTTCTACTTATCTTAATGCATGTTGTGAGATTGGCTGCCAAAGTAGGCATGATGCAATGCCTCAGCTCTTCTTTGGCTCAGTACTCCCTATAGTTCACCATGTGGTCTTGTTGCACAGGTCACGTTAAAGAGAATGGTCTGCTAATACAATGGCCAAAAGATACTTTGTTTCCAGAATAGTCAGTGCTCCAAACGAACGCATGTGGCTTCCTTTGGCAAATGTTTATTTGCACGTCTCCTCTGAGTACCTTTCAGGTACTGTCAGGTTAACGCTGGCTTTAAACCTCATCAGTGTTTGTCCATCTGAGGTGATTGTCTCCCCTCTTACCTTCACAATACTGGCCGATGGCAGCCAAGAGTCACGCAGCAATGCCCCCAGTCCAGTCTGACATCTCTTTTTCTCCAGAAGCAGCTGAAAGGTGCTTCCACAAACGGTGACAGTCTCCCAGCATAATGTGTAGTGCCCAGACTAGAGTTGGTCCTTAATGTCTCGTATGCGCAGTGATTCTACCACGGGGTCTTGTTGTAGTTGGCATGCCCAGAAACCCATGAAGGCGAGGCGTCCTTTTTAGATCCCCCGGAGTTAAAGGTCCATATGACAAGATGAAGCTACAATCCCCAACCGACAAAGGGGAATTAGCTCAAATGGGAGAGCGCTCGCTTAGCATGCGAGAGGTAGCGGGATCGATACCCGCATTCTCCAGTGACCCTTTGCACATCCCCGAGCAGCCCACCAGCAGGTTCTGAAGCCAGTCCATTGGTTTTGTCTCATTATGTCTATGACTTTACTCATTATACTCACTTTTCAAGGCTTTGTGTCATCACTTCAGGGAAGCATTCAAAGGAAAAGAAAAAGTAATGTTGTCGTGTAAATAAGAATGCTAGGGGTGCTAGACCAATGGCAAAGGAAAAGCCTTATAGTGAGTTCAAGGTGAGCCTTGACACTAAGCATGGAGAAAGGGACTTGTACCAATTGGTATGGCAGAGAGATGAAGCTGGAAAGGATGGACAGCAGTTTAAAGTCATTAAGGGTGGAAATGGTAATGTGCTAACAAGGGAAGGAGTACTTTGAAGGGAAGATGTGGGTGGAGACCAAATAAAGGGGTGATTTGTGACACCAGGATAGCAGCAGGTGTGAAAGGCAAGCTTTACAGGACGGTGGTGAGAACTGCTCTGATGTATTGTTTTATGACTGTGGCACGGAGGAAAAGACGAGAGGCCGAGATGGAGTTGTCAGAGTTGAAGATGGTAAGTTTTTTTATGTTGGGAGTGTCCAGGATGGAAAAAGATTAGAACTGACTATGTCAGAGGGACAGCTGGGGTTGAGCGGTTTGGAGACAAAGTTAGACCGGTAAGGCTGCGGTGGTTTGGAAATGTGCAGAGGAGGAAAATAAGATATACTGGGAAAAGGGTGTAAAATATGGAGCTGCTAGGCAGGAGGAAAAGAAAAATACAGAAGAGAAAGTTCATGGATCTAGTTGAGGAGGACATGAAGAGGGTTGCTGTGACAGAGGAGAATGCTAGGGGCAGGGTGAGATGGAGGCAGATGATCCACTCTGGCAACCCCCAAGAAGAACAGGCTCAAAGAAGAAGCCAGCATCACTCCAGGCTTCTACCAAAGTGTTACGCAGCCCCTCGTGGGGGATCTGGAGTAGATTTCCCTGCGTCGATACACTAGCGCTCAGCTCGCATTTTGTCCATCCAGACTACATGGTCACAGAATAAATTCCCAGTTCTGCTGGCAAAGAAACTGCATCCATGAGATGAGGTGGCCGAGAGGTTAAGGCGATGGACTGCTAATCCATTGTGCTCTGCACGCGTGGGTTCGAATCCCATCCTCGTCGAGTCCTCTTTCTACTTATCTTAATGCATGTTGTGAGATTGGCTGCCAAAGTAGGCATGATGCAAGACCTCAGCTCTTCTTTGGCTCAGTACTCCCTATAGTTCACCATGTGGTCTTGTTGCACAGGTCACGTTAAAGAGAATGGTCTGCTAATACAATGGCCAAAAGATACTTTGTTTCCAGAATAGTCAGTGCTCCAAACGAACGCATGTGGCTTCCTTTGGCAAATGTTTATTTGCACGTCTCCTCTGAGTACCTTTCAGGTACTGTCAGGCTAACGCTGGCTTTAAACCTCATCAGTGTTTGTCCATCTGAGGTGATTGTCTCCCCTCTTACCTTCACAATACTGGCCGATGGCAGCCAAGAGTCACGCAGCAATGCCCCCAGTCCAGTCTGACATCTCTTTTTCTCCAGAAGCAGCTGAAAGGTGCTTCCACAAACGGTGACAGTCTCCCAGCATAATGTGTAGTGCCCAGACTAGAGTTGGTCCTTAATGTCTCGTATGCGCAGTGATTCTACCACGGGGTCTTGTTGTAGTTGGCATGCCCAGAAACCCATGAAGGCGAGGCGTCCTTTTTAGATCCCCCGGAGTTAAAGGTCCATATGACAAGATGAAGCTACAATCCCCAAGCGACAAAGGGGAATTAGCTCAAATGGGAGAGCGCTCGCTTAGCATGCGAGAGGTAGCGGGATCGATACCCGCATTCTCCAGTGACCCTTTGCACATCCCCGAGATGCCCACCAGCAAATTCTGCATCCAATCCATTGGTTTTGTCTCATTATGTCTATGACTTTACTCATTATACTCACTTTTCAAGGCTTTGTGTCATCACTTCAGGGAAGCATTCAAAGGAAAAGAAAAAGTAATGTTGTCGTGTAAATAAGAATGCTAGGGGTGCTAGACCAATGGCAAAGGAAAAGCCTTATAGTGAGTTCAAGGTGAGCCTTGACACTAAGCATGGAGAAAGGGACTTGTACCAATTGGTATGGCAGAGAGATGAAGCTGGAAAGGATGGACAGCAGTTTAAAGTCATTAAGGGTGGAAATGGTAATGTGCTAACAAGGGAAGGAGTACTTTGAAGGGAAGATGTGGGTGGAGACCAAATAAAGGGGTGATTTGTGACACCAGGATAGCAGCAGGTGTGAAAGGCAAGCTTTACAGGACGGTGGTGAGAACTGCTCTGATGTATTGTTTTATGACTGTGGCACGGAGGAAAAGACGAGAGGCCGAGATGGAGTTGTCAGAGTTGAAGATGGTAAGTTTTTTTATGTTGGGAGTGTCCAGGATGGAAAAAGATTAGAACTGACTATGTCAGAGGGACAGCTGGGGTTGAGCGGTTTGGAGACAAAGTTAGACCGGTAAGGCTGCGGTGGTTTGGAAATGTGCAGAGGAGGAAAATAAGATATACTGGGAAAAGGGTGTAAAATATGGAGCTGCTAGGCAGGAGGAAAAGAAAAATACAGAAGAGAAAGTTCATGGATCTAGTTGAGGAGGACATGAAGAGGGTTGCTGTGACAGAGGAGAATGCTAGGGGCAGGGTGAGATGGAGGCAGATGATCCACTCTGGCAACCCCCAAGAAGAACAGGCTCAAAGAAGAAGCCAGCATCACTCCAGGCTTCTACCAAAGTGTTACGCAGCCCCTCGTGGGGGATCTGGAGTAGATTTCCCTGCGTCGATACACTAGCGCTCAGCTCGCATTTTGTCCATCCAGACTACATGGTCACAGAATAAATTCCCAATTCTGCTGGCAAAGAAGCTGCATCCACGAGATGAGGTGGCCGAGAGGTTAAGGCGATGGACTGCTAATCCATTGTGCTCTGCACGCGTGGGTTCGAATCCCATCCTCGTCGAGTCCTCTTTCTACTTATCTTAATGCATGTTGTGAGATTGTCTGCCAAAGTAGGCATGATGCAAGACCTCAGCTCGTCTTTGGCTCAGTACTCCCTATAGTTCACCATGTGGTCTTGTTGCACAGGTCACGTTAAAGAGAATGGTCTGCTAATACAATGGCCAAAAGATACTTTGTTTCCAGAATAGTCAGTACTCCAAACGAACGCATGTGTCTTCCTTTGGCAAATGTTTATTTGCACGTCTCCTCTGAGTACCTTTCAGTTACTGTCAGGTTAATGCTGGCTTTAAACCTCATCAGTGTTTGTCCATCTGAGGTGATTGTCTCCCCTCTTACCTTCACAATACTGGCCGATGGCAGCCAAGAGTCACGCAGCAATGCCCCCAGTCCAGTCTGACATCTCTTTTTCTCCAGAAGCAGCTGAAAGGTGCTTCCACAAACGGTGACAGTGTCCCAGCATAATGTGTAGTGCCCAGACTAGAGTTGGTCCTTAATGTCTCGTATGCGCAGTGATTCTACCACGGGGTCTTGTTGTAGTTGGCATGCCCAGAAACCCATGAAGGCGAGGCGTCCTTTTTAGATCCCCCGGAGTTAAAGGTCCATATGACAAGATGAAGCTACAATCCCCAACCGACAAAGGGGAATTAGCTCAAATGGGAGAGCGCTCGCTTCGCATGCGAGAGGTAGCGGGATCGATACCCGCATTCTCCAGTGACCCTTTGCACATCCCCGAGATGCCCACCAGCAAATTCAGCATCCACTCCATTGGTTTTGTCTCATTATGACTTTACTCATTATACTCACTTTTCAAGGCTTTGTGTCATCACTTCATGGAAGCATTCAAAGGAAAAGAAAAAGTAATGTTGTCGTGTAAATAAGAATGCTAGGGGTGCTAGACCAATGGCAAAGGAAAAGCCTTATAGTGAGTTCAAGGTGAGCCTTGACACTAAGCATGGAGAAAGGGACTTGTACCAATTGGTATGGCAGAGAGATGAAGCTGGAAAGGATGGACAGCAGTTTAAAGTCATTAAGGGTGGAAATGGTAATGTGCTAACAAGGGAAGGAGTACTTTGAAGGGAAGATGTGGGTGGAGACCAAATAAAGGGGTGATTTGTGACACCAGGATAGCAGCAGGTGTGAAAGGCAAGCTTTACAGGACGGTGGTGAGAACTGCTCTGATGTATTGTTTTATGACTGTGGCACGGAGGAAAAGACGAGAGGCCGAGATGGAGTTGTCAGAGTTGAAGATGGTAAGTTTTTTTATGTTGGGAGTGTCCAGGATGGAAAAAGATTAGAACTGACTATGTCAGAGGGACAGCTGGGGTTGAGCGGTTTGGAGACAAAGTTAGACCGGTAAGGCTGCGGTGGTTTGGAAATGTGCAGAGGAGGAAAATAAGATATACTGGGAAAAGGGTGTAAAATATGGAGCTGCTAGGCAGGAGGAAAAGAAAAATACAGAAGAGAAAGTTCATGGATCTAGTTGAGGAGGACATGAAGAGGGTTGCTGTGACAGAGGAGAATGCTAGGGGCAGGGTGAGATGGAGGCAGATGATCCACTCTGGCAACCCCCAAGAAGAACAGGCTCAAAGAAGAAGCCAGCATCACTCCAGGCTTCTACCAAAGTGTTACGCAGCCCCTCGTGGGGGATCTGGAGTAGATTTCCCTGCGTCGATACACTAGCGCTCAGCTCGCATTTTGTCCATCCAGACTACATGGTCACAGAATAAATTCCCAGTTCTGCTGGCAAAGAAACTGCATCCATGAGATGAGGTGGCCGAGAGGTTAAGGCGATGGACTGCTAATCCATTGTGCTCTGCACGCATGGGTTCGAATCCCATCCTCGTCGAGTCCTCTTTCTACTTATCTTAATGCATGTTGTGAGATTGGCTCCCAAAGTAGGCATGATGCAATGCCTCAGCTCTTCTTTGGCTCAGTACTCCCTATAGTTCACCATGTGGTCTTGTTGCACAGGTCACGTTAAAGAGAATGGTCTGCTAATACAATGGCCAAAAGATACTTTGTTTCCAGAATAGTCAGTACTCCAAACGAACCATGTGGCTTCCTTTGGCAAATGTTTATTTGCACGTCTCCTCTGAGTACCTTTCAGGTACTGTCAGGTTAACGCTGGCTTTAAACCTCATCAGTGTTTGTCCATCTGAGGTGATTGTCTCCCCTCTTACCTTCACAATACTGGCCGATGGCAGCCAAGAGTCACGCAGCAATGCCCCCAGTCCAGTCTGACATCTCTTTTTCTCCAGAAGCAGCTGAAAGGTGCTTCCACAAACGGTGACAGTCTCCCAGCATAATGTGTAGTGCCCAGACTAGAGTTGGTCCTTAATGTCTCGTATGCGCAGTGATTCTACCACGGGGTCTTGTTGTAGTTGGCATGCCCAGAAACCCATGAAGGCGAGGCGTCCTTTTTAGATCCGCCGGAGTTAAAGGTCCATATGACAAGATGAAGCTACAATCCCCAAGCGACAAAGGGGAATTAGCTCAAATGGGAGAGCGCTCGCTTAGCATGCGAGAGGTAGCGGGATCGATACCCGCATTCTCCAGTGACCCTTTGCACATCCCCGAGATGCCCACCAGCAGGTTCTGCATCCAATCCATTGGTTTTGTCTCATTATGTCTATGACTTTACTCATTATACTCACTTTTCAAGGCTTTGTGTCATCACTTCAGGGAAGCATTCAAAGGAAAAGAAAAAGTAATGTTGTCGTGTAAATAAGAATGCTAGGGGTGCTAGACCAATGGCAAAGGAAAAGCCTTATAGTGAGTTCAAGGTGAGCCTTGACACTAAGCATGGAGAAAGGGACTTGTACCAATTGGTATGGCAGAGAGATGAAGCTGGAAAGGATGGACAGCAGTTTAAAGTCATTAAGGGTGGAAATGGTAATGTGCTAACAAGGGAAGGAGTACTTTGAAGGGAAGATGTGGGTGGAGACCAAATAAAGGGGTGATTTGTGACACCAGGATAGCAGCAGGTGTGAAAGGCAAGCTTTACAGGACGGTGGTGAGAACTGCTCTGATGTATTGTTTTATGACTGTGGCACGGAGGAAAAGACGAGAGGCCGAGATGGAGTTGTCAGAGTTGAAGATGGTAAGTTTTTTTATGTTGGGAGTGTCCAGGATGGAAAAAGATTAGAACTGACTATGTCAGAGGGACAGCTGGGGTTGAGCGGTTTGGAGACAAAGTTAGACCGGTAAGGCTGCGGTGGTTTGGAAATGTGCAGAGGAGGAAAATAAGATATACTGGGAAAAGGGTGTAAAATATGGAGCTGCTAGGCAGGAGGAAAAGAAAAATACAGAAGAGAAAGTTCATGGATCTAGTTGAGGAGGACATGAAGAGGGTTGCTGTGACAGAGGAGAATGCTAGGGGCAGGGTGAGATGGAGGCAGATGATCCACTCTGGCAACCCCCAAGAAGAACAGGCTCAAAGAAGAAGCCAGCATCACTCCAGGCTTCTACCAAAGTGTTACGCAGCCCCTCGTGGGGGATCTGGAGTAGATTTCCCTGCGTCGATACACTAGCGCTCAGCTCGCATTTTGTCCATCCAGACTACATGGTTGTAGAATAAATTCCCAATTCTGCTGGCAAAGAAACTGCAGCCACGAGATGAGGTGTCCGAGAGGTTAAGGCGATGGACTGCTAATCCATTGTGCTCTGCACGCGTGGGTTCGAATCCCATCCTCGTCGAGTCCTCTTTCTACTTATCTTAATGCATGTTGTGAGATTGGCTGCCAAAGAAGGCATGATGCAATGCCTCAGCTCTTCTTTGGCTCAGTACTCCCTATAGTTCACCATGTGGTCTTGTTGCACAGGTCACGTTAAAGAGAATGGTCTGCTAATACAATGGCCAAAAGATACTTTGTTTCCAGAATAGTCAGTGCTCCACACGAACGCATGTGGCTTCCTTTGGCAAATGTTTATTTGCACGTCTCCTCTGAGTACCTTTCAGGTACTGTCAGGCTAACGCTGGCTTTAAACCTCATCAGTGTTTGTCCATCTGAGGTGATTTTCTCCCCTCTTACCTTCACAATACTGGCCGATGGCAGCCAAGAGTCACGCAGCAATGCCCCCAGTCCAGTCTGACATCTCTTTTTCTCCAGAAGCAGCTGAAAGGTGCTTCCACAAACGGCGACAGTCTCCCAGCATAATGTGTAGTGCCCAGACTAGAGTTGGTCCTTAATGTCTCGTATGCACAGTGATTCTACCACGGGGTCTTGTTGTAGTTGGCATGCCCAGAAACCCATGAAGGCGAGGCGTCCTTTTTAGATCCCCCGGAGTTAAAGGTCCATATGACAAGATGAAGCTACAATCCCCAACCGACAAAGGGGAATTAGCTCAAATGGGAGAGCGCTCGCTTAGCATGCGAGAGGTAGCGGGATCGATACCCGCATTCTCCAGTGACCCTTTGCACATCCCCGAGATACCCACCAGCAAATTCTGCATCCAATCCATTGGTTTTGTCTCATTATGTCTATGACTTTACTCATTATACTCACTTTTCAAGGCTTTGTGTCATCACTTCAGGGAAGCATTCAAAGGAAAAGAAAAAGTAATGTTGTCGTGTAAATAAGAATGCTAGGGGTGCTAGACCAATGGCAAAGGAAAAGCCTTATAGTGAGTTCAAGGTGAGCCTTGACACTAAGCATGGAGAAAGGGACTTGTACCAATTGGTATGGCAGAGAGATGAAGCTGGAAAGGATGGACAGCAGTTTAAAGTCATTAAGGGTGGAAATGGTAATGTGCTAACAAGGGAAGGAGTACTTTGAAGGGAAGATGTGGGTGGAGACCAAATAAAGGGGTGATTTGTGACACCAGGATAGCAGCAGGTGTGAAAGGCAAGCTTTACAGGACGGTGGTGAGAACTGCTCTGATGTATTGTTTTATGACTGTGGCACGGAGGAAAAGACGAGAGGCCGAGATGGAGTTGTCAGAGTTGAAGATGGTAAGTTTTTTTATGTTGGGAGTGTCCAGGATGGAAAAAGATTAGAACTGACTATGTCAGAGGGACAGCTGGGGTTGAGCGGTTTGGAGACAAAGTTAGACCGGTAAGGCTGCGGTGGTTTGGAAATGTGCAGAGGAGGAAAATAAGATATACTGGGAAAAGGGTGTAAAATATGGAGCTGCTAGGCAGGAGGAAAAGAAAAATACAGAAGAGAAAGTTCATGGATCTAGTTGAGGAGGACATGAAGAGGGTTGCTGTGACAGAGGAGAATGCTAGGGGCAGGGTGAGATGGAGGCAGATGATCCACTCTGGCAACCCCCAAGAAGAACAGGCTCAAAGAAGAAGCCAGCATCACTCCAGGCTTCTACCAAAGTGTTACGCAGCCCCTCGTGGGGGATCTGGAGTAGATTTCCCTGCGTCGATACACTAGCGCTCAGCTCGCATTTTGTCCATCCAGACTACATGGTCGCAGAATAAATTCCCAATTCTGCTGGCAAAGAAGCTGCAGCCACGAGATGAGGTGGCCGAGAGGTTAAGGCGATGGACTGCTAATCCATTGTGCTCTGCACGCGTGGGTTCGAATCCCATCCTCGTCGAGTCCTCTTTCTACTTATCTTAATGCATGTTGTGAGATTGGCTGCCAAAGTAGGCATGATGCAATGCCTCAGCTCTTCTTTGGCTCAGTACTCCCTATAGTTCACCATGTGGTCTTGTTGCACAGGTCACGTTAAAGAGAATGGTCTGCTAATACAATGGCCAAAAGATACTTTGTTTCCAGAATAGTCAGTGCTCCAAACGAACGCATGTGGCTTCCTTTGGCAAATGTTTATTTGCACGTCTCCTCTGAGTACCTTTCAGGTACTGTCAGGTTAACGCTGGCTTTAAACCTCATCAGTGTTTGTCCATCTGAGGTGATTGTCTCCCCTCTTACCTTCACAATACTGGCCGATGGCAGCCAAGAGTCACGCAGCAATGCCCCCAGTCCAGTCTGACATCTCTTTTTCTCCAGAAGCAGCTGAAAGGTGCTTCCACAAACGGTGACAGTCTCCCAGCATAATGTGTAGTGCCCAGACTAGAGTTGGTCCTTAATGTCTCGTATGCGCAGTGATTCTACCACGGGGTCTTGTTGTAGTTGGCATGCCCAGAAACCCATGAAGGCGAGGCGTCCTTTTTAGATCCCCCGGAGTTAAAGGTCCATATGACAAGATGAAGCTACAATCCCCAACCGACAAAGGGGAATTAGCTCAAATGGGAGAGCGCTCGCTTAGCATGCGAGAGGTAGCGGGATCGATACCCGCATTCTCCAGTGACCCTTTGCACATCCCCGAGCAGCCCACCAGCAGGTTCTGAAGCCAGTCCATTGGTTTTGTCTCATTATGTCTATGACTTTACTCATTATACTCACTTTTCAAGGCTTTGTGTCATCACTTCAGGGAAGCATTCAAAGGAAAAGAAAAAGTAATGTTGTCGTGTAAATAAGAATGCTAGGGGTGCTAGACCAATGGCAAAGGAAAAGCCTTATAGTGAGTTCAAGGTGAGCCTTGACACTAAGCATGGAGAAAGGGACTTGTACCAATTGGTATGGCAGAGAGATGAAGCTGGAAAGGATGGACAGCAGTTTAAAGTCATTAAGGGTGGAAATGGTAATGTGCTAACAAGGGAAGGAGTACTTTGAAGGGAAGATGTGGGTGGAGACCAAATAAAGGGGTGATTTGTGACACCAGGATAGCAGCAGGTGTGAAAGGCAAGCTTTACAGGACGGTGGTGAGAACTGCTCTGATGTATTGTTTTATGACTGTGGCACGGAGGAAAAGACGAGAGGCCGAGATGGAGTTGTCAGAGTTGAAGATGGTAAGTTTTTTTATGTTGGGAGTGTCCAGGATGGAAAAAGATTAGAACTGACTATGTCAGAGGGACAGCTGGGGTTGAGCGGTTTGGAGACAAAGTTAGACCGGTAAGGCTGCGGTGGTTTGGAAATGTGCAGAGGAGGAAAATAAGATATACTGGGAAAAGGGTGTAAAATATGGAGCTGCTAGGCAGGAGGAAAAGAAAAATACAGAAGAGAAAGTTCATGGATCTAGTTGAGGAGGACATGAAGAGGGTTGCTGTGACAGAGGAGAATGCTAGGGGCAGGGTGAGATGGAGGCAGATGATCCACTCTGGCAACCCCCAAGAAGAACAGGCTCAAAGAAGAAGCCAGCATCACTCCAGGCTTCTACCAAAGTGTTACGCAGCCCCTCGTGGGGGATCTGGAGTAGATTTCCCTGCGTCGATACACTAGCGCTCAGCTCGCATTTTGTCCATCCAGACTACATGGTCACAGAATAAATTCCCAGTTCTGCTGGCAAAGAAACTGCATCCATGAGATGAGGTGGCCGAGAGGTTAAGGCGATGGACTGCTAATCCATTGTGCTCTGCACGCGTGGGTTCGAATCCCATCCTCGTCGAGTCCTCTTTCTACTTATCTTAATGCATGTTGTGAGATTGGCTGCCAAAGTAGGCATGATGCAAGACCTCAGCTCTTCTTTGGCTCAGTACTCCCTATAGTTCACCATGTGGTCTTGTTGCACAGGTCACGTTAAAGAGAATGGTCTGCTAATACAATGGCCAAAAGATACTTTGTTTCCAGAATAGTCAGTGCTCCAAACGAACGCATGTGGCTTCCTTTGGCAAATGTTTATTTGCACGTCTCCTCTGAGTACCTTTCAGGTACTGTCAGGCTAACGCTGGCTTTAAACCTCATCAGTGTTTGTCCATCTGAGGTGATTGTCTCCCCTCTTACCTTCACAATACTGGCCGATGGCAGCCAAGAGTCACGCAGCAATGCCCCCAGTCCAGTCTGACATCTCTTTTTCTCCAGAAGCAGCTGAAAGGTGCTTCCACAAACGGTGACAGTCTCCCAGCATAATGTGTAGTGCCCAGACTAGAGTTGGTCCTTAATGTCTCGTATGCGCAGTGATTCTACCACGGGGTCTTGTTGTAGTTGGCATGCCCAGAAACCCATGAAGGCGAGGCGTCCTTTTTAGATCCCCCGGAGTTAAAGGTCCATATGACAAGATGAAGCTACAATCCCCAAGCGACAAAGGGGAATTAGCTCAAATGGGAGAGCGCTCGCTTAGCATGCGAGAGGTAGCGGGATCGATACCCGCATTCTCCAGTGACCCTTTGCACATCCCCGAGATGCCCACCAGCAAATTCTGCATCCAATCCATTGGTTTTGTCTCATTATGTCTATGACTTTACTCATTATACTCACTTTTCAAGGCTTTGTGTCATCACTTCAGGGAAGCATTCAAAGGAAAAGAAAAAGTAATGTTGTCGTGTAAATAAGAATGCTAGGGGTGCTAGACCAATGGCAAAGGAAAAGCCTTATAGTGAGTTCAAGGTGAGCCTTGACACTAAGCATGGAGAAAGGGACTTGTACCAATTGGTATGGCAGAGAGATGAAGCTGGAAAGGATGGACAGCAGTTTAAAGTCATTAAGGGTGGAAATGGTAATGTGCTAACAAGGGAAGGAGTACTTTGAAGGGAAGATGTGGGTGGAGACCAAATAAAGGGGTGATTTGTGACACCAGGATAGCAGCAGGTGTGAAAGGCAAGCTTTACAGGACGGTGGTGAGAACTGCTCTGATGTATTGTTTTATGACTGTGGCACGGAGGAAAAGACGAGAGGCCGAGATGGAGTTGTCAGAGTTGAAGATGGTAAGTTTTTTTATGTTGGGAGTGTCCAGGATGGAAAAAGATTAGAACTGACTATGTCAGAGGGACAGCTGGGGTTGAGCGGTTTGGAGACAAAGTTAGACCGGTAAGGCTGCGGTGGTTTGGAAATGTGCAGAGGAGGAAAATAAGATATACTGGGAAAAGGGTGTAAAATATGGAGCTGCTAGGCAGGAGGAAAAGAAAAATACAGAAGAGAAAGTTCATGGATCTAGTTGAGGAGGACATGAAGAGGGTTGCTGTGACAGAGGAGAATGCTAGGGGCAGGGTGAGATGGAGGCAGATGATCCACTCTGGCAACCCCCAAGAAGAACAGGCTCAAAGAAGAAGCCAGCATCACTCCAGGCTTCTACCAAAGTGTTACGCAGCCCCTCGTGGGGGATCTGGAGTAGATTTCCCTGCGTCGATACACTAGCGCTCAGCTCGCATTTTGTCCATCCAGACTACATGGTCACAGAATAAATTCCCAATTCTGCTGGCAAAGAAGCTGCATCCACGAGATGAGGTGGCCGAGAGGTTAAGGCGATGGACTGCTAATCCATTGTGCTCTGCACGCGTGGGTTCGAATCCCATCCTCGTCGAGTCCTCTTTCTACTTATCTTAATGCATGTTGTGAGATTGTCTGCCAAAGTAGGCATGATGCAAGACCTCAGCTCGTCTTTGGCTCAGTACTCCCTATAGTTCACCATGTGGTCTTGTTGCACAGGTCACGTTAAAGAGAATGGTCTGCTAATACAATGGCCAAAAGATACTTTGTTTCCAGAATAGTCAGTACTCCAAACGAACGCATGTGTCTTCCTTTGGCAAATGTTTATTTGCACGTCTCCTCTGAGTACCTTTCAGTTACTGTCAGGTTAATGCTGGCTTTAAACCTCATCAGTGTTTGTCCATCTGAGGTGATTGTCTCCCCTCTTACCTTCACAATACTGGCCGATGGCAGCCAAGAGTCACGCAGCAATGCCCCCAGTCCAGTCTGACATCTCTTTTTCTCCAGAAGCAGCTGAAAGGTGCTTCCACAAACGGTGACAGTGTCCCAGCATAATGTGTAGTGCCCAGACTAGAGTTGGTCCTTAATGTCTCGTATGCGCAGTGATTCTACCACGGGGTCTTGTTGTAGTTGGCATGCCCAGAAACCCATGAAGGCGAGGCGTCCTTTTTAGATCCCCCGGAGTTAAAGGTCCATATGACAAGATGAAGCTACAATCCCCAACCGACAAAGGGGAATTAGCTCAAATGGGAGAGCGCTCGCTTCGCATGCGAGAGGTAGCGGGATCGATACCCGCATTCTCCAGTGACCCTTTGCACATCCCCGAGATGCCCACCAGCAAATTCAGCATCCACTCCATTGGTTTTGTCTCATTATGACTTTACTCATTATACTCACTTTTCAAGGCTTTGTGTCATCACTTCATGGAAGCATTCAAAGGAAAAGAAAAAGTAATGTTGTCGTGTAAATAAGAATGCTAGGGGTGCTAGACCAATGGCAAAGGAAAAGCCTTATAGTGAGTTCAAGGTGAGCCTTGACACTAAGCATGGAGAAAGGGACTTGTACCAATTGGTATGGCAGAGAGATGAAGCTGGAAAGGATGGACAGCAGTTTAAAGTCATTAAGGGTGGAAATGGTAATGTGCTAACAAGGGAAGGAGTACTTTGAAGGGAAGATGTGGGTGGAGACCAAATAAAGGGGTGATTTGTGACACCAGGATAGCAGCAGGTGTGAAAGGCAAGCTTTACAGGACGGTGGTGAGAACTGCTCTGATGTATTGTTTTATGACTGTGGCACGGAGGAAAAGACGAGAGGCCGAGATGGAGTTGTCAGAGTTGAAGATGGTAAGTTTTTTTATGTTGGGAGTGTCCAGGATGGAAAAAGATTAGAACTGACTATGTCAGAGGGACAGCTGGGGTTGAGCGGTTTGGAGACAAAGTTAGACCGGTAAGGCTGCGGTGGTTTGGAAATGTGCAGAGGAGGAAAATAAGATATACTGGGAAAAGGGTGTAAAATATGGAGCTGCTAGGCAGGAGGAAAAGAAAAATACAGAAGAGAAAGTTCATGGATCTAGTTGAGGAGGACATGAAGAGGGTTGCTGTGACAGAGGAGAATGCTAGGGGCAGGGTGAGATGGAGGCAGATGATCCACTCTGGCAACCCCCAAGAAGAACAGGCTCAAAGAAGAAGCCAGCATCACTCCAGGCTTCTACCAAAGTGTTACGCAGCCCCTCGTGGGGGATCTGGAGTAGATTTCCCTGCGTCGATACACTAGCGCTCAGCTCGCATTTTGTCCATCCAGACTACATGGTCGCAGAATAAATTCCCAATTCTGCTGGCAAAGAAGCTGCAGCCACGAGATGAGGTGGCCGAGAGGTTAAGGCGATGGACTGCTAATCCATTGTGCTCTGCACGCGTGGGTTCGAATCCCATCCTCGTCGAGTCCTCTTTCTACTTATCTTAATGCATGTTGTGAGATTGGCTGCCAAAGAAGGCATGATGCAATGCCTCAGCTCTTCTTTGGCTCAGTACTCCCTATAGTTCACCATGTGGTCTTGTTGCACAGGTCACGTTAAAGAGAATGGTCTGCTAATACAATGGCCAAAAGATACTTTGTTTCCAGAATAGTCAGTACTCCAAACGAACGCATGTGTCTTCCTTTGGCAAATGTTTATTTGCACGTCTCCTCTGAGTACCTTTCAGGTACTGTCAGGTTAACGCTGGCTTTAAACCTCATCAGTGTTTGTCCATCTGAGGTGATTATCTCCCCTCTTACCTTCACAATACTGGCCGATGGCAGCCAAGAGTCACGCAGCAATGCCCCCAGTCCAGTCTGACATCTCTTTTTCTCCAGAAGCAGCTGAAAGGTGCTTCCACAAACGGTGACAGTGTCCCAGCATAATGTGTAGTGCCCAGACTAGAGTTGGTCCTTAATGTCTCGTATGCGCAGTGATTCTACCACGGGGTCTTGTTGTAGTTGGCATGCCCAGAAACCCATGAAGGCGAGGCGTCCTTTTTAGATCCGCCTGAGTTAAAGGTCCATATGATAAGATGAAGCTACAATCCCCAAGCGACAAAGGGGAATTAGCTCAAATGGGAGAGCGCTCGCTTCGCATGCGAGAGGTAGCGGGATCGATACCCGCATTCTCCAGTGACCCTTTGCACATCCCCGAGATGCCCACCAGCAAATTCAGCATCCACTCCATTGGTTTTGTCTCATTATGTCTATGACTTTACTCATTATACTCACTTTTCAAGGCTTTGTGTCATCACTTCAGGGAAGCATTCAAAGGAAAAGAAAAAGTAATGTTGTCGTGTAAATAAGAATGCTAGGGGTGCTAGACCAATGGCAAAGGAAAAGCCTTATAGTGAGTTCAAGGTGAGCCTTGACACTAAGCATGGAGAAAGGGACTTGTACCAATTGGTATGGCAGAGAGATGAAGCTGGAAAGGATGGACAGCAGTTTAAAGTCATTAAGGGTGGAAATGGTAATGTGCTAACAAGGGAAGGAGTACTTTGAAGGGAAGATGTGGGTGGAGACCAAATAAAGGGGTGATTTGTGACACCAGGATAGCAGCAGGTGTGAAAGGCAAGCTTTACAGGACGGTGGTGAGAACTGCTCTGATGTATTGTTTTATGACTGGGGCACGGAGGAAAAGACGAGAGGCCGAGATGGAGTTGTCAGAGTTGAAGATGGTAAGTTTTTTTATGTTGGGAGTGTCCAGGATGGAAAAAGATTAGAACTGACTATGTCAGAGGGACAGCTGGGGTTGAGCGGTTTGGAGACAAAGTTAGACCGGTAAGGCTGCGGTGGTTTGGAAATGTGCAGAGGAGGAAAATAAGATATACTGGGAAAAGGGTGTAAAATATGGAGCTGCTAGGCAGGAGGAAAAGAAAAATACAGAAGAGAAAGTTCATGGATCTAGTTGAGGAGGACATGAAGAGGGTTGCTGTGACAGAGGAGAATGCTAGGGGCAGGGTGAGATGGAGGCAGATGATCCACTCTGGCAACCCCCAAGAAGAACAGGCTCAAAGAAGAAGCCAGCATCACTCCAGGCTTCTACCAAAGTGTTACGCAGCCCCTCGTGGGGGATCTGGAGTAGATTTCCCTGCGTCGATACACTAGCGCTCAGCTCGCATTTTGTCCATCCAGACTACATGGTCACAGAATAAATTCCCAATTCTGCTGGCAAAGAAGCTGCAGCCACGAGATGAGGTGGCCGAGAGGTTAAGGCGATGGACTGCTAATCCATTGTGCTCTGCACGCGTGGGTTCGAATCCCATCCTCGTCGAGTCCTCTTTCTACTTATCTTAATGCATGTTGTGAGATTGTCTGCCAAAGTAGGCATGATGCAAGACCTCAGCTCGTCTTTGGCTCAGTACTCCGTATAGTTCACCATGTGGTCTTGTTGCACAGGTCACGTTAAAGAGAATGGTCTGCTAATACAATGGCCAAAAGATACTTTGTTTCCAGAATAGTCAGTGCTCCAAACGAACGCATGTGTCTTCCTTTGGCAAATGTTTATTTGCACGTCTCCTCTGAGTACCTTTCAGTTACTGTCAGGTTAACGCTGGCTTTAAACCTCATCAGTGTTTGTCCATCTGAGGTGATTGTCTCCCCTCTTACCTTCACAATACTGGCCGATGGCAGCCAAGAGTCACGCAGCAATGCCCCCAGTCCAGTCTGACATCTCTTTTTCTCCAGAAGCAGCTGAAAGGTGCTTCCACAAACGGTGACAGTCTCCCAGCATAATGTGTAGTGCCCAGACTAGAGTTGGTCCTTAATGTCTCGTATGCGCAGTGATTCTACCACGGGGTCTTGTTGTAGTTGGCATGCCCAGAAACCCATGAAGGCGAGGCGTCCTTTTTAGATCCCCCGGAGTTAAAGGTCCATATGACAAGATGAAGCTACAATCCCCAACCGCCAAAGGGGAATTAGCTCAAATGGGAGAGCGCTCGCTTCGCATGCGAGAGGTAGCGGGATCGATACCCGCATTCTCCAGTGACCCTTTGCACATCCCCGAGATGCCCACCAGCAAATTCAGCATCCACTCCATTGGTTTTGTCTCATTATGACTTTACTCATTATACTCACTTTTCAAGGCTTTGTGTCCTCACTTCAGGGAAGCATTCAAAGGAAAAGAAAAAGTAATGTTGTCGTGTAAATAAGAATGCTAGGGGTGCTAGACCAATGGCAAAGGAAAAGCCTTATAGTGAGTTCAAGGTGAGCCTTGACACTAAGCATGGAGAAAGGGACTTGTACCAATTGGTATGGCAGAGAGATGAAGCTGGAAAGGATGGACAGCAGTTTAAAGTCATTAAGGGTGGAAATGGTAATGTGCTAACAAGGGAAGGAGTACTTTGAAGGGAAGATGTGGGTGGAGACCAAATAAAGGGGTGATTTGTGACACCAGGATAGCAGCAGGTGTGAAAGGCAAGCTTTACAGGACGGTGGTGAGAACTGCTCTGATGTATTGTTTTATGACTGTGGCACGAAGGAAAAGACGAGAGGCCGAGATGGAGTTGTCAGAGTTGAAGATGGTAAGTTTTTTTTTATGTTGGGAGTGTCCAGGATGGAAAAAGATTAGAACTGACTATGTCAGAGGGACAGCTGGGGTTGAGCGGTTTGGAGACAAAGTTAGACCGGTAAGGCTGCGGTGGTTTGGAAATGTGCAGAGGAGGAAAATAAGATATACTGGGAAAAGGGTGTAAAATATGGAGCTGCTAGGCAGGAGGAAAAGAAAAATACAGAAGAGAAAGTTCATGGATCTAGTTGAGGAGGACATGAAGAGGGTTGCTGTGACAGAGGAGAATGCTAGGGGCAGGGTGAGATGGAGGCAGATGATCCACTCTGGCAACCCCCAAGAAGAACAGGCTCAAAGAAGAAGCCAGCATCACTCCAGGCTTCTACCAAAGTGTCACGCAGCCCCTCGTGGGGGATCTGGAGTAGATTTCCCTGCGTCGATACACTAGCGCTCAGCTCGCATTTTGTCCATCCAGACTACATGGTCACAGAATAAATTCCCAATTCTGCTGGCAAAGAAACTGCAGCAACGAGATGAGGTGGCCGAGAGGTTAAGGCGATGGACTGCTAATCCATTGTGCTCTGCACGCGTGGGTTCGAATCCCATCCTCGTCGAGTCCTCTTTCTACTTATCTTAATGCATGTTGTGAGATTGGCTGCCAAAGAAGGCATGATGCAATGCCTCAGCTCTTCTTTGGCTCAGTACTCCCTATAGTTCACCATGTGGTCTTGTTGCACAGGTCACGTTAAAGAGAATGGTCTGCTAATACAATGGCCAAAAGATACTTTGTTTCCAGAATAGTCAGTGCTCCAAACGAACGCATGTGGCTTCCTTTGGCAAATGTTTATTTGCACGTCTCCTCTGAGTACCTTTCAGGTACTGTCAGGTTAACGCTGGCTTTAAACCTCATCAGTGTTTGTCCATCTGAGGTGATTGTCTCCCCTCTTACCTTCACAATACTGGCCGATGGCAGCCAAGAGTCACGCAGCAATGCCCCCAGTCCAGTCTGACATCTCTTTTTCTCCAGAAGCAGCTGAAAGGTGCTTCCACAAACGGTGACAGTCTCCCAGCATAATGTGTAGTGCCCAGACTAGAGTTGGTCCTTAATGTCTCGTATGCGCAGTGATTCTACCACGGGGTCTTGTTGTAGTTGGCATGCCCAGAAACCCATGAAGGCGAGGCGTCCTTTTTAGATCCCCCGGAGTTAAAGGTCCATATGACAAGATGAAGCTACAATCCCCAACCGACAAAGGGGAATTAGCTCAAATGGGAGAGCGCTCGCTTAGCATGCGAGAGGTAGCGGGATCGATACCCGCATTCTCCAGTGACCCTTTGCACATCCCCGAGCAGCCCACCAGCAGGTTGTGCAGCCAGTCCATTGGTTTTGTCTCATTATGTCTATGACTTTACTCATTATACTCACTTTTCAAGGCTTTGTGTCATCACTTCAGGGAAGCATTCAAAGGAAAAGAAAAAGTAATGTTGTCGTGTAAATAAGAATGCTAGGGGTGCTAGACCAATGGCAAAGGAAAAGCCTTATAGTGAGTTCAAGGTGAGCCTTGACACTAAGCATGGAGAAAGGGACTTGTACCAATTGGTATGGCAGAGAGATGAAGCTGGAAAGGATGGACAGCAGTTTAAAGTCATTAAGGGTGGAAATGGTAATGTGCTAACAAGGAAAGGAGTACTTTGAAGGGAAGATGTGGGTGGAGACCAAATAAAGGGGTGATTTGTGACACCAGGATAGCAGCAGGTGTGAAAGGCAAGCTTTACAGGACGGTGGTGAGAACTGCTCTGATGTATTGTTTTATGACTGTGGCACGGAGGAAAAGACGAGAGGCCGAGATGGAGTTGTCAGAGTTGAAGATGGTAAGTTTTTTTATGTTGGGAGTGTCCAGGATGGAAAAAGATTAGAACTGACTATGTCAGAGGGACAGCTGGGGTTGAGCGGTTTGGAGACAAAGTTAGACCGGTAAGGCTGCGGTGGTTTGGAAATGTGCAGAGGAGGAAAATAAGATATACTGGGAAAAGGGTGTAAAATATGGAGCTGCTAGGCAGGAGGAAAAGAAAAATACAGAAGAGAAAGTTCATGGATCTAGTTGAGGAGGACATGAAGAGGGTTGCTGTGACAGAGGAGAATGCTAGGGGCAGGGTGAGATGGAGGCAGATGATCCACTCTGGCAACCCCCAAGAAGAACAGGCTCAAAGAAGAAGCCAGCATCACTCCAGGCTTCTACCAAAGTGTCACGCAGCCCCTCGTGGGGGATCTGGAGTAGATTTCCCTGCGTCGATACACTAGCGCTCAGCTCGCATTTTGTCCATCCAGACTACATGGTCACAGAATAAATTCCCAATTCTGCTGGCAAAGAAACTGCAGCCACGAGATGAGGTGGCCGAGAGGTTAAGGCGATGGACTGCTAATCCATTGTGCTCTGCACGCGTGGGTTCGAATCCCATCCTCGTCGAGTCCTCTTTCTACTTATCTTAATGCATGTTGTGAGATTGGCTGCCAAAGAAGGCATGATGCAATGCCTCAGCTCTTCTTTGGCTCAGTACTCCCTATAGTTCACCATGTCCTCAGCTCTTCTTTGGCTCAGTACTCCCTATAGTTCACCATGTCCTCAGCTCTTCTTTGGCTCAGTACTCCCTATAGTTCACCATGTGGTCTTGTTGCACAGGTCACGTTAAAGAGAATGGTCTGCTAATACAATGGCCAAAAGATACTTTGTTTCCAGAATAGTCAGTGCTCCAAACGAACGCATGTGGCTTCCTTTGGCAAATGTTTATTTGCACGTCTCCTCTGAGTACCTTTCAGGTACTGTCAGGTTAACGCTGGCTTTAAACCTCATCAGTGTTTGTCCATCTGAGGTGATTGTCTCCCCTCTTACCTTCACAATACTGGCCGATGGCAGCCAAGAGTCACGCAGCAATGCCCCCAGTCCAGTCTGACATCTCTTTTTCTCCAGAAGCAGCTGAAAGGTGCTTCCACAAACGGTGACAGTCTCCCAGCATAATGTGTAGTGCCCAGACTAGAGTTGGTCCTTAATGTCTCGTATGCGCAGTGATTCTACCACGGGGTCTTGTTGCAGTTGGCATGCCCAGAAACCCATGAAGGTGAGGCGTCCTTTTTAGATCCCCCGGAGTTAAAGGTCCATATGACAAGATGAAGCTACAATCCCCAACCGACAAAGGGGAATTAGCTCAAATGGGAGAGCGCTCGCTTAGCATGCGAGAGGTAGCGGGATCGATACCCGCATTCTCCAGTGACCCTTTGCACATCCCCGAGCAACCCCCCAGCATGTTCTGTAGCCAATCCATTGGTTATGTCTATGACTTTACTCATTATACTCACTTTTCAAGGCTTTGTGTCATCACTTCAGGGAAGCATTCAAAGGAAAAGAAAAAGTAATGTTGTCGTGTAAATAAGAATAGAATACAATAGAATTCAACTTTATTGTCATTGCACATGCACAGGTACAGGGCAACGAAATGCAGTTTGCATCCATCCAGAAGTGCTTTAGTGATATAGATATATTACAATATATATTAGCAATAATATAGATATGTGAGTATATTACAGAAATGGGTCTATTATGGAATGTTATAATGTACACGGTATGAAGTATGTTGTGAATATTCTATAACTATAAGTATGTACAGGCTGTAGTGAGTACAAGCTATGTACAGGCTATGAACAGGATATGAACAGGATATAAATATGAAAAACTATACAGAATATGAAATAAATAACTTTACAGAATCTGGGATATACAGCTATACAGAAATGGGAACTATGCAAGTTGTAAACAGTTGTAGGATTAAAGATTATCGAATGTACAGAATGATTATTTACACAGAGCTATACAGTAGTGCAGTTAAGATAAGTGAGGGTGTAGATAGTTTCTACAGAGGCTATATAAAGTGCTAGTGGTTGTGAGTGGTGGTTCAGTCCATGTTATTATTGTGTTTGAGGGTACAGTTGTCCATTGTGGGTGTGTGTATGTTCAGTCCATGAGTTTAACGTGGGTCAGATGTCAGGAGGCAGAGTTCAGGAGTCTGACAGCTGTGGGGAAGAAGCTGTTCCGGTACCTGGTGGTCTTAGTCCGGAGGCTCCTGTGGCGCCTCCCAGAGGGCAGGAGGGTGAAGAGTCCATGTGATGGGTGACTGGGGTCTTTGATGATTTTCCCAGCCCTTTTCAGACACCATCAGATAAAATCAGTAGTTAAAATGTTAGTTTTGAAATTTAAGCTTAAAAGTGTGGATTTGGTGCTTTATTCAAATGCAGCTGAGAACAGGTGAGTCTTCAACCTGGATTTAAATAAACTGAGTGTTTCAGCTGATCTGAGGCTTTCTGGGAGTTTGTTCCAGATATAAGGAGCATAAAAGCTGAATGCAGCTTCTCCGTGTCTGGTTCTGACTCTGGGAACTGATAAAAGACCGGATCCAGATGACCTGAGGGATCTGGAAGGTTCATACTGGGTCAGGAGGTCACTGATGCATTTTGGTCCTAAACCATTCAGAGCTTTATAGACCAGCATCAGAACTTTAAAGTCTATTCTCTGACGGACAGGCAGCCAGTGTAAAGACCTCAGAGCTGGACTGATGTGGTCCAATTTTTTGGTCTTAGTGAGGACTCGAGCAGCAGAGTTCTGAATGAGCTGTAGTTTTCTGACTGTATTTTTAGGTTGACCTGTAAAGATGCTGTTACAGTAATCAAGCCTACTAAAGATGAATGCATGGACTAGTTTTTCCAGGTCCTGTTGAGACATCAGATCTTTTATCCTTGATATATTCTTGAGGTGATAGTAAGCTGACTTTGTTATTGTCTTAATGTGTTTTTCTAAGTTTAGGTCTGCATCCATCACTACACCCACATTTCTCGCCTGGTTTGTGGTTTTTAAGTGTATAGATTGAAGTTCTCTGGTGACCTGTAATCGTTTTTCTTTGGCGCCAAAGACTATTACCTCAGTTTTGTTTTTGTTTAGCTGGAGAAAATTTTGGCACAACCAGTCATTAATTTCCTCAATGCATTTACCAAGAGCCTGTACAGGGCCTCGGGCTCCTGGTGCCATTGTGATATATATTTGTGTGTCATCTGCATAGCTGTGATAGTTTATTTTGTTGTTCTTTATAATCTGTGCCAGTGGGAGCATGTAAATGTTAAACAGAGGGGGTCCCAAGATGGAACCTTGGGGAACTCCACATGTGATACTTGTCTGCTCAGATGTGAAGTTACCTATTGATACAAAGTATTTCCTGTTTTCTAAGTATGTTTGAACCAGTTTAGTACAGTTCCTGAAACACCTTCCCAGTTCTCCAGTCGTTTGAGTAATATGTTGTGGTCAACTGTATCAAATGCTGCACTGAGATCCAGTAAAACTAAGACTGACATTTTTCCACTGTCTGTATTCAGACATATGTCATTAAACACTTTGGTCAGAGCGGTTTCAGTGCTGTGGTTCTGTCTAAAACCTGACTGGAAGGCATCGTAGCAATTATTCTGTTTTAAGAAGTAACTGAGCTGTTGAGAAACTGCTTTTTCAATGATCTTACTTAAAAATGGGAGATTTGAGATCGGCCTGTAGTTGTTCATTTGTGTCTTGTCAAGATTGTCCTTTTTCAGTATAGGTTTAATTACAGCAGTTTTTAGTGGTTCTGGAAACACACCTGACATTAAGGAAAAGTTGACGATCTGTAACAGGTCTGACTCCAAAGTCTTTGAGACCTTTTTGAAAAAACTTGTTGGCAGGACATCTAAACAGCAGGAGGAGGAGTTCAGTTGACCTAAGATGTCCTCCAGGTCTTTGCTCTTAATAGGGTGAAACTGTTTGATGGTGTCTAAACAGTTTTTCGGTGGACACAGTACATATTCTGGATCTGCTGTTGATGTACCAATTGCTTGTCTAATCTTTTGGATTTTTTCTGTGAAGAATTTGGCAAAGTCATTGCAGGCCATGGTCGAATGAAGTTCAGCTGCCACTGACACAGGAGGGTTTGTTAGCCTGTCAACTGTAGAAAATAAGACCCGAGCATTTTGGCTGTTTTTAGTGATGATGTCAGAGAAGTAGGACCTTCTTGCATTCCTCAGTTGTAAATTATAATTGTGAAGTTTCTCTTTATAAATGTCATAATGAACCTGGAGGTTTGTTTTTCTCCATCTGCGCTCAGCTTTCCTACACTCTCTTTTTTCTTTTTTCACTAGTGTGGAGTTTCTCCATGGAGACTTTTTCCTTCCAGAGATAACCTTCACCTTAATGGGAGCAATAGTGTCCATTACATTTAACATGTTAGCATTGAAGCTATTGACGAGCTCATTGACTGACCCTCTGGGCAGGTCAGGTGTTAATGGGAAGACCTGGTTAAAAATTGCACTACTGTGTTCAGTTATACACCGTTTTGTGATCACTGCTGTTGACGTATTTGTGTGCTGAAATTTTACTTTCAAAGAAAACACAGTAATGATCAGACACGCCGACATCAGACACAGTAATGTTTGAAATGCTCAGGCCCTTGGAGATCAGTAGGTCAAGAGTGTGTCCTCTATTATGAGTGGCCTCTGTTACATGCTGAGTCAGCCCAAAGTTGCCCAGAGTGTTACTCAGGTCTTTAGTCCCTTTGTCCTGAGGGTTGTCCACATGAATGTTAAAATCCCCAACAATAATTACACAGTCGAAATCAACACAGATCACAGACAGCAGTTCACTGAGGTCATTAAAAAAGTCTGTGCAGTATTTGGGAGGCCTGTAAACATTAAGAAACACAACTTTGGATGGGGCCTTCAGCTGTAAAGCCACATATTCAAAAGACTGAAAACTTCCAGGAGATAGCTGCTTACATTGAAATGATTCATTAAATAAGACAGCGACCCCCCACAGCACTAATGGACTTCTATACATTTTACATCAGATTAAAACTTTGGGTGTAAGATTCAGATAATATATTATTAAAAGCTAGACATTTTAAATGAGAATAAGAAAGAAAAGTATGTCTTTGTGCCCCCTTTCCCTGTTAATCCTTTAAAGCCGGTCTGAGCGGGCACACTCTGTTTTGCGTAACTATTTTTAAATCCCTTTTGAACTGGAACCGCGTAAGCTATCGCAATAATTTTTTTTGCATATGACACTGGAGGAGTTGTACTTACATCTTATACCATCAGCTTGTCCTCGGTCACGGTTTCCTTCCACATATAGTTTTGCAAAAACTGCATAAAAAGCGCTTGCAGGAACAAAAACATAATATTCCAGAAACACGCTTTGCCGATCCGATCAGCTGTTTGTAACACTTCCCACATTGAAACAGACATCAGCGCGAACGGTCACATGTCCGCCATTACCTGCCCGAAATATAAATATATGTAAAAAAACCAAAAACGATTTTCAATTTTTTTGTAGTTTATTGCACTTTTTTGCAATTTATGTAGTTACTATGGACTTAATGCATACATATTATTAAAATTTGGGCTATAACAGTTGTATTGATGTATAGCAACTTGAAATGCTCCCAAAAATGACAGTACAGCATGTAAAAATATAAAGTAAGCCCTGGCAGCCTTGGTTCTATGGTAGGTCTTAAAGGGTTAATGCCCTATCGGCCCCCCTGGATAAATGGACTCGTGACAGAAAAGCCGATCAGCTGATCATTGATCAGTTTCACGATTGAAGTAGCAGCAGGAGAGGGAGGGGGAGAGAAGAGGCAGTCGCTCCATATATTGGTTGCTAAGCTTAACGCGGGAATGCTTTATAAACATTCAGAGATGAACTTACACATTTGCTTTACTTCTCTCTGGGATCACTTCCTCGGAGATGAAATGCCGGTTTGGTAGCGAGGCTCCAAATACACACAGCCGCTCTATCACGTGAGCACACTGCTCCAACGTGCTACGGTTATGAGCCAAGTTACGCCATGTCTCAAGGTTTGTGAGGTGCTTTTTTGATATTTAATGGATCGGATTACATTTTTTATTTCTCTCCGATATCCGATCAAGTAATTTACGTCAGTATCGGACCGATACGTAATATCGGATCGGTCCATTTCTAATCTCTATGCAATCACAAAATCCAAAAACTCTAACAAGTAAACATAACCACAAAAGCCCTGCAACCATTTTACATTTACATCATGTTGTTTTATTGTTTTTTTAGGCTTCTGATTGGCTGGCATTTCTGAATGGTTTGGGGTGTATGGTTTGCATCCATTTTCTTAACCACTCGTATAACTTCAGGTCATGGACAAACAGAGAGAGAATTAAAATGCTGTGTATTCTGTTGTGCTCCTTTCAGACCAGTTAGTGAGAAGCCACCCACATGTCCAGGATTCAAGGATGCTATGAGGGATCCAGTCCAGCTCATTTGTGAACACTGGTCATGCAAACTGTGTCTCAGCACAGACCTGAACCAATATGATTCACCAGCAGACAATTCTTGTCCTCAGTGTGCGAGGAAATCCTGGAAAATACCAAAACATGAGAGAGACACAGAGCGAGATACTAGTAAGTTTACATAGACTGTACCTGTTGCTGCTACTGCAAAACATGCTGGTAATACAGAGGGAAACATTTGAACATTTTGTTTTGTTGCTCAGCTGCAGGGGAGGGGTGGAGCAGTGGGTTCAGAGTGTGGTGTTAGGCTGACCAGAACAGTTGATGGCCATAATTTCATCAGGCCTGGCCTAATTTAACAGGATCAGGGGACGTGACCGGAGAGCCGGCAATTTGAACAAGAACAGGCAGCTGGAAAGTGCGCAAATAAAAATGTGCAGAAAGCTCTAAATAAACTCTTGCAGTACTGTAACACTGTGTGTGTCGAGTCTTCTGTTTGTCATGAGCTAAAAATCTCTGTAACATGTTTTGACACTCAGCTGCCAACACATGTTGAGTTTTTTTGATTTTCTTGTAAAAAGACAGTTTGGTGCTCTGAATCTTTTCAGTTTCTTTTTTGTTGTTAGCAGTGAAACCGTGATGATTGTTTTGGGGATTTGGGGTTTTACCAATTGTTTCCATGACCAAACTAAAGTCTGATTTTAACCACCTGAGTAATTTTTACATTTACATGTTGTATTTTATTGTTACAGATAACATCCCACTTTTGAAGGTACAGATGAAACTAAAAGAAGCAATGAAAAAGAAATTTTCATCCGTCTATGAAAGCAATGGTGACAACACAAGTTCCCTGAACAACATCTATACAGAGCTTCATACAACCACTGGAGAGAGGGAAAGTGTAGAAAATGTGTTCAGGCTACCAGAACAAAAAATGAAAAGCTGTCAATCATCAAAACAACAAATAATCAACCTAAACCATGTGTAGACACCTTTGCCGGGCCAAGACAGACTTCACAGTTGTGACAGGGTGTTGAAGGAAATGGAAAATATTTTTTTGTGCAGAAATTCATTCTCGACTGGGCCGAAGAGAAGGCAAACCAGGATGTTGACTTTGTTTTCAGCCTTTCTGTCAAAGAGCTGAATTTGATTACAGGTGAGAAAAGCCTACACAAGCTCCTGACTTTATTTCACCCACACTGTCTGAACTCAAAGATTCAGTGGATTATACCAAAACCAAGATTGTTCTGATCCTGGACGGTCTGGATGAAAGCAGGTTTCAGCTGGACTTTGAAGGCATTAAGACTATAACATCTGTGAAGAAAGCAGCACCTGTGAGTAATCTCCTACTAAACCTCATCTTCCTGAAGCAAACCTCTGGATTACTTCCTGTCCAGCGGCAGCCAATCAGACCTCTGCAGACTACATTGACATGGTAACAGAGATGAGTGGGTTCAATGACTGGACAAACATCTCTCCGGGCGTTCATTTTGTTTTATCTGGGTAAATATACGGTGAGAAGAGTCATTGCTTTAAAAGGCACATTTAAATGGTGAATTGAAACCACTGAGCTTCCTTCATGATGAGCTAAACATAGAAAAATGAATGAGGTGACTTGCCGACAGACCTGCTCTCAGTAAATGCCCATTTTTGCCACTGATAGATTTTTTTTTTTTTTACCTATACCACACTGGGACACTTCCACAGATTACCTGAAAGAGAAGCTGTGAGTTTGAGCATTTGCTGGTTTTTAATTTAGCTTGAGATTGAGCTACATTCAATGCACTAAGTAACGTGCATATGTTACTCAAGTTTACCATCTTCAGATAATGAAGGAAACTTGACCCATGTGTTCATTTGTGACGAGTTTTTCAATCCTGTAGTTGGACTGCCTGAAACCCACTTCTATGTCCATCCATGTAATTCAGCTAACTGCTGCAAAGACACAATAATCAAACATAAGCTTTACATACTTGGATTATGAGAACTAGCTAACACACGTCATCATTTTAAAAGGGCCACACCATAATGATAAAAAATAATTAAAATGGAAAGATTCACTCTTACTAAACCTGAAAATAAATAAAGTGAAGTCACTGATGATTCCGGTGTGATTCCAGCTGGATTCTTTTTTCTGGCATTTTGTTTATTAAAAAAAAATCTCCAATTTTTCCTCCAGGACACAAAAACTAAACCTTTGATCTTGTTTTACAATCTGCAGGAACTCAAATTACGCTTTTCCATTATTAAATACTGCCTGAGCACATGAACAAAGAGCTTCTAGCACGTATAATGCTCAGCCTGCAGGAAATCGTTACTTTACCTGAGAATCAAACAGCATCAATCTAACAATGACTTTTTGCTGTGAGCAAGATTTACTCAGATTTCACTTTATTCATAATCATTTTTTTAAATGAAAAACCTGCTTTTATGCGGAGTAAGACTCTGCAGCCATGTTTATGTAAACATAGTTCTCACTTACCAGTTTTTACAAAGACACAGTCACAAGTAGGCTTGGGTTGAAAAAAAAATATTTTCCTGATTCAAAATGATTTTAGTTTGAATAATGTGATATTTATTTGTTAAATTCTGAATCAATTTTTTAATATAAATGTATTTTACCAAAAATGCCAGAGTCTCAGGTTAAAGCTCACATAACTGTTTCAACAACCACCAAACAGCAAATGAGAGCAGGTGAATGGATTTTACAAAAAGATATAAACACAGTAACAGTCCTAAATCGATACCCAGCCCTACTCACAAGAGAGCAGATTGGACACACACACTTGTACACATCAGATGTATACTTAGCCACAGGAATCTTATTTTCCTGTATTTCAGTGAGTTTATAGAGTGTTTTAAATAATATTCTAATTATCCAGAAGGTATTTTAAAACCTTGCCTCAGCAAATCAGAAAGCAAATCAATAAGGTGAGTGATACAGTGAAATAACTGAAATACTGTAAATCCCAACTTCATATGACTCACTGACAGAATATGAAGGCAAGTTTATTTATATAGCACAATTCAACAACAAGGTGATTCAAAGTGCTTTATAGAGACATTAAAGAACAATCGTGGTTCAAGAGTTGGGAGTTCGCCTTGTAATCGGAAGGTTGCTGGTTCGAGCCCCAGCTTGGACAGTCTCGGTCGTTGTGTCCTTGGGCAAGACACTTCACCCGTTGCGTACTGGTGGTGGTCAGAGGGCCCGATGGCGCCAGTGTCCAGCAGCCTTGCCTCTGTCAGTGCGCCCCAGGGTGGCTGTGGCTACAATGTAGCTTGCCATCACCTGTGTGTGAATGTGTGTGTGGATGACTGGATATGTAAAGCGCTTTGGGGTCCTTAGGGACTAGTAAAGCACTATATAAATACAGGCCATTTACCATTTACAATTTAACAAAAACAAATAAAAATCATGATTTAAAATTGATTAAAAAATGTTAGTTTTGAAATTTAAGCTTAAAAGTGTGGATTTGGTGCTTTATTCAAATGCAGCTGAGAACAGGTGAGTCTTCAACCTGGATTTAAATAAACTGAGTGTTTCAGCTGATCTGAGGCTTTCTGGGAGTTTGTTCCAGATATAAGGAGCATAAAAGCTGAATGCAGCTTCTCCATGTCTGGTTCTGACTCTGGGAACTGATAAAAGACCGGATCCAGATGACCTGAGGGATCTGGAAGGTTCATACTGGGTCAGGAGGTCACTGATGTATTTTGGTCCTAAACCATTCAGAGCTTTATAGGCCAGCATCAATGCAGTCTATCCTCTGATGGACAGGCAGCCAGTGTAAAGACCTCAGAGCTGGACTGATGTGGTCCACTTTTTTGGTCTTAGTGAGGACTCGAGCAGCAGAGTTCTGAATGAGCTGTAGTTGTCTGACTGATTTTTTAGGTAGACCTGTAAAGATGCTGTTACAGTAATCAAGCCTACTAAAGATGAATGCATGGACTAGTTTTTCCAGGTCCTGTTGAGACATCAGATCTTTTATCCTTGATATATTCTTGAGGTGATAGTAAGCTGACTTTGTTATTGTCTTAATGTGTTTCTCTAAGTTTAGGTCTGCATCCATCACTACACCCACATTTCTCGCCTGGTTTGTGGTTTTTAGATGTATAGATTGAAGTTCTCTGGTGACCTGTAATCGTTTTTCTTTGGCGCCAAAGACTATTACCTCAGTTTTGTTTTTGTTTAGTTGGAGAAAATTGTGGCACAACCAGTCATTGATTTCCTCAATGCATTTACCAAGAGCCTGTACAGGGCCTCGGGCTCCTGGTGCCATTGTGATATATATTTGTGTGTCATCTGCATAGCTGTGATAGTTTATTTTGTTGTTCTTTATAATCTGTGCCAGTGGGAGCATGTAAATGTTAAACAGAGGGGGTCCCAAGATGGAACCTTGGGGAACTCCACATGTGATACTTGTCTGCTCAGATGTGAAGTTACCTATTGATACAAAGTATTTCCTGTTTTCTACGTATGTTTTGAACCAGTTTAGTACAGTTCCTGAAAGACCTGCCCAGTTCTCCAGTCGTTTGAGTAATATGTTGTGGTCAACTGTATCAAATGCTGCACTGAGATCCAGTAAAACTAAGACTGACATTTTTCCACTGTCTGTGTTCAGACATATGTCATTAAACACTTTGGTCAGAGCGGTTTCAGTGCTGTGGTTCTGTCTAAAACCTGACTGGAAGGCATCGTAGCAATTATTCTGTTTTAAGAAGTAACTGAGCTGTTGAGAAACTGCTTTTTCAATGATCTTACTTAAAAATGGGAGATTTGAGATCGGCCTGTAGTTGTTCATTTGTGTCTTGTCAAGATTGTCCTTTTTCAGTATAGGTTTAATTTTTTTGTAATTAAGGTTTAATTACAGCAGTTTTTAGTTGTTCTAAAAACACACCTGACATTAAGGAAAAGTTGACGATCTGTAACAGGTCTGATTCTAAAGTCTTTGAGACCTTTTTGAAAAAAACTTGTTGGCAGGACATCTAAACAGCAGGAGGAGGAGTTCAGTTGACTAAAGATGTCCTCCAGGTCTTTGCTGTTAATAGGGTGAAACTGTTTCATGGTGTTTAAACAGTTTTTTGGTGGACACAGTACATATCCTGGATCTGCTGTTGATGTACCAATTGCTTGTCTAATCTTTTGGATTTTTTCTGTGAAGAATTTGGCAAAGTCATTGCAGGCCATGGTCGAATGAAGTTCAGCTGCCACTGACACAGGAGGAGTCTCCATGGAGTTTCTCCATGGAGACTTCTTCCTTCCAGAGATAACCTTCACCTTAATGGGAGCAATAGTGTCCATTACATTTAACATTTTAGCATTGAAGCTATTGACGAGCTCATTGACTGAACCTCTGGATAGGCCAGAGGTTAATGGGAAGACCTGGTTAGATATGAAGTGTGTAGTTGGCTTAAATCTCCTCAGTGTGTTTACCAGTTTACCTCTCTGTGTACTTTCTCTCCACACTGACTCCAGCTGAATGAGGAAGCACCGACACAAACCCTTTGATAGTCAGAGAAGTAATGTAGAAATTATCCACATATCTTGCTTATCTTAACTGCACTACTGTATAATTCTGTATAAATAATCATTCTGTAAAATACAATAATTTTAATTCTACAGCTGTTTATTACTTGCATAGTTCACATTTCTGTATAGCTGTGTATCTCATATTTCTGTATAGTTTTTCATATTTATATCCTGTTCATAGCCTGTACATACTTATAGTCATATATTCATATTCATAACATACTTCATACCATGTACATTATAACATACCATAACAGACCCATTTCATATCTATATTATTGCTAATATATATTGTAATATATCTGTATCATGGCTAAAGCACTTCTGGATGGATGCAAACTGCATTTCATTGCCCTGTACCTGTGACATGTGCAATGACAATAAAGTTGAATTCTGTTCTATTCTATTCTATTCTATTCTATTCTATTCTATTCTATTCTATTCTAATGACCTCACCTTTCTGTGAACTTCACTGTTTACACTAACCACCCATATGAGCACGTGCTTCACACATGCACACATAAACAGAGTTTCACTCCAGCTCAGGTTTGAGCTTCTTTCAGTGGTTAATATGAATCCAGTTCATGTGTCATTTATCATTTAGATCAATCACTTCTTCATCAAATGTCCATAGCTTCCACTTTCTAACTGCAGCTCTAATTATCAACAAAAATAAACATTTTGGTATTAAAGTCCACATTAAAATATGAAACGTAACCATAGCCTACACTTTAATATTTGTGATAAACTAAAGTTCTGTAAAATCAGCCAAAAATTCAGCGAGTTCAGATAATTTGTAATTTGTGTGTAGACCCCTGGCTCCATAGACATGTAGGCATTATGAAGCCGGGCTCCCCCTGAGCATCCTGGTGGCCATGTAGACACGATTCTGGCGTCTGTGCTTGCTGTTCACTTTGTTCGGACCCCTGTTCAACTGCTTCCTAAATCAAACATTTAATCAGCCAATCACAAGGCAGAAAATCAGTGCATTTATTCTGCTGAAGTTCAAAGTGAGCATCGGAATGAGGAAGATAGATGACTGAAGTGATTTTAATGGGAATCTAGGGTCTGAAAAAGGACAAACTATCCCATGTGCAGCAGAGAAAACACCTTTGTTGATGTCAGAGGTCAAAGGAGAATGGGCAGACTGCTTCGAGCTTAACAGAAGGCGGTAGTAACTCAAATAACCACTTAATGTTGAACCTTCAATCAAATGTGCTACGGCAGCAGGAAACCATGTGTGCTGCTTCTCTCAAATAAGAGCAAGAAACTGAGGCATCACCAAAACTGCACAGTAGAGGTTCCTGCTACAACTTTGAGATGGTCAGAATTTGGTGTAAAGAAGATGAACGCATGGATCCATCCTGCTTTGTTTAACCGTCTCAGGCTATAGTAATGGTGTGGGGGATATTTCCACATGCTTTGCGTCCATGTCCATCCCTTTATGACCACAGCACTGCCATCTTCTGACGGCTATTTCCAGCAGGATAAAAAACCATGTCACAAAGCTCAAATTATCTCAAAGTGCTTTCTTGAACATGACAATGAGCTCGCTGTACCCAAACAGCTTCTACTGTCACCAGATTGAAATCCAGTAGAGTATTTACTGGAACGGGAGATTCACATCATGGATGTACCAGCAAGGTGTGCCTAATGAAGGGGCCAGCAACTGTAAATGTTTACATCTATGAGAAAAGTCCTCAGATTCTTAGATTTGAACAAGAACAAGATTAAATAAGCACCGAGATCTTTTCATTTGAACTATTTTAAGGAGATTTGCATCGTCAATAGGAACCAAACTGGTGTTTGAACAAAAAGTAACAAACTGGTTTTAATGTTTAAAAAAAATCAAAGGTCAATAAATCTTTATGATATTCCTAGTGTGTTTTTTCAATATGAAGACTTTTTACAAACCACCAAGATTACATCATCTTTGTAATCCAAGATTTTTGATTAGCTATGAGTCTCAGCAGTGACATTACCCGTTAACCCTTTGTCCACTGTGCGGCAGGATCTCTGAAAAGTTTAGACAGTAAAAAAACTGAACATGAAGAAGGAAATGTCAGTTAATGTGATCATGTGAGATAAGCAGAAATTACCGCGCTTTGAAAAGCCACAAAGCTCAAGCTGAAGGCCTCTTGTTGAAGATGTAAGTACACTTTTACAACTTTAAGAAGATGATCTTAAAACTTGAAGGCAGTTTATTCTTTTTGGTGCATGTTAGGGGTGTGTTTTGTGTCTTTGTCATGTTGCTCTTCAGTTAACTAAAAAAAAAATGCTTAAAAAATATTTCCCACAAATACTTTGTCAGAGTCACACAGAGCACGTTGACACATGCAGTGTATTTCAGTTCAGCACGCGGTCAACCCTCAATATATTTCAGTATGGAGCTGTGCCAGAATAAGTCCTGCAACCCGAATACTCACCTCAAAAGCTCTAATTACAATAAAATTTGTGCAGCTTAATGGGATGCTGTGTCTGACCTTCCATGCGTGTGCACACATATGGCAGTTGTTGTATTATTTAGTCACGTTTTACTCCCCCAGATTACAGCCACAGGCCGTGTTGTACAGGTCAGTACACTGGCAGGGAAAGGAGAGAGGACATAATGGTAAATGCTATTAATATTTAATTACAGATGATCTTTTTCACTGTAAAAATTAAATATAAAATCATCATATAAACACATACTGCTGCAAACATCTTTTAGATATTATCATTAACCAAAAACTAGTTTTACCTGTAGCTATAATTACTGTTTCGTACTTTGCCAAATTTCGTGCAACATTTGTGAACTTGCCAGCTGTAAATGTGCAGTTTCCAAAGCGAGTGTTCGCACAAAATATTTTATTCAAATTAAGTTTTCTTGTCAGTGAGTCATTGCCATAAAAATGAAGACCTCCTCTGACATTGTTTAAACTGTTTCGTTCTTTTAGAATAAAAGTGTGTTTAAGGTTAACTCCCTCTGAAATGCTGCTTCTCAAACCTTTTCCACCTCACTGGAAAATAAAAGCAACCATCACATCTCAAAACTGAAAATGAAGCAGTCTGAGCACATGTGCTGCTGCAGCCTCTGGGTCAGCCGTCATTCAATCTTGTTGAACAGTAACTCAGAAATTAACTACATTTTTATGGTGTGTTTTTTCCTTAAAGGAGGCAGGTCGGTGTCTTATTCCTCTTTCATTTTCTTGTTTCATTGATTCTAGAAGTTTTACCAGAAACTCAGCTGAGTCTGGCAGACAGTCTGGACAGTTTAGTAACAGACTGCTAAATTCTGTCCTCCAATTGGTTTTAAAACTGAATATTTAAGGAAATATAATCCTGGTGCCTTAAAAAAAAAAAGTTTTCTTTCTTGCTTCCTGGATGGGGGCCCAACTGTGGGCCAGTGTAACCAGAATAATCTGACCCAGGTCAGACTCTAAAAACTTTCATCACAAGGAATTTCTCTGTGAAGAATTTAAAAAAATTATCAATAACTTTGAGAATTTTCTGTGTATTTCACCTTAAAAAAAATCACCTTAGTTTTACTTCACGTTTCAGGTCCTCTTGCACTGGGCCCCACAGCTTCTTTCCACTACACGGTTTTATTTTTACTTCCTCTTTTCAGTTTTTTCTAAATTTAATACTTTTGTTAATATTCTGCACAAAGTTTACTGTAAAACCATGTCCACCTAAAATCAGCCATTCTGCTGTGCGGCAATGATTTAAGGGTGTGCAAGAATGACAGAAAAGAGAAATTAGAAATAAAGAAAAAACGTTTGTGTTCAGACATGTTGAAATGAAGTGAAAAGAAAGGAAAGGAAATGAAAACAGGGCAAGTTTAAACAGGAACATAGAAGCATAACAGGGGGGCCCATATCAAGGGTTTTTTCTTTGGTGCTAACCGAGCTCGTGTTGGATTCTGTGCAGAGCTCTGCAAAGTCTCAGTCTTATTTCTGTATTTAATTATGTTATTTTCTAAAAAATAAATTTAAAAAAATGAATTGTATAATTTTTTTAATTTGCGCTTTTGAAATGAGGAATGTGCTGTTTCATAACAGAAGTTTTCTTCATTACACTTTCTACAGAAAATCAAGCCACAGTAAACAACAGTACTGAAACCTGGAGAATAAATGAGGCTTACACCGTCAACAAACTTGCCCTGACTTATCTATTACAAACATTTACACAGTAAATACACAAATAAGTGACAAATAAAATAAGCATTATATGACTGCTAAGAAATGAAAAAAATAAGGAACTCACAGAAAATCTACAAACTGTGCACAGTTATATTTTACACTTCATTTACTTTCATGTAAATTGACTGGTGCTCACAGGCCTTGATTGTAAGTACCAAAAGAATTTAAATCTCTGGGTTTAGCTATTATGACTTGTGGAAATTTCAATTTGAATTCATGTTAAAGTGGCCATCAGTAAGCTACACCACATGTTACTACTACTCTCTGTGAGGCCATAAAATAGAGAGGAAGCAGATGTAAAGGACACAGTTTTAGTGCCTGTGGTTAATATTTGACTGTTTAACAGGAAGATAGGAAAGAAACATCTGTTAAAGTGGAAAAAAATACACCACAAAGAGGTTACTGCAGAGACCAGAGAAGTTGAAATCGAGCTAAATGCTTGTTTTGACACACATTTTGTTCATTTGACTTTTAAAATGTAATTTTAAAACTTAATGAGCAGTGCGTTCTCATTATCAACAAAATTATCTGTGCTTACCGCTGTTGAGGTTATTACTCGAGAAATAAATAAACATATTACACAGAACACCTTTCTTAGAAGTAATGCAGTAGTTTACTAAAAGTTAATTTGTTACATTATTCATTATGTTACTTTCATGTTACTCTGAAAAACGACCTGAAACAAATTCTCTCATAATTACTTTTTAACAATATAAACCTAAAGGCTTCAGCCCCACATCCATCGCTGGTCCTTACAGAGTACAAAAAACATCCTCAGTGTTTCTGTGTTGACTGAATGCTTAACCTCAACAGCTAATAATGAACTCAGATGTTGGAAGTTTAACAGTGTACGAGCTCTGATTGGCTTCCATGTGTGCAGAGTCTATAGCAGGTATCGAGCAAGTTAGTGACATTAATGAACTGCTAAAGGTTGCTATGGCTTATGGTGCTTAAGAAACGTGTTGGTCCAGTTTTCACTGAAAACAGAAAAAGAGGTCGAAGTTAAAGCAAGAACTGAATTATGAAGAACAGAAGAAAATGTAAAACACACAGTGGTCTGCATCTAGTGAATTTATTCAGAAATGAATGAAAGTTATTTGACAAATTACATTTTTGCAGAAAGCATCTACACTCATTATGCAAAGAACACAGATGCACTTTTGATTTGTCATTAGTTTCAGTTTACTTCAGTTAATTCAGTCATGTTAGCTTATCGAGCTCCCAACCCTGTCCAGCCACAAAAGGCTCCAGTGAACACCTCACTAATGATGAGTCGGATAAAAGCTTGAAGGGAAAAAAAAAGATGCTTTTGAAAATATAAAATATGCTTACATAACTCCTCCCACTTGCACTTGCACAACTCCTGCTAGTTTCTGTTTCTTAATATAAAATTATAAATATAAATATTTTATAGCATCATGTAGGAATACGGCATTAAACAAATAATTTTCAGAAGAGAATAAGGCCAAAAACTATTATTTAAACATTTGATGGTCTCAATAACAAATGTAAGCTATGACCAGTGTATGACAATGCACTACTCCACTATACACTACTTTAGTGTTTACTGTAAAAAGTTGAAATCAGCTTAGAAGTAAATGATTCTAGAAAATAGCTTCGTTTTCTAAAACATAATAAGAGTCTACTAACCTTTTGTTGAGTTAATGTTTTCTCCAGAAAATAATCCTTTTTTCCTTTTACTGTTGGTTCCACCAAACTTTTTTTTAAAAAAAAGAAGTTTGAAAGAAATCTCTGTTGTTATTGGTCAGTTTTTCCCGCGTTGGATCACTGCTGCAAAATAATTTACAGTACAGACAAATTACAGCAGTGAATGTACACTCTCCCACAATCCTTTGCTTTGTGCAGTAAAATAATGTAAAAACATTTTAGAGTATCTTATACATACATATTCCTGTAAAAATACTGTTAAATTTACTAAAACCATTTACAGTGTACTATGGCCGAGTATTAAGGCCCCAAAAGAAGAAAAAAGAGAATATAGTCAAAATTTCGAGATTAAAGTTGTTTCAAGACAAACTGCTATGCCCTCCACAACATGCCGTGTCTAGATGAATTAGTGAAACATCCTATCATGTCTGTGATGCAACAAACATCCTCTTTATTGCCTGAGGTTTTAACCATCCTCATTATGGATAAACCTGCATCTGTCCATTACCAGACTTTTCATTTTGTTCAACTCCACTCTTTCAAGATGCAGCTGCCTGCACCAGTTTTTCGTTTCAGTGTCTTTAACCTGATCAACAAATAATATGTGTTAAAAGAGAAATCTTTTTTTTCTTTGTTACAAAATCTGATATGAAGTAAGTTTTCACTAATTCATCTAAACAAGGTATTTTGTAGACAGATAAGCAGCTTTGGCAGTTTGTCCTGAAACAACAAATAAAATTTCAGCTTCTTTCTCGAAAAGATCAAAAATATATATTTTTAATGTGGCTCTAACACTCCAGTCCAATCAGCAACAGCCCCGATAGACAAAAAAAGGTGCATAAAAGAGCATAGAAACGAAAGTGAAACTCAAACAAATGCAACAACAACAAAACCCTACACACACACACTTTCTCTCTGTCTCTCTCTCTCTCACACACACACACGCACACACACACACACACACAGAGGGTTCCGTCTGTGCCATGCTGTAGTGCAGCAGCGAGTCTCATTGTCAGGAGAACCTTGAGAAACTTACGAATACTTGATTGAGTTATAAGAAAGAAAAAAACTCTTATAGCGTGAAAGTAAGTCACCGCCTATCTTCCTGCTTTATGTCGACTTTTGTCGGGCAGAGCGATGCGTGTGTTTTTAATCAGCCGACATCTTGTTTTACTGCAGTAACTGCGCACATAAGAAGGATCATCGCAGCAGCAGATTTCACAGTTTACGGCGACTCAGTATGAACAAACTCAAACTCTGCCATCGATTATTTTTATAATTCACTATTTAGGAGCGATCGAGGGTGCTGCGTGTGTTTATCCATATGTCCACGTTTAACCCTGTAAACACTCCAGTTACGTTATAAAACCGAGTCAAATTCGCATTGTTATTCTTTTACTTCCATTTTCGATTTGACTTGCCTCATAGTATGATTGAAATAGATACTCTAACTTGTTTTTTTAATACCTGCTTCACCTTCACGCTGTCATTGATCATCCGTGTAAACAAAAGACCGTTAAAGAGGCCCTGCACTGTCGCACCAATCTTAAATCTTACCTGACAGTGCAGTGATTACCAAAAATATTAGGTCTGTAAACAAAGAGTAACTTTATTGAATATTTAAAAAGTGCATTTAGTGTCTAGGAGGGTAAATAAATAAATAAAGCTACAGCTGTCACTATAGGTGGCAGTGACAGCTGCCACCTACAGGCTACCAGCTGTCACTGCAGCTCGGTTCAGGTTCAGGAAGAAGGATCTTTTACAGTGGAATTGCCAATAAACTGCATAAAGTCTGTACAGCTGGATTTTTATCATTTACAAACTATTCTCTGTTTTTTTTTCCCCTGTTAGTTGTGTTTCAGCTGCAGAAATGTCTGAGACAAGAAAGAGAAAACAAGCTGACTCCGCCCCCTCACTCTCCAAACAGCCAATCAGCTCCCGCAGTGGGCTGCTAGTCAGGTATGTCCGATCATAAATAAAGAAACTCTACATTGGAAAACGGTTTTTAGTGCAGTGTGGTTACAGTTTATTATCTACACAGAGCTCTCTTTGTTTAATACTTACAGATAGGTGACATATTAAAGGAAAAAGTGGCTATGTTATGCTGGCAGGATTTGGACCCCCTTAGAGGGAAGAGTCTATAAATTATTAAGGAGTTGTTCTGAGTGATAGAACATGACACGAGGTCTCACTGAATAACCTGATGAGGATGAAAATGATGTTACTCTGGTCTAACATGTTTGCCTGATCTCAAACAGCTGAGCAGCTGTGGAAAAGTTTGGGGCTTCTTGATCAGGTGAGAGGGAAATCTTTTAGGAGAATGGAGTTCACCCTCACGTAAAGTTCACAAGACACTTGATGCACTTCCTGTAACCAGCGCACCAACATATTGTTGTTTTTCCTTTCATTTGTCACCTGCCTTCACATTCCTTTTCTGCCATCCTATTAGCATTTAGCTCAGAGGTCCATCATGGATCAAGGTTCACTGTTATTTTTTTAAAGAAAAAAAAAGATTCATATCCCATTCTGAACAGTTCACAGAAGAATAGAGATGACTCTCCCGGTCCCAGCTCTGTGTCTATGAAGAGTGATGGATCCATGTACCAGCCAGCTAATTTTGGTGACAAGCAACATCAGGGGTAATCCTTATTTTGTACTTTAAAATGTTTTCCATTAATTTGTTAGAGTTATTCTTCTTTCACTTTTCCTGTAAACAAATACAATAGAAACACAGGTGGTTTCTTGTTTGTGGAATAAATACAAATATCTCCGTTTTTAGTGGAACTGAGTCCAGAGCTCCCAGTGTTGTCTCTATGAAGAGTGAAGGATCCATGTACCAGCCAGTCAACTTTGGAAAGACACAAAGGTAAAGTTTTTTCCCCCCCAAAGGAATAAATTTAGCACATTAAAGATTAAGTGACAGACTGACTGACCTGCAGTTTCACATGTGGCATGTTGATTTTTCTGTATTTTTGCATGGCAATTTTATTCAGTTCAATTTTCAATTTGATCCCAATATTTACCCAGTTACCCAAATCATAGCATGCATGGAAACAAAGTGTACACTCCACCAAGACATGTTTTCACATTGAGTTTTCAAACCCATCTGAATAAGTAAACGTTTGATCCTCTTAAAAACAGCACCTATATAGGCTGTGTTCATCTTCTTTAGGAGTCACATAAAGCTCCCAGCATGCTCCTTTTTTTACAACAATCCTCTGCGTGTCATTCTTCACCACATCCATGGTCATGAGGTCTTCCTCTTTTCCTCCTGCCTGGCAGCTCTCTGTTAGAGTCCTTTGTCAAGTAAATCCACCATCCTCTCTCTGCACATGTCCAAACAATCTCAGCCTTACCTCTAACTTTGTCTCCAAACCTGAGCTGTCCCTCTGATGTATGCATGCCTGATATTGTCCATTCTGCTTACTCCCTATGAAAATATGACCATTTTCAACTCAGCCTCCTGTTTCTTTTTCAGTCACCGACTCTAAACCATACATTGTTACAGTTCTGCCATCTGCTATTTTCGTGATTGCACCTTGGTGATATATAGTCTCTGATTCTGATCTTGTAAACCTTCCCTTTAACTGCTACCCTTCTTTCACAAATTACCCATGACACTCATCTCCACCTGCTCCACCGTGCCTGCACTTTATGCTTCAGATCTCCTGTGCACTGCCGATTGCTTTGGATGGTTGACCCCAGGTATTTAAACTTTCACTTTCACTATCTCTGCATGTTTACCCTCCCACATGTCTTCCTCTCTTTCTCACCTGTTCTATCTTGTTTCTACTGACTTTCATTCCTCGTCTCATTCCTCTTCTCTCCAGGTATGCTAATTGTAATATATGATTGCACTGATTGCCGATCACGCTTCAACTGAGTCGTCCTCGGTCAGAAGGAATGGTACTCCACATTGATGTAGTTCAAATAAGTTTAATGAAGGAGAAGGCAGATGGCATAAACAGGATGAACAGGATTGGTAGGGATGTGATTGAATTACAATATATTTACATGCAGGTAAATGGGGTTTGAGTGTGTGTGTGTGTGTGTGTGTGTGTGTGTGGTCATCTGTAAACAGAAAAATTAATTTGTGTATTAACCACTATGTAAAACACTGCTTATACAATACTGTGGGTTTTCAGCGTAATGTTATACCATCTGTAATATAACAACATGGCCACTAGATGGCACCCTAAGACCATAAATGAATTTTCTGCCCGTGTGTGTGTGTGTGTATACATATATCTATCTATCTATCTATCTATCTATCTATCTATCTATCTATCTATCTATATATATATATATATATCTATATATATATAGATATATATATATATATATATCTGTTAGCAAACAGGACCTCTACAGGTTACAACTACTCAGGCAATAACCATAAAGATAGTTACATCCACTCACAGCTACAATAGTAAGTCATATATGAAATGGAATATGGGCTAAAACCAAGGCTGCCTGTAATAGCCCAAAGCCGCATCTTAGCGATAGCAATGGGACTAGCTACTTAGCAAATAACACAGATAAAGTTAAACCTACAATACTCACGTGGTAACCACGCACACAGTTTTAACTCACAAAGGAATGCAAGTAAATACGTTACACCTCCGACACACCTCTCAGCACCGCACTGAACATGTTCCCATCCAAAGTATAATACTGAGGAGTAGACTTTTAGCACTAATAGTCAGAGGATTAGCGTACCTCCACCTCTCCTGGTTCCTTCCCACTTGTTCCCTACTCTCACTACAGATCACAAAGTTGTGTATGAGCATCATAGTGATGGTAAATTTGATTCTTTTTACTGAATCGAGTTTGAATGAGTCACTCACCAAATTGAATCGAATTTTTGCGTCATTTGAGTCACTTAGTTGCCCAGAGAGTGCAAAAAATGTACATTTTCACTCAAACCTAATTTGTTTCTCTTTTCATGGAGGAAAAACAAGGAAAAAAATTCTAAAGGGAACATTTATTTTATTTATTTTTATTTTATTTTTATTTTCTTCAAATGTGTCAAATATATATTTTCTCATGTAAATGTCCACTGAGCTGTGAGCCAGGGGGCGGTAATGCGCCTTAACATTAGTTGCCAACCAAGAAGAAGAAGCTGTGAGCCAGGAGGGAGGGGGTGAGTGAGTCCTGAGTGATTCGCTCATGCTACGATTCAGATTTTGATTCCTTGAAAAAGTTATAATCATTTCACCTTAAGAAGCATAATACAAAACTGGATTAGATTTCAGAGCACTCACAGTCACTTTGGTGGAGTAATGCTTAATGCTTCATTAAATTTAGCCTAACAATAGTGTATCTGATGAAAAAATAAATCTTCAAGGGCCCCAAATTTGATGAGACAATGTGCTCTTCAACTGTCCGTGTTGTTAAGTGCAGCTGTTCAGCACGTTTTAGCTGCATGGGATTTTACCAGGAAAACCCTTTGCTTTCATACAGAAACATTACACTAAATCTAGTTTGCTCGTGAACACAAAGGCAGACTTTTTGGAATAATGTCGTAGAACAGATTAATTGAGAAACAGTTATGTGGCCTCAATAGATATTGGCACACAATAGATAGCTTTTTCAAAGAAAAACCTTGATCTAGTAACAACAGTGAGCTTTCATGCAGAATATAGATCAATGTTTTCCAACAGTCACAAATTAGATTATGAATTCTGCATCGTGTGACAAAATACTTGAAGAACCTGGAGGTCTTTTCAACAGGGTCTAGATTAATCCTGCTAAAGGGGCAACATTAGTTTCTGCTGAGGAATATTACGGTTGATATTTGTGAACTCTAAACGGATGCAGATGCAGACTGAGTGAACGTTGATGGTGTATGAAGGTGATGTTTTAAGGCTGTTTATTTTCCATAGCAATATAGATATAAATCTCCAGACCAACAGGTTTCTGAATACAGGAGAATAATTTCTTTGTTTGTAGATCAAATGCTGCCTCAGATACAGTCATATCACTGTGTGTGATGCACAATAATAACGAAATGTTTTCTTCATCTCCCATCTAATCCAGCTGTCCAGTGTGTAAGGAGGTTTTAAAGGATCCAGTCCAGTTCATGTGTGGACATGAGTCCTGCAAACAGTGTGTAAGTTCAGATCAGTCTGATTCACCAGCAGAGGACTCCTGTCCACAGTGTGGAAAGAAATCCAGAATAACATTGAAAAGCTTGAAAGATACTGAAGATGACAATGGTAAGTATTAAGAATTTGTATAACTACTATGAGAAAAGTTTTAAACTCTTATTAGATGTAAAATGAGTTTGAGCGGTATTTTGAATGTTTGAATATTTGGGATTTTCTTGTTAATAAAACATCTCTTTTATACACAGTTTTTTAGGTGTGTAGGGTTCTTTTTAATTGGTGAATTTTCTGGATTTTAATTTTTTTTTCATCTTACCCAAAATTTAAACAATTAAACCAATGAAAACTTTAATTTCAAGATTTGTTCTCTTTGTCATTTTGTGATTTTGCATTTTTACCATTTAAAAAAATGAAATCATTTGGTATTAACAATGTAATTTTGGGCTTGTTCATCTTGCATTTCATTGTTACAGATGACATCAAACTGTTTGAGGCAAAGAAGACATGGAAAGAAGCGATGCAAAAGAAATTTTTTTTGGTGTCTGAAGGTAATGGTGACAAGCCAAGTCCTTTGAACAACATCTATACAGAGCTCTACATCACCACTGGGGAGAGTGAAGGGCCTCGTACAGAGCATGAGTTCAGATATGGCACAAGTAAACTGGAAACGTGTTCATCAGTCAGTCTGAGTGACATCTTCAGACCGTTGCCTGATCAAGACAAACCTCACAGAACAGTTGTGACGAAGGGCGTCGCAGGAATTGGAAAATCATTTTCTGTGCAGAAGTTGATTCTTGACTGGGCCGAAGAGAAGGCAAACCAGGATGTAGACTTTGTTTTCAGTCTTGCTTTCAGAGAGCTGAATTTGATTACAGGTGAAAAAAGCCTACATGAGCTCCTGACTTTATTTCACCCCACACTGTCTGATCTCAAAGATTCAGTGGATTATACCAAAACCAAGACTGTCCTGATCCTGGACGGTCTGGATGAAAGCAGGTTTCAGCTGGACTTTGAAGGCATTAAGACTATAACATCTGTCAAGGAAGCAGCACCTGTGAGGGATCTCCTAGCAAACATCATCCAGGGTAAGCTTCTTCCTGATGCAAAGCTCTGGATTACTTCCCGTCCAGCAGCAGCCAATCAGATCCCTGCTGAGCATGTTGACATGGTGACAGAGATAAGAGGGTTCAATGACTCACAAAAAGCTGAATACTTCAGGAGGAGGTTTAGTCATGATCCAGATCTTGCTGAAAGGATCATTAAACATATTCAGTCTTCACAGAGTCTCGACAGCATGTGTCAGATCCCGATCTTCTGCTGGATTTCTGCAGTGTTATTCCAGGAAGTCTTTGGAGGAGACGAGAAAACTGAAATTCCTCAAACTCTTACAGAAATGATGGCACACTTTCTCTGTGTCCAAACAAAACACAGAAGTAGAAAATATGACAAGGACGTTGAGACAAACAAAGAGAAGCTTCTGAAAACACAGAGGAAATTTCTTCTGAAACTCGGCAAGCTTGCATTTGAGCAGCTGCTGAAGAAAAATCTTATCTTCTATGAGGAAGATCTGGAGGCCTGTGGCATTGATGTTAAAGCAGCATCCATTGACTCTGGATTTTGCACCACAGTTCTTCGGGAAGAAAAAATAATTTTCCAGAAAAATGTCTTCTTCTTTGTGCATCTGACTGTGCAGGAGTTCTTTGCAGCTCTCTACATCTATGACTGTTTCATTAACAATGATACTAAAGATCTCAGCATCTTCTTTGATGTAAAGGGCAAGGAGCATACTTTAATTGAACTTCTTAAAATAACAGTAGACAAAGTGCTGGAGAAGAAAAATGGCCACCTGGACTTCTTCCTGAGATTCCTCCTTGGCCTCATGGTTGAACCCAATCACAGAGTCCTTCATGGTCTGCTGACTCCAACAGATCGAAGCCAAGATACTGACAAGAAAATGTTGACTCACATCAAATCTATGCGAAGGAAGAACCTCTCTCCAGACAGCTGCATCAACCTTTTCCAGACTATGGTCGAGATGAGAGATCACAAAGTCAAAGATGAGATTCAGAAATATCTCGCACTGTCAGATCGTTCAAAAACAGAGTTGACTCCCCTGCACTGCTCTGCACTGGCCTACATGCTGCAGGCATCAAAGAATGATCTGGAACTCTTGGACTTAAAGAGTTACAACACATCAGATGAGGGCAGACGGAGGCTGATACCAGCAGTGAGGAGCAGCAAAAAGGCCTTGTAAGTTTTTTTCACTCTTGTTTGTGAGATAAACTCTTCACCCTTAAATAATTTCAGCGAACTGGACTATTAGCCAGAATGCAAAAGAGGAAGGAGAGGGGACAAGTCCTCTGTATTACAAATGGCAATCACATGGTTGGCCATTAAGTATCTTTAAACATGCCTTTTCTTTACATCTATCTGTTTCTATAAAAATTAATAAACACCCATCACCCTCCATAGACTAGCAGACTGTAAAGTAAGTGAAGAGTGGGTTGATCATCTGGTCGCTGCTCTCAAATACCCCTTCTCACCTCTACGAGATCTGGACCTGAGCAACAATGACCTGAAAGATTCAGGAGTGGAGCTGCTCTCTAAAGGACTGTTGAGTCAGTGCTGCAGACTGGAAACTCTGAGGTACATTACATGTTTATGTATCATAATATAAACATAGACAACCCATCCAACCTCCTACAAAGTGAAACAGATATCACCTGGCAGAAGTTATTTTAGCACAGGTCCTGTTCTTCATAGCATCTGCCCTGTAAATACTCATTCCTGCAGTCATTTAGTCTTTTAGCGATGCAACAGATGTAGTCCTGCTGATGGATTTCTAAATCTTCTAAAAGCTGCATTTATATGTATCAAACTATTCTTTTCTCAGGTTATCTGGGTGTCTGGTGACAGAACAAGGCTGTGATTATTTGGTCAAAGCTCTGAAGTTAAACCCCTCACATCTGAAAGAGTTGGACCTGAGTTACAACTATCCAGGAGAATATGGAGAGAAGAAGCTCTCTGAGCTGAGGAATGATCCACAATACCGGCTCAGCCAAGTCAAGTAATGTTTTCCTTTATCATGCACTGTTTGGAAAATGGTCCCCAAGCTCAAAGCAAGCACGGAAACACCCCAGGAAGCTGTTTGACAAGTTTTTTAATGGATGAGAGCCAGCTCAAAATGTTCTGTTAGTCTTCATCGCAAAATGCTTTCTATTTCCTGTTAACGATTGAGAATAAGTTTATTTCCCTCTTGTAGCCCTTGAACAAACTAAAAATAGTAATAATAATAATAACAGCTAGTTAACAAACAAACAGAACACATCACTATATTATTATTATTATTTCTATATGTACCATTTACAAGAAGATGCATCACAATGAGGAGAAGAAAGTCTGATCTTAATCTAAAGTGTTTTAAACTTTAGTTTTTGCTTTTTCACCACCTAAAGATTAGAGCACCGCCACCTTTTTACTGGAGTTTCGTGCTGTAATACTTGTAGAGTGATACAGAGTAATTTTCTGTTTCCTAACAAGTCAAGTACCCTGGTTGTTACTCAAAAAAGTAACATACTTTTCTTAAACGTAATGGAGTATTTTACTTAATCACCCACTGAAGAAGGTAATTTGTTACACCTCTTATTACATTACTACCAAACAAATCCCTACACCGTCTTTCTTTTAATGAGTACAGGCACAAAGTCGACAACACAAAGCAAAGCTTGGACTACAGTAAATTTAATACATCAACCTGTATGGATAGAAATTAAAGCTAAAATGCTGCAATCCTGAATAATCATCACCTCTGTTACCTGGTGAAGATCAGACTCCAGCATGCACTCAGCTTTATCATTACTCTGTTTTCTTGGCCAGCAAGAGACCAATATTGGGTGTTGGGTGGTGAACAGAATAGATGCATATATTACTAATTAATAGTTCCATTTCTATTTCTTAAACTCAATTTCCTCCACAGTTTTGAACATGGTGGAAGTCACCGGATACACCCAGGATTGAAGAAATGTGAGTATCTACAGGAATCTGTTGAATGTTTCAATGTCTGAATTCTAAAGGCATTAAGATGCTACAGGACTTAATTACAACATGATCATTTCAGGTTAATGTGGCAGAACTTTTGTTTTAAAGCAGCTTTCCTTGTTTCACCTGAGCTTCCAGCGAGGAGCCTCCCTCAGTCTCTACCACACACCACCACAGTCACCATCAGTTTCAGTGGGTCCTCTTTACATAGTGTTTTCTGTAAGAGAGGATTTAGACTTATTAGAATAGAATAGAATAGAATAGAATAGAATAGAATAGAATAAAATAGAATAGAATAGAATTCAACTTTATTGTCATTGCACATGCACAGGTACAGGGCAACGAAATGCAGTTTGCATCCATCCAGAAGTGCTTTAGTGATATAGATATATTACAATATGTATTAGCAATAGTATAGATATGAAAGTATATTACAGAAATGGGTCTATTATGGTATGTTATAATGTACACGGTATGAAGTATGTTGTGAATATTCTATAACTATAAGTATGTACAGGCTGTAGTGAGTACAAGCTATGTACAGGCTATGAACAGGATATAAATATGAAGAACTATACCGAATATGAAATAAATAACTTTACAGAAATCTGAGATATACAGCTATACAGAAATGGGAACTATGCAAGTTGTAAACAGTTGTAGGATTATTAGATCTAATGGTACATGTAAAAATACTGGATATTGAAGGACAGCAATAAAATATTAAGAATCGTAGAAATACATTGTTTCTTTTTAAGATCAATTCCATGTACATTAACTTCATTGTAATGGATTTTAAACATTCCTGTCATGGTTCTGCCTTTAAGAGGAAAAATAAACATCACTCGTGTATTCAGAAATGTTATTTTGAGAAGAATGTTGACTTTTAACTCAGGAACAACTTTCTTTTGATGGATTTTTTTTTTAAATTACTGCCCAACAGCTATGTACTTCATACTGCCATTGGTGGACAAACGGTATACTATTAAAGTCTTTAGTGATTCTATAAGTGTTTTCTTACCTCCAGATGCCTGTGCGCTCACTTTGGACTCCAACACAGCTCACAAGAACCTGCTGCTCTCTGAAGACAAAAGAAAAGTGACCTGGGTGGAGGAGGAGCAGGCTTATCCTGATCATACAGAGAGGTTTGATTGCTGTCAGCAAGTGCTGTGTGAGCAGGGACTAAAAGAGCGCTGCTACCTGGAGATGGAGGTGTCAGAGCCCTTATGTGTTGGGTTAACATACAGAAGCATTGGCAGGAAAGGAGATGTGGATGACTGCAAGCTGGGACAAAACAACAAGTCTTGGTGTCTGATTTGCTCTGATGATGGTTGTTTTGTTCAGCACAACAAAGAGAAGGTCTGTGTATCATCTCAGTGTTTGCGCTGCAGTCGGGTTGGGGTGTATCTGGATTGGGAAGCTGGCACTTTGTCCTTTTACAGAGTTTTTTCTGGTAGCCTCATTCACCTCCACACCTTCAAAACAACCTTCACTGATCCCCTCTACCCTGCCGTTGAACTTCACACCCGTTCCTCTGTATTGTTTTGTCAGCTACCGTAGAAAGAAGTTTCACTGTAGGTTAGAAAATGAATGCCTGCTAAACAACTTCAGGAAGGCTAGACATCAGTTGAAGCCTGAGCACTGTGGAGAAGGCTGTAGCTCAGGTGGTAGCGCAGGTTACCTAGTAATTACAAGGATGGCGGTTCAATCTTAGTCTGCTTCAGCCTGCATGCCAACTATCCTGGGATAAGATACTAACTCCGCCCTCTCTGACACTCTGCACCTGTTGGAGTGTGAATGTTAGGTAGAAAGAGCAGAGAAATAGTGCTTTTGTGAATGGGTGAAGAAGACAAGTGCTTTGAGTGCTCCAATAGAGCAGAAATGTGCTGTATAGGAACCAGTTCATTATCTTTAACAGACAAACACAAGGTCAAAAAAGTTGCCCTCTTGAAGTGATCAGTTGATCCTGCAGAGAGGATAAGACAAGAAAACATGTGCTCACTATTCTGTTAGTAACCTTGTTTTATAAACACAACCTTAAGTATGAATATGTATATATGGTTATTTTGGTGACACATATAGTTTTTAAAGTGATGAAAAATGTTTTTTTAAGAAGTGCGTGATTTCTTGACAGATTAAGTTAAATAAATAAAAATTTGGTTCATTTAAGGAAAATGAACATCCATAGATCATTTTCATTTCACTTTTATTTTAAACCCTCAACTGCTTGATTGCAAAATAGCTACACTTTTAGCCAACACATCTATATGGATACTGTCAATACTGTCATAAAATGTCAAAAATATGCTCTCCTGACTCTGGAATAGTGCCTAAGTTGTGGGAAACGGGCGTGGAGCTCCTGTCTTCACTAAATGGCCTAACAGTTTTTATGCTACATATAAAATATTATATGTAATATGAGTTATTTATATGACTCATCATAATGAAACATGAGTTCTAAAACCACATATTTGTCACACAGGACTGGGAAAATGATGTTAGCATTGAGTTTGACAGTGTGGTAAACAACAGAATAGACTAGCAGCCGAACAGCCAGGAAGCAGGCAGGTGGTTGATAGCAGATCTTCTTTCTTGTACTTACACATAAGCCACATTGTTAATTTGCTAGTTTACCTGCAGTTTACCGCAGCCCAGGTTAAGTCTACACACTGGCTGTTACCTGTTGGTGTAAATATGGTCGAGTCTCACTACTTTAAAAGCATTATGTCAGTGTTGATTTGATAGCTTAAGCTGCTCTCTCAGGATGAAGTAAAAGTGGAGCAAGCAGCAAAGTTGCACTAGTATATAAGGAATGTTAATTCCTTATGTACTAGTCCTTATGTACTTAAGATAAGCTTTTATCTTAAGTATTAGTCTGGTTCTTTTATGTCGATTTGAATGTAAAGTATACAATAAAGCAGAGAATAAAAGATACCTTAGCAGTGTGTGTGTGTGTGTTTCTTTTTTGATTGGCAGCAAGTTTGTTCCCCTTCCTCTGATGTTAGATTGATGAAAAACTGCTTTTAATATTTTCTATATGTACATTTAGTTTTAAATGTGCTTTTAAAAAAATAGACTGGAATATTAAAGTAATCTGTACCATCAAGTGCTGCTGTTCTGTTAACTTTTGCAATATCTTTTCAGCACCTCAGGTTTCTTCAAGAGGCTGTGACCTACCTGGTTAAATGCGGATTTGACTGGCACACAGTGGTACAGGTTGGTATCACATAAATCACTAATGTCTGTTTATTTAAAAAAAAAAAAAAAACCCAAAGAAACAGCTACAGTCAGGTAGCAGCTGTTTAGCAGATAAAGTAGTACCCAGGAGTAAGGGAGGTACACTCAAAGCAACTGTATTAACTGTGTTTTGATGAAATTTGGAAAATTTAAAGCTCTGAAAACACAGGAATTTATCTAAATATGTTCAAACAATATTTAGGTGTATTTATTCAAATATACACATCATTACAATGCACTACGTCTTAATCCTAAAGTATTTTTGATGTTCTCACCAGAATTCAGTTCATTTCATTTATCATATGAGAAAGATATTCCTTAGCAGTAGTATTGCTTTAAAAAAAAAACCCTCTTAGTTTTTTTTTTTTTAAATAAATGACATCATGTTTCCAGTCACAAAATAAATATAAAATAAATGGGTACCTTCAGATGCTCACTTATTTCTAATGGTCACTGTATTTGTACAGATTCGACACAGGATGCTCGTAAACTGTGAAATTCTAAACCAGCCGGCACAGCTAGAATTCATACAAATACATAATATACACAATCTGGCAGGCGGCAGTGGTGTGGATCATCTACTGACAGACTATTCACATTGTTCTCAGTGTCAAGTTCTGTCCCTTTTCTACAAGCCTCATTCACTGTGTGATCAAAGAGCAGCATAACTGTGTTTTGCACCCATACTACTTAAACATAACACCACCAGTTAACTGCCAAACACATCCTGGTTTGTTTCCTGTGGGAATTGTTTTCTATTGAAATTCTCTTCTTTACTTGCTTTTTACTTTCACTTAAACCCACTAGGTTTAGCCACCATAAACTTTATTGTCCTTTTGTATTTTTTGTTAATCAAATATTTTGTTTCACAATTTCTCGCCATAAGAACAGTTTCTTCCCCTCTGCTGTTGGACACATGAACAATAACCATATGACTGTTCCCACCACTAACACATGACCCTACGCTGTGTCACTGCATCATTCCATGTTTGGCACTGATCACCACCTGCACTCATGTATATATCTTTCAACGTAGCACTCTTAATTCTTATTCTCATGTATATATCTCATGTATATCTCATGCACATATCTTTCCACGTAGCACTTTTAATTCTTATCCCTACTTTTATTTTTTCCATGTCTATTTAAGTGCTATTTATGACACTATGTTTGCACTGAAGCACCGCAGCAATTTCCTAATGTTGTAAACCTGCTCAACATTTGGCAATAATCCCATTCTGATTCTGATTCTGATTCTGATTCTGATTCTGAAAAAAAAAAACTTAGTTTGTTTTAAAGAAAAAAGACCCTACCCTTCACAGATGTCATCCTGTCTCACTGACAAATTACTTTGGAATGACTGAGCTTTGGATTGTGGCTACCCCTATAATAAATCATCACAGCAGCTGCACCATCTGTTCCTAAGCTAAGCACCAGCACTGGCTATTTTAAAAAATTCTGATGTAGCTAATCAGGCATGTTTCTCATTCATTTGTGATATTGCTTTTTATTTTCTGTGGGATTCTGTGAGATATGACTTTTTTCCCCTTTTATTCAGCTATCAGTAGTTCTAGTATTTGTCGTGTTGATTGAGAAGTGTACCTATATACTGTAAATTGTCCAAGAATCCAATATGGGATCATATCATACTATATTAGTGTCATCAGGTAGGGACAATGGTAAATGGCCTGTAAATGGCCTGTATTTATATAGCGCTTTACTAGTCCCTAAGGACCCCAAAGCGCTTTACATATCCAGTCATTCACCCATTCACACACTGGTGATGGCAAGCTACATTGTAGCCACAGCCACCCTGGGGCGCACCGACAGAGGCGAGGCAATGCAAAGCAAACGTAGCCTATGTGTTACCTGATGGGTACAATGTTGTTCCTGCTGCTGCTGCTTATAGTGCTGGAGGGCAGGGCTGTGCTGATCTGAGACTGTAGACATTAGAAAGTCCACAGGAGAAATGGTAGCTTATTGAACAAGTGTTATGAGATAATAATAAAATGCAAAGTTTGGCGACAGTGCTTGGAACCATAAGGCAACAAAAGTGAGAAATAAACTCAGCTCTGCCTGTGAATCACTCTTTGCCTCTCTTCCTCCTTCCATCTCCTCATCTCATCTATCACTCTCCACTTGCTGTCCGTCTGAGAAAAAGGCACAACTTGATATTGCAATAATCCAGTTATTCTCAAACTTTTTACATCATTCCCCACATGGCAGGAATCCTTCTAAACAAAACTATGACAGAAAGCCTAGCAGCCATTTTATTTAGATAATAAACTCATTCACAATTTCTGTTTTGAACAAACAGCTTTCCTTTCAAACAACTGTTTGTAACTTTTGTCACTAGACTGATTCATTAGTCTGCATCACTTCTTCAAAAAAGCAACAAGTTAAACAGAATATGAACATTGCCAAACATGGAAAAATAAAGTTCAGTCTTAGTCTTATAAAAAAGAAATCCAGAAAATTGTGAACAGAGATGAAAAATATATAATTTAGTGAGAGTCTACTGTTCACTCTTTGGCTACGTTCACACTGCAGGCGAAAGCACATCAAATCCGACTTTTCTGACCCTATGCGACCCATATCCGATCATGGCATGACAGTGTGAACGGCTGTCAGATTTTGACAGAAATGTGCAACTATCCTTTGAAGCACCGCTCCTCTCTAAAACAGCAATTAGGATAATTATTAGGCCATATGTAAATAACACGATAACTTTATAGTTTAAAGAAAAATTGGGAAACGTAATGTCCGAAGTCTTTATATTAAGAACCATCAGTCAAACAATACTGTTCGGTCTGGATCTAAACAGAGCGCGTTGTGTGTGACGTCTTCTTTTGCGCATGCGGGCCGCTTTGAGGGTTCACAGACTAGAACGTGTTGGTAGGGGGGGATCGTGCTTCACTATAACGTAACGATATAAAGAGAAAAAGACAGCTATAACTCCATTAATGAAACTTTAGGTTCATTTAAGTAGTTGTATTCACGATAATTACTTTTAAACACTTGGAGCCTGTGAGGTCCGAAGTCTGTTGCAGCACGTGGATTTGCTGTGTCCATCATCTGTGGACACAAGCAAACGAAACAGAGACCTGACTTTATATATTATTTAAACAAGAACAACGAAGGCAAGAGGGACCGGGACGAGGCTTTTTGTCCTTCAAACAAAAGTAAGTAAGATCCGTGTATCACGTGGGCAGCGAGCATGTCCGCTGGGTTTGATTAAAATATCTGTTATTTGATTAAAGGAAGAATATTTTGCTCATTTTGCGCGTTTTCCCTCTTTTTAGTGTGCTTCCTTAAAACAGCTACAGTTTGGATTGCATTGTAGTCGTTAGAGGAAGTGACTCGTGTCCTTTGTCTCCATGGTTTTATTTCCCAAAACCGGCTTACCTGAATAATTAATGAATTCAGCCACAGTTGTGGCTGGTTTCTAAGGTGATGTCTGCACAGTGACCAGTTTCTATGACTGACCAGGTTTACACCGACTCAGTTAATAGATTATATATACATCATCGCTTTATGTTTATAAGAAAAGAGATCCTGAGACCTGATTTAAAATAGAAGCGATCCTCAGGTGAGTGTGCTTCAGCATTAATGCTGTCAGCCAGTATCAGCTCATAGCAGTTAATATATTTGTCCAAACTTTGGAACCTATGTTTTAATGTATTACAATACATTATGCACATCTTTTCTGTGCAAATACAGTGAGACAACCGTTATAACGGTCTGTATGCCCAGATGCGGGTGTGTTTTAGTTTAAGATCATGTTAGTACTTATAGTAAACTGTAGCTTTCGTTCTGTGATTTGCATTGAATCAAACACAATTTTCATTCACATTTCCTCTGCAAAGCTACAGTAATGTGTTTTCCTAGTTTTTACTGTTACTAAGCTTATTTTGTGAGAGGGGTTCATTATATGTTCAGATGATTTTTTTATAACTTAAAAACGTATATTTTGACCCAGCCTTTTGAGTTTTAGTTTATTTGGATGTTATGTTTAAGTTCTTTAGGGTAGCTAAATTCGTTTGTTTATTAGTTTCTCTTGGTGTTTTCTACCCCTGTACTTAAGTTTCCCTCTCCCTGTTTTCTTGCTGCGTGTCTTATGTTGTCAAGTTTATATTGTCTCGTCTGCCCTCATGGTTCCCAGTGGCGGAGCGGGGGTGGGGGTGGGGGGGGGGCGGCTTACTGGGCTTAAGCCCGGGGTCTTTTGGAGTGTAATTTTTTCATAGTCAGATGCCTGGCTGACACTGTATAAAACAAAAACTACGCACAATATTCGAAGCACATTGTGCACACTGTGGGAATTTACGACTGTGCACGAATCCCCCCTAATATTGGTATATATATGTGTGTGTACCACCGGCAGATAGAGGAGGTGGCTGATATCCAGAAATCCTACCAGTGGCTGGACAAAGCCGGACTGAAAGACAGCACAGAGGCACTAATCATGGCAGCACAAGAACAAGCTCCGAGTTTAAGATCCATAGAGGCTGGGGTCTATCACACCAGACAAGACCCCAGGTGCAGGCTGTGTAAAGATGCCCCTGAGACAATCCAGCACATAACAACAGGGTGCAAGATGCTAGCAGGCAAGGCATACATGGAACGCCATAACCAAGTGGCCGGCATAGTGTACAGAAACATCTGTGCCGAGTATAACCTGGAAGTCCCGAGGTCAAAATGGGAGATGCCCCCAAGGGTGGTGGAGAATGACCGAGCTAAGCTCCTGTGGGACTTCCAGTACTGAGGCAGGTTATTGATCGGTAGTTGGAGGGGACCGGTCCCTTCTTGGGGTCCTTGGGGATCAGGACCGTCCGGCCTTCAGTTAGCCATTCCGGGTGTCTCTCGTTAACTAGCAGCTGGTTCATTTGTGCTGCCAGACGCTCGTGGAGTGCAGGCAGCTTCTTTAGCCAGTAGGCATGAACCATGTCGGGCCCTGGTGCTGTCCAACTCTTCATACTGGAGACCCTTTCTTGGATATCTGCCACTGTGATGGTTACTGGACCCTGTTCAGGGAGGTCGCTGTGGTCAGCCCTCAGATCCACAAGCCACTGAGCATTGCCGTTATGGGTTGCATCCTTCTCCCATATGCTCTTCCAGTATTGCTCCGTCTCCAGCCTTGGTGGTGCTGTTCTCTTATTGTTCCCTTGCCACTGAGAGTACACCTTTGCTGGTTCTGTGGAGAACAGCTGGTTTATTCTCCTGCCTTCTATCTCTCTGGTGTACCTCCTCAAGCGGCTGGCCAAGGCTGTGAGTCTTTGCTTGGCAGTTTCCAAGGCCTCAGGTATGGACAGTTTGCTGTATTTCTTATGTACCTTCTTTGCTGCACCTTTCTGCAACTCCGTTAGTTGGCTAACCTCCCTCCGTGCTACTTTGATCTTGCCCTCTAGCCTCCTTCTCCATGGAGGGTACTGCCCCTTGTGGCTGTTCAACTTGTAGCCAAGCATCTCGCTGATCACTGCTGCCGTATTGTAGATCAGCTTGTTAGTGTCGGTAATCGTGGTTGTAGGTATCGTCCGTAGTGCTGCATTAACATCATCTAGCAGACCTTCTGTGGGTACTTCACGTAATCTTGGTAATCTTGGCTGATGATATCTCCCCCCTGACCTGGCGTCCTGACTCGTCAATCGTCACATATATATATATATATAAAAACACCCAGCACGCCCCTGCGGGCGGTTTATCCTTCAAGCTCGGATCCTCTACCAGAGGCCTGGGAGCTTGAGGGTCCTGCGCAGTATCTTAGCTGTTCCCAGGACTGCGCTCTTCTGGACAGAGATCTCCGATGTTGTTCCCGGGATCTGCTGGAGCCACTCGCCTAGCTTGGGAGTCACCGCACCTAGTGCTCCGATTACCACGGGGACCACCGTTACCTTCACCCTCCACATCCTCTCGAGCTCTTCTCTGAGCCCTTGGTATTTCTCCAGCTTCTCGTGTTCCTTCTTCCTGATATTGCTGTCATTCGGAACCGCTACATCGATCACTACGGCCGTCTTCTTCTGTTTATCTACCACCACTATGTCCGGTTGGTTAGCCACCACCATTTTGTCCGTCTGTATCTGGAAGTCCCACAGGATATATATATATATATATATATATATATATATATATATATATATATATATATATATATATATATACACTCAACAAAAATATAAATGCAACACCTTTGTTACTGCTCCCATTCCCCATGGGATGGACGTAGAGACCTAAAATTCATTCCAGATACACAATATAACCATCCCTCCCAAACAGTGGTCACAAATCAGTCCAAATGTGTGGTAGTGGGCACATCTGCTATATTGAGATAATCCATCCCACCTCACAGGTGTGCCACATCAGGATGCTGATCTGACATCATGAGTAGTGCACAGGTGTACCTCAGACTGCCCACAACAAAAGGCCACCCTGGAATGTGCAGTTTTGTCTCACAGCAAAATGCCACAGATGCCACAAGCAATGAGGGAGCGTGCAATTGGCATGCTGACAGCAGGAATGTCAACCAGATCTGTCGCCCGTGCATTGAATGTTCATTTCTCAACCATAAGCCGTCTCCACAGGCGTTTCAGAGAATATGGCAGCACATCCAACCGGCCTCACAACCGCAGACCTCGTGTAACCACACCAGCCCAGGACCTCCACATCCAGCAGGTTCACCTCCAAGATCGTCTGAGACCAGCCACCCAGACAGCTGCTGGAACAATTGGTTTGCACAACCAAACAATTTCTGCACAAACTGTCAGAAACCGTCTCAGGGACGCTCAACTGCATGCCCGTCGTCCTCATCGGGGTCTTGACCTGACTCCAGCTCGTCGCCGTAACAGACTTGTGTGGGCAAATGCTCACATTCGATGGCGTCTGGCACGTTGGAGAGGTGTGCGCTTCACGGATGAATCATGGTTCACATTGTTCAGGGCAGATGGCGGCTGAGAATGTCCCAGTTCTTGCATGGCCAGCATACTCACCAGACATGTCACCCATTGAGCATGTTCGGGATGTGCTTGACCGGCGTATACGACAGCGTGTACCAGTTCCCACGAATATCCAACAACCTCGCACAGCCATTGAAGTGGAGTGGACCAACATTCCACAGGCCACAATTGACAATCTGATAGACTCCATGCGACGATGTGTTGCACTGCATGAGGCAAATGGTGGTCACACCAGATACTGACCGGTTCTGGGTCCCCAGACCCCCAATAGCGCAAAAAACTGCACATTCCAGGGTGGCCTTTTGTTGTGGGCAGTCTGAGGTACACCTGTGCACTACTCATGATGTCAGATCAGCATCCTGATGTGGCACACCTGTGAGGTGGGATGGATTATCTCAATATAGCAGATGTGCCCACTACCACACATTTGGACTGATTTGTGACCACTGTTTGGGAGGGATGGTTATATTGTGTATCTGGAATGAATTTTAGGTCTCTACATCCATCCCATGGGGAATGGGAGCAAAAACAAAAGTGTTGCGTTTATATTTTTGTTGAGTGTATATATATATATATTAGTGCTGTCAAAATTATCGCGTTAATTGTTAAGATCAACGCGAAATGTTTAATGCATTAAAAAAATTTAACGCTGATTTTGTTTTTTTTATTAATTTCCTGTAATCTAAGACCTTTAAATTCATGAGCACCTCTGGAGGAGGGGGCAACAGTGTGCTATGCTGGCGTTTGGCCTGACAGAAATGATTAGAAGAAGAAGAAGAAGTGACACCATGCTACTATCTAGCTAACACTAGCTAACACACGCAAGCATGGACGAGGGCGGACTTTTGGGTGGAAAGTTTCTCTTTAAGAAGTTGCCTGATGGCTTGTTGGACAAAACGAGAGTAAGATGCACAATTTGCAACGCTGAATTCAAGTACCACAGAAGCAGTTCATCACTGGCGTATCACCTGAGAGCAAAACACCCAACTGAATCCACCTCTACGGGACCTCGCCAGTCTACGCTTCAGGAGTATGGTGCTTGTGGACGAATAACAAAAAATGTGAGAGAAAAGGTAACCAATTCCTTGGTTGTTTGGATAGCTAAAAACTGCCGAGACTGCACACTTTGTATGGGGACCAGAGGGCTCAGCAGTCCAGCAAGCTTGTGCAAGTAAGGAATGTCGCTCTCACCGGAGACCACTGGACTTCGGTAAACAATGATAATTACTTAAAATATAAAGAATAAAAAAATGTAATTGGAGCCAGGCTATTAATAAAGTAATTGAGATTAATCGCAATTAATAACAGAAAATTGTGAGATTAGTTAGTTAATTTTTTTTAATCTATTGACAGCACTAAATATATATATAAATATATATAGCCTCAGATACTCAACTAATCACTAACCACAGTGAGATGATTTTAGTCTCATGACTTGTATTTACTAACTAATCTAACTGATCTTAAATGACTGTTCAGTACAGAAATGAAGCCCAACAATCATGTTTTACAGTCCTGTGGTCTCAGCCTCAGATACTCAACTAATCAAAGTGATGTCATGACAACAATGAATGACCAACAAAACATTTTTCTCCTTCATTTCTGTCAAACAAATCAAATCAAATCAAATCAAATCAAATCACTTTTATTGTCACATCACATGTGCAGGCACACTGGCACAGCACATGCGAGTGAAATTCTTGTGTGCGAGCCCCACAAGCAACAGAGATGTGCAAACACAACAACACAAACGAGCAAAATACAAGAATGGCCAACCTGAAACTAATAAATATATGTACAATATATAATAGTGTATGCATTTCTGGATGTGTATACTAAATATTTTCCTACGTGTGTGTGTGTGTGTGTGTGTGTGTGTGTGTGTGTGTGTGTGTGTGTGTGTATACACATTTTTACAAATTAAATAGTTTAAAAAAAAAAAAAATAAAATAATAATAATAATAATAAAAAAATATATAAAATATACAGAGTTGAATATGTGCAAAACAAGTGGCATTTATATACAGTGTGGAGTGCATAATGTTGAAGTTCCAGTAGTGAAGCTGAGGTGTCTATGACGTGTTCAGCAGTCTGATGGCCTGGTGGAAGAAGCTGTCTCTCAGTCTGCTGGTACGGGACCGGATGCTGCAGAACCTCCTTCCTGATGGAAGCAGTCTGAACAGTTTATGGCTGGGGTGACTGGAGTCCTTGATGATCCTCCCCGCTTTCCTCAGGCAGCGCTTCCTGTAGATGTCTTGGAGGGAGGGAAGCTCACCTCCAATTATCCGTTCAGAGCACCGCACTACTCGCTGGAGAGCTTTGCAGTTGTAGGCGGTGCTGTTGCCATACCAGGTGGTGATGCATCCAGTGAGGATGCTCTCAATGGCACAGTGATAGAAGGTCCTGAGGATGCGGGGGCTCATGCCGAATCTTTTCAGTCTGCTGAGAAAGAAGAGGCGCTGCTGCGCCTTCTTCACTGTTTTGTTTGTGTGTACTGACCACGTAAGATCCTCAGCCAGATGTACACCAAGGAACCGGAAGCTGCTCACTCTCTCCACAGCAGCGCCGTTGATGGTGATGGGGGTGTGTACTTCTCTGCACCTCCGGAAGTCCACTATCAACTCCTTTGTCTTTGCGACGTTGAGGGTGAGATGGTTGTCTTGACACCAGTGGGTCAGGGCGCTGACCTCCTCCCTGTAAGCCGTCTCATCACCGTTGGTGATAAGACCCACCACTGTAGTGTCGTCCGCAAACTTCACAATGATGTTGGAGTTGTTAGTGGCTGTGCAGTCGTAGGTGTAGAGTGAGTACAGGAGAGGGCTCAGTACACACCCCTGTGGAGCACCAGTGTTCAGTGTGATGGGGGATGAGGTGATACTGCCCAGTCTGACCACTTGGCGTCTGTCAGACAGGAAGCTAAGGATCCAGCTGCAGAGGGAGCTGCTCAGTCCTAGATCCTGCAGTTTCCTGTCCAGCTTCGAGGGAACGATGGTATTGAATGCTGAGCTGTAATCTACAAACAGCATTCTCACATACGTGTCTCTCTTCTCCAGGTGTGACAGGGCAGTGTGTAGTGTCAGGGCTATGGCATCATCAGTGGACCTGTTGTGGCGGTATGCAAACTGTAGAGGGTCCAGTGAGTCGGGTAGTGCAGAGCAGATGAAGTCCCTGACCAGCTTCTCGAAGCATTTGCTTACGATGGGGGTCAGGGCTACAGGTCGCCAGTCGTTCAATGAGGAGATGGTGGAGGATTTGGGTACAGGGACGATGGTGGCCATTTTGAAGCAGGCTGGGACTACAGACAGAGAGAGGGAAAGGTTGAAGATGTGCGTGAACACTTCAGCCAGCTGAGCCGCGCATGACTTGAGGACGCGGCCGGGAATCCCGTCCGGACCAGTAGCTTTGCGTGCGTTCACCTTCCTGAAGCACTTCCGCACATCCTCCTCAGACACAGTGTGCGCACTGACGTCATCCGCGGTGCGCACACTGTCCGGTCTCATGGTGTTCGCTGTGTCGAATCTAGCGTAGAATACGTTTAGATCCTCACACAGAGAGGCCGTGGTCTGCGGTGTGCTGGTTTTCCCTCTAAAGTCTGTGATCGTGTTTAGTCCCTGCCACATACTCCGAGGGTTGTCAAACTGTTGCTCCACCCTGTCCCTGTACTCACGTTTGGCTGCTTTGATCGTCTTCCGGTCTTACATACAAAGCTGTATGTAACGTTTCTCGCGATTAGTATCATGGTTGCTAGGCAACCTGAACAGTGCGACAAAGGCTAGACCGTCCCATTTCACAAGCCTCTCACTTCCGCACTTCTCGTACTTATAGTACGCACCGTACGTAGTACGCGTAGTGCGCGTACTTCAAGCGTGCGGTCTCTGAATTGGGACACAGCCTTTGTGTCGTTATGTCAGACTTGTGTCCGCTGTTTCCCCATGTGTTTCCACTTCCCCTAATCATCCTTGTGTGTATTTAGACTGTGTGTTCATTCTTTGTCAGGTCATCTATTGTTCACGTCATGTTTTCCACGCCATGTTTCCAAGTTTCATGTCTAGGTTTTTCTTCTTGTTTGTTTAGTTCTCCCAGTTTAGGTTAATGTCAGTTTTACTTCAGTTTGCCTTGCCCTTTGTTTGTACCTTATTTTACCAGCCTCATTAAACGGCTTGGTTTTTGTTAGCATTCAAATTTTTTTCTCTCTTCCTTGGAGTCTGCATTTTGGGTCCTTTTTGTCAATCCACAAAGTCTGCTACTGCCAGACTGAGCTGGCGATCAGGATAAACCGTCACATGAAGCTGGTTAACAAGTTCAAACATTAATTTGGGTTTCCCCTACGCCAGGGCTGGGAAACTCCAGCCCTCAAGGGCCGGTGTCTTGCAGATTTAGATATCACCCTCTTCATTAACAGGTTTCTGGAGAACTTCAAGACATATTGAAGAGATAATTTAGCAATTTAAATAAGATGTGTTGGATCAAGGTCACATCTAAAACCTACAGGACACCAGCCCTTGAGGCCTGGAATTCCCCATGCCGGCCCTACACGTTCACAAGAACAGGGTGGTCTTGGCAGCATCAATGTAAAAGAGCCGTTTCATGGGTCATATGACTCTTCCACCGCGCAAAGTGATCCCTATGAGTGTAACATTTTATTAGAGACATTACATGATGATGATAAAATTCTGATCAGAACTTTGTAAATACCTTAAAAACCAACACTGTTGGTGCAGAAAATCATTAATATGATGATTTAATGCACATGATGGGAAAACAAACATTTTAATTAAAATTGTATAACCAAGCTTGCTCTCAGTGCTGCTGTTTATGTCTAAGGTGATAGATGCCCATCAGAGCTCTGGAAATATAAACTGGATCCTTTGAAACTTGAAGCTTACAATTCAAAAGCCTAAAAAAAAAAAAAAAACATCAGTTTGACATAGATTAGATTCAGATTAGATTAGATACTTATAACAAAATCTGTACTTCATTTAGTGGCTTTAAGGACGGCTAAACAAAACATATAAAACGTATTGCCACATCAGATAATCTATATCACACTTATACATGCTGTAAAATAGAGAATCAGTGAAAACATTGTTGACAATTTTTGAAGACCCGGTATTTTGATATAACTTGCTCCAGACAGTTAAAGCTTTTATTATCTTGGCTGCAGACATGGTGCAGTTTAAGGGTTTAACAGTAAAGACTGAAGTGATGGCAGGATCCTGTAACCTATGTATAGAGGCCTGTACAACAAAGCTGGATTTTGACTTATGCAGGTACCTTCAGGAATAACCTTGGATTTCTGTACTGTGAAGGTGATTCACTTCTTACTTTTTACTATTTTCTGGAGAACTGATTGTTCAGTAGGTGGTGATTTAGTACCTGTTAGTCTCTAATCTGAAACTTGACCTGCTTTGGATGATACACAGCAAGTGAGCTGGGTCGCAGGGTTAACCCAGGGTTCATCCTGAAGTCCTGGATAAGCTAAACTCCTGCTTCATACTACAGGCCACTGGTTATGTTGAACCCCTTATTTCAATACAAACATGATAGTTTCTCAGTGAACTTGGACTTATAATGTCTCATAATGACTCAAAACCCAATGAGGAAGGATTGTGTTATTAAATTAGTATTTCAAGGATGCATTTTTCTGCAGCAGGTGCCTGTTCAGATATGTCTGAGGAGAAGAAGAGGAAGCTTTCAACAATGGCTTCTGAACCTTGTGAGCCATCAGCCAGGTATTACTCAACTATTCATAAATCATCACATGTAGCCATGTTTCCAAAGCAGAGGGAAAGAGTGTAAAATGTAAATAAATGCAAAATCAAATGATTTGCAAGACATTCTTCAGAAGTAAAGTTGGGGTTCGGGACTTCAAAGATTGTGCCGGGGAATTTAAAGAATAATGTTTTCCAACACTTAGTGTCATCAGTCTCTTAGAGAAAGACGATGTATTACAGCAGTAAACACACCCCTGTTTCATCTTATTGAAATGCGCTGCTGGCATTCAATTTAAAAAGCCTACTTTGTTCAATAAATAAATACATTTTCCTAGTTTCAATGTTTGATGTGTCGTCTTTGTGCTATTTCCAATTATTCCAATGTATGTCACTGGATTCTGTTTATATTTACATTTTATATGTTGTGTTATCAATTTAGTAAACAGGGTTGTAAAATGTTTAAATACATTTAATGGAAATCCTGATGTTTTACTTGTTTAGGGTGTCTTTTACTGTATGTGTGATGTGTATCCTGTGTGTTTTGCTGACGGCATATTTGATTTGTGAAAAAAGTTTTTTTTAGTGCAGTTGAGTGGTCTCAGGATTTCCCCTGCAGTTTTTGCATTAAATGTGTAATTTTTTTGTGTAGGTGACTTCTCTCGACATCAATAAAGTGTTAAATAAACTTTCGTCTTAGTTCACAGAAAAGTGTTGCCGAGTCCACGGGTCCCAGATGTGTCTCCATTAAGAGTGATCGATCCAGGATTGAACCTCTCGTCTTTAGAGATGAGGAATCAAAATGGAAACAGTAAACATTGTTCTTACTAATATAAAATATCTTACTGATCTCTTTCTGTTACAATAAACCACAGTGTATAGATAAAAAGTGCATTTCCATAAAAAGTTTCAATAGTTGAGCAAAGCGTTGACTGCTCAGTGAATGCTTATAAAGTTTTTACACTAAATATATATATCTTTATAGTTTACAGAGTGCAACGGAGTTCACATCCGAAAGTTCCGTTTCTGTGCAGAGCGATGAATCCACTCACCAGCAGCTCAGGTAATTCTCATTTCTGCTAAATCTTCTCCCAGTTTCTTAAAAATACTGAAGGGTAGGATTAGAAGTGATTGAGTTGTTTTTTTGTAACTCTAAGGAATATTGGAGTCTTTTTTTTTTTTTTTTTTTTTTACCAGGATATCTCTTTCAGTGTTCATATTAATGCACCAATTTCTAGTTTCTTTGTGACAAGTCAGTCAAAGATCCTTTTTTCAGACTGCACGTGTGCATCTCCCTCTTTGGCTGGGACCTGCTCCCACAGTAGAGATGTCACTGACGGCATTTGTGGCCATTTCGCTGAATGTCTTGACATACTGATGTGAAAACTCACATGCTTTAATAATCTTTTCAATGCCATGTTGATTTCCCTCAGAAGCTTTTTTTCTGAATGTTTGTCCCCAATGTTAATAGCGTAGACTCACTTAGTGTAGCAAAGTTGTACATGAGCTTCAGGTTTATCAGAAAGGTTTCAAAAGACTCACATTGGTATTGAATTTGTAAGTGAAAAATTTATATCTTAGATGTTTTAGTATATTTAGGAGGACAATGGGCATCAAACTTCGAGATAACTTTATCAAACTTCCCTTCATCCTAATCTGGTTTGCTGCATATGAATGTGTTGAACACTTCAATAATCTGAGGCCCTGCTATTGTGAGCAATAACATTACCTTTCTTACATCCGGCTTGGTTTCAGATATACAGCTGGAAGGTGTGCCACTTACTGTTGACATTTTCTATCAGCTTCAAACATATCGTTTTCTACAATGCACTTAAGCTTGGAATTTTGCTCCTGGCACTGTTTGTCTCTGTACTTCTGCAGAATGAGTCATTTAAGCCCCTGCAACATACCTCTATTAATTTTCCTTTACTTTAGGCAAGTAGAATGTACAGCACACCAGGCTATATCTTTTTTCACCTTCCTACCATAGAGATCATGCCTTCAGTCCCTACAAAATAGATACTGTTGCCTTGTGGTATGACATCAGAAATGACATCAGTTTTACCACACAAAATATCTGATCATTACTGCATTTCTTGATTTCATTGAGGTTTGTGAGCACTCATTTATCCACAGCTCTCTTTACGTTAGTACAGGATTTCAATCAGGTTTAGGTCTCGAGTTTCACAACTGACCATTGCAACACCTTAATTATTTCCTTTCAGCCTTTCTGTTGCAGATTTGCTTTTGTGTTTGAGATCATGGTTCTGTGGTGTAATTACATTGCACAGTAGATGTTAATAGAGCCAGTCAGTGTAGTTAGGCCTGATGGCAGCTAGAGGGCGAGACCGGTGGGTTTGAACAAAAATGGAATGTTATGTGGAACAGAGAAGAACGGAAGAATAAAGAGTTGGTTATGGATCATACAGTGGACCCGCATATAATTAATAGCACGGCATGGTGTCAGAAGTCCTGTACTGATCCATGCAACCTCGACTGAATGAACCTGTATCTTGTGGAGCTTGTGGAAAATGAGAGGGAGAATATGGCGGATGAAAGTGCACAGAGAACGCTGGTGTCATGCCAAAGTAGTTTGTAATTTGTTTCCTCTGCGTCGGGAGCAAACGCTGGGCTGTCCAAATCAAGGACAAACAGTATCCCAGAGTGTTGATTTTTACTTTACAAACACTTCTTATAATGACTAACTACTCCTGAAATTTTTGAGATGTTACCTCTTTATACGGGAAAGTTATAGTGGGATACAAATAATATCAGGATGATCCTGCCACAATTTGTCCCTCCTGTGTAAATCATGGACAAACAGTATCCCACATTCCTGATTTGTAGTACACAAACACTTCTTATTATGAGGTATTACTCCAGAAACTTTGGAGGATTTAGCTCTTTATACAGTAAAGTTACAGGAGGATAAAAACAATTATCAGGCAAAATGTTCTTGTGTTAAAATAATCCCGTCACCACGTGAGAACAATAAATATATACAATTCTCTGTTGTAACCCTCAAACTGAATGGTAATGTAACGATAGTAATTGTTAACTTTTTCACAAAAGTAAAGCATCAGTACTTCCCGTGTGCTCCCGACGCAGGGGAAACAAATTCTGTCAGGGATATCTACTTTGGCACAACAGCGGTCTGAGTTTAACAGCTGAGCAAAGGACAACGTACGTGGGGGTACGTGATGGATTCCAGGCTTTTTTCATTGTGAAAAAAAATGTGATCTACGAATTTTCCAAGTTCAACATGCGCTGACAGGGAGAAAATGAGATGGTGGATGCTTTTGTGACTGCGCTGTATGCACTAGCAGAGCACTGCAACTGTGGAGGGCTACATGATGAACTGATACGCGACAGGCTCGTTGTCGGTCTCATGGACAAACGGCTGTCAGCACGCATGCAGCTTGACCCAGATTTGACCCTGCAGAAAGCTATCAAGATGACGAGGCAAAGTGAAGAGGTAAAGCAACAACAATCCTCCTTACGAGGTGACTCTAGAGCTGAGGCTATCAATGCTAAGTCCATAGATAGAGTGCACAAAATTAGTCGTAAGCCTGCTAGAATCAAACCTCTCCAGACTGATAGTCATCAAGCTAAAACACGTGGGTTCTGAGAAGACAGCAAGAAAGGGGCAACGTGTCAAAAATGTGGCGGCGCTCCATCACATTCAAAGCAAGATTGTCCTGCACATGAAGTAAAATGCCATTGATAGGTTTGTAGCTTGAACCCATCCGCTGGGACGTTGAAGACAATATAATTACACTGCTAAGCAAGACACAAATAGGCAAAGTTCTTCATGTTACTCGTGCACAGGAGAGACCGGACAGAGCGCCGTCCCTTCGCTTGACCCCAGTTGCTCTCGTCCGTCCTCCCGTAACACTGTCCTTTTATTGAGGTTACATGAATATGCATAGGTTCATTAACATACGACGTCTACATACAAACAAAGAGTACCGTGTGTGTGTGTGTGTGTGTGTGTGTGTGTGTGTGTGTGTGTGTGTGTGTGTGTGTGTGTGTGTGTGTGTGTGTTGCTGATCAAAGGGTCAAACATCCTTGGTCAGGAAGAGGGTAGACTAGACCCCCCCCCGGTGAGGAAGTCCAGCAGTTCATCTAAACAGAAAAGCACTTAGACTAGAACAGACGTAGCTACGTTAATCCTACCATAAAACAATTAAACCAAGATGCAACCTCTTCCCGTGCTCCCAGGATGTAGGTGTGCATTCTAGTGTGGAATGCACACCAAGCCTCTGTAGCCTGTTAAAGATCACACAACTTATCACTACACAATTGATTATACACCTCTAAGCATCTATGGTTAAATATTTCTAAGCATAAATAACAATCAACAATACAAACTCTAACATTCCCCCGTTTTTGACCTTTATGCTAGAAAGTTCCCAGTTATGCATACCTCATGTCTGACAGTTTCAATGCAAACATTTTTTTACTCAGCATATGTCAAATCACCCTAAATTACTGTAAAAGTTACACAGTTTAATAAATGTATTAGCAGTTACCCCAATCATTGAGCTCATCTCATGGCAAACTGCATCTTACGAGCAACCAAAGAAATTGTTAATTTAATAGTGAAACTAAGAAAGTAACATTTTCAAAAACATCTCAGCTTGGTGATGCTTCCTCCGGGTGTGCAAATCACATGTCTCTCTGCAGAGTGGTTTGAGTTCTGCAGGGCGTCATGAATGTCTCTTCTAGTTGTTTCGTTGTCCATAGGACCAGAGTCCAAATGTATGTAGAATAAACATTCAAACATACCAGTTAGTTTTGTTGTTTGTCAACATGGGTCTCAGCTATTTCCAAAGCTGCAGACCTCTCAGCACTCTAGTTTTATGGCCTCCCATCACCTCACTTCAGGCCTTCATCCTGCGAGGGGGATATTTATGACTCCTTCATTGTCCACGCTCTGCAGAGAAACACTTCTGTGGAAAGGGTGCAGGGTTCAGTTGTCTTACTGCTGTTATGATCCCAGCAGCCTTCAGAGTGTCATCGTATGCACAGTATAGTGGCACAGCATTAGGTGATGTTCATAGGAAACTGCTGTCATCACCACCATAGCTTCTGGTTCCTGTGCTTTCACAGAATCATGATGTCATCCTCGAACTCCTTCTGCGCTGTCGATGGAGCTTGGCACGCTCCCCTCATCCCACGAGTTTTCATGTTCCAACGCTGCTGAAGGTTTAAGGCAGAGCACGTCGTACACCTTAGTTGTCTTCCTCAGCGTCAATATTGAATCTTTCATTTTATTTAAAATCTCCTGGAAGCTCAGTAGCACAGCTCTCTGTGTGATGTCTGCTGTGCTGAAGATGATCTCTGATCCTCCTGAAGCCTCTCTCCTGGCCTCAGCTCCCATCTTGTGGACGATCCTCTCCTCTATTTTGCAGGCAGTTTCATGGTCCTTGCTGTGGCTCCAAGGTCTGATCTCATGATGGGCCCCAACCAGCTTGACCTTTGACCTCACCACTGCCTGGCTGTCAGCTATGCCTGGAATGGTTCACGCTTCTCACTGGGCCTCTGAAGATTTCTCAGGAGATTACTGCTGCACCTGTATTTCCTTGCTAAGAAGAAAAACTTCTATTTGGAGAGCATGTCAACAATCATCAAACCACATTCTTTAGTTCAGTGAACTTCACTTATAGGCCATCAAAGCCTCATCTGAACATGGATGCACCACTTGCATAGGTTTAATACTTGTAAATAAACGGCTAATCACACAAATCACTGCAACAATAATAGTAAACATTGTTTAATGTTAATCCTTGCACTCCACCTCTTGACGCATGGACATTCCCATGCGTCAACTCACCAAACCTGGATCCCTGTCTTAAAGAAAAAGATTAGCTAGATCATGTCCCAGGCAACATCAGGGCACCTCCTCCGGAGTAGCTCCGTAACCCTGCAATTAGGGCTGGGCGATATGACCCAAAATTCATATCTCGATATTTTTTAGCTGGATGGCGATGTAAGATATATATCTCGATTTTTTTTTTTAAGCCATAAAGTAAGAACAAAAAGAGAGTTCTTAGTCAAAGCTGTGTCCCAGATGTCACACAGGCACTTTTATTAACATACAGCACAGATGTACATGAAAAATTACTCAAAATTAAATTATGAGCATTCATTAAATAATAATGCTCCATAAATAAAAGAAAACAAGGTTGTTTTTGTGCTAAACAAAGAGCTCACAATTGTGCAGTCAAAATGTAAACTAAAAGACGCTGAGCGTAATAACAAAGACAGACAGATTTTACAGCTGCTCTGTTCCCAAGTTTTACTGTGTGACTGATAGCCTGGAGTTTGAAATCCGCTTCATAACCACGTCTCTTACAGGTGCCATTTATGGTCCTTATCCACACACAATACGGTAATATTACGTTGATGCACAGTACGTATCACTCCGCGAAGCTCCTCGGTAGCCGTAATGCGCCGACAATCTATCAAGCGGTGCAGCTCCGTAGCTTACCGAAGTCGTACTCAAACTTTTTTGACAGATTGCTGAGCGCCGTGTACCACATAAAATCAGTTCGCGGCCATCAAGCACAACCAGAATTCATACATAAGGCGCGCTATCAACTTTTGAGAGAATGAAAGGATTTTAGGGTTAGCGCTGTTAGCTCGTTAGCATGTTTAGCTCGTTAGCACGTTGACGCCGTCCAGCCCCACGCATGGGGCGATGCGCAGTAACTCGTTAACGGAGATTTGCCGTGTCCGTCTTGTCGCTGCCTGCATGTGAAGCGATGGGGGAGGAGGGGGAGTTGTCTTCAGTGAAGGCGAGGCGGAGTAACGTTGCGTAGAGACAAAAGTGGACGAAAGAGAGGCAAACTTGCGGCTCCACAACTATAATTATAACGTAACATAGACTATATCGATATAAAGGATATTGTCACATCTTATATCTCGTATAAAAATATATCGATATGTTTTAAAAACTCGATATATCGCCCAGCTCTACCTGCAATAAAAGATGTTAGCGTGTGTTGCATATTAAGTTTGCTTAACACCTGGCTCTCCCAGGAGCCTGCATACACACCATCACGGCCTGGAAAGCAAAATCTGGAAGTGAAATCAAACTTCATACCTGTAAACAATTGTATCATAAGAGTAATAAGCATTCAACATCAGCAAGACAAGTGTCATGTGCAGGTTTTCTCAAATCAGTAACTACAACTATTACCCTAATTCACCTCAGACATGGATTATCCCATGTACTCTGTTAACATTAATGTAATCAGTGACTTCTCTTAAGCAAAGTCACTCCACTCATATATTATTATTATGGGTTCAAAAGTGGCCAGCAAATGAGCCCATAATAAACTATTCCATAATTACCGTAATCTCTTATTTGTTTTACTCATGTCACTTGTCCGCTTCAGCTGAATCTTCTAAATGCAGTCTCAGAAAAACAAACATTAGCAATACACATTGACCATCCTGGTGGGCAGGCGTCGGCCATCCACATTCCAGAGGTGCCATAAAACACCATAAAGTTAACACTCGCTGTGGAAAAAGTAACACTGGTCTCATCACAGTATGTCTCAAACTATATTAATTTCTCCATCAACATATAGCCTGTAACTACAGTTTTCTTCACACATAAACCCAGAAATCTTGTAGTAGAGAAACATTAGCCAGTATTCCTATAAATCACATGATCAAACACATGAAGAACCGTAATGCTGTAAAAACGAAAATGCAAATGTTAGCGCTTGCGCAGGCGTATGCATACTTTGTCACAGTTATCTCTGTGAGCACACAAGCTAGTGAATGACACACACATAGTAAATTCACAGACACAGAAAATGGCATTTAAAATGTTAAATCATCACGCAACCTCGAGTGTTGCTGTCATCTTTCTGCTTCTGTAAAGGGAAGCACACACAGACTCATCTGCACCCCTGCCAGGCGGGGGTCAACTTCACACAGTCGTGTTACATCAGTAAAGTCTTGTCAGCTTTTGTCAGCTTTTACCAGTCAGTCAGTTTGTTTTCCTTTCACTCACTCATTCATGCATTCATTCTTTCTTTCTTTGCTGATAGTGGAACCTATCGTCGCATTTAGTTTCCACTCTCAGCAAAATGACGTCATTTCAAAAAGAAAAAGAAGAACTTTAGTTTGGATTACATCGCTGAATCCTTTTGGACTGGGACTGTCATTTAATAATTGTCCCAAATAAGTGGCTTTCTCCAGAGTCCATTTAAATGTGGAGAACTCACTTGGCACAATTTTCTCGACGACGTGTAGCGCTTTTAATTCCCGACGTGCAGATCTGCTTAAAGAACAGAGATTATCGAACAAAACTTTCAGTGCACTGTGAAAGTATCAAAATAAAAAGGCCTTGTTAAGTCATGACACAAGCTCCTCATCTCAGGAGGGTAAATCATACCATTAGCATGGTTTATCATACCATCATACTAATCGGCAGGCTCAACTTCACAACAAAAGAAAAATCATCAGCTAGATTCACTCCAAATCAACCATCAGCTGCACAAAACAACATAACCTTAATGCCTTATTAGCTATGAGTTTAATCCCCAGGTCTGTGCTCTTCACTCATTTAGGTCACAGATCTATTTTATTCAATTTTCCTTTTCCCTTCATCATAAAACATGTGACATGCTGTCATGCACTTCACAAAACAGTCTGTTCTGACGTATTCAGAGTTGTGTATCTAAATACAGGATTCACTCGCACATCAAAGCAGGAAACTCAGTGTTTTAGAGTCTCCACTCAACACACAACAACTCCAACACATCTCATTCACTCATACTAGAATTCAGTCACCTTTCATTAATCTAAAACCGATCAACTAATTTGCATATCAGCTATTAACCCACTAAGTTGACAGGACGACAGAAAAGCATGTTCAAAATAGTATCACAAAAGACAATTTCCCTCATACAGTAAATCACTTGTGCTGCATCAATCAAGCAGGAAGCTTCTCCCAATTTACTATATTAACAACTAAATTTATTGTCTGATCACTGGTTGGTGGTCAACCCAGGATCAAAGGTTAAACTGTTGTCCTGCAACCCAGAGAGTCAATTTTTTGCATTGGATACATTCAGTATTTAATAACAAGTGTCTGCTAAATTGACACTAATTTAACACTGATGAAAGATAACAAGCTAATTTTCATTACATGTGTTTGTGTTATTAGGCAGGTCTAATGCATGTCTGTGGAGCTGCATCTCCAGCAGAGCATGTTCTTAAAGCTGCCTTTCCTACACACTTCTCTGCTATTATTTAATCATTTCTTAACTAATGTGCTATGAGTCTTCATGAGTCATTTTGTGTTTGGAATTGTTAGTAGGGTTAATGCATGTTCTGCTTGTGTGTGTGTGATTTTGTATATGTTTCTATTTTCGCAATGTTTCAGACTCCGTCTCAATTTTCCAACTTAAGCAGTCAGTTTTCTTTTCCCCAGGTTTGCTAACCCAAATTTTGATTTCCCACATTAAATAATTCCTATGTGTTCTCACCTAGTCTTCTCACTCTGTTGTCCTCTCACTCTTTTGTCCTCTCCCACTTCAACAGTCCCGGCAGTTCTCCTTCAGCTTTGTCCTGTCTAGTAGCTGAAGTGCTGCTGCTGCCTTCTTGGGCGACTTCTTAGCAGCTGCTGCCGGTTTCTTGGCTTTGGCCGCGGCGGGCGTCTTAGCTTTGGTCTCAGTAACCCTGTTCATCTTGAAGGATCCGGAGGCCCCGGTGCCCTTGGTCTGCACCAGAGTGCCCTTCGCCACCAGACTCTTGATGGCGGTCTTGACACGGGCCTTGTTCTTGTCCACATCGTAGCCTCCGGCAGCCAGAGCCTTCTTGAGGGCGGCCACGGCTTTCACAATCAGCTCGCCCACACTGGGGCCGACCTTCTTGGGATTGGAAGTCGTCGTCTTCTTCTTCTTGGCCTGAACCTCTGCACAGGGCGCAGGGCGTGTTTATGATGGAGCCTTTCCCACCACAGCGCCGGCACGTTGAGCGCATCATGAAGGGTCCATTTCTTTCATGTAGCTATGGTCGCTAGCCAGCATGCTAGCCGCATGTGGCTTGCCCGAGTCACTCAGTCCTTTCTGAGCATTTCGACATGCTGCCGCCGCAGAACCTGGCCTCAAATCCAGCAAGCTTAGCGCGCTGATCTCCAAAAAAGTCCCGAAAGCCAGAAAGACGTCAAATAAGTGTCTCGTGCTAAGCGCTCGAACAAAAACTCCTCTTCACGCCGCCATCTTGCTCGCCCTTCCGTGGAATTCATTCAATCAGACAGGAAGATGGGTTTGCTTTCTTCTTCTGCTGCTTTTGCTTCTGCAGCCTCTGCTCCGATACTGCCGCTGCTGATCAGGTTTTTTCAGGGAAGAGTGAGAGTTTTGAGACAGATCGTGCTGTAAATAAGTCAGCCAGAAACTTGGCTTGAACGTTTCCAATTGTTAAACTATAACTTTTCTTCCGACCGCTGCATGTGGAAAATTGATTCAGGTCTGCTTTTCACCTGAAAGTGACAACTAAGACATTTTCATTATTATCATCAATGCTTAATCAACACATCTCTCTCTCTCTCTCTCTCGCTCTGTGTTTTGTGCTTTCTTAAAAGCAGAAAATGACATTGTAGTTGTTTTTCGGCTGATCAACACAAAACCTTTTTCCTATGATTATTTTTCTTCGTCTACAATGTAATTTGTCTCTTTTTCACTCTTTTTTTTTTCTTCACAATAGCTGGTGGTCTGCAAAATCACCGCTCTCACTCACAATCAGAGGCAATCACTTTTGCACAGTGCACAAAAACACTGTGATGTCAGACACATTCACACTCACTTTGTCATCTGCATAAATAAATCATATGGCTGGAGATATGTGCCATGGTGATCCATAGGCATGATCACACGTTTATTTAATTATTTTCAACCCAACAAAACAAATAAACAAAAACATGATGCTGATGCTATGAACACTCCACACACAAGAGTCAAGATTCAGGAAAACTGCTCATGGAAACGCTGCACACTCCAGTTATCACAGTTATCATAGCGCTGTTTCCCTCTCTTAGAGTAGTTCTCAGACAGCTCTCGATCTGATAATGTGTAGCCTGCTCATCAGCTCAGAAGAAAAAAAAAAACTGCAACGCAACATCACACAGTAGTTGCTCTGCCCACAGCGGCAAAGTCTTACACTTTCATATTCAACTCAGCTTCTCCATCATGTACTTTTAGATGTTTCATACAGGGTTCAGCATATTAGTTGTTTTCACAGGTGTGCTCTACATCTCAACAATGGTTCATAATAAGACGACAGTCTTCCACACAGGTCAAGTGCCTCTATGCACTTCATTAGTTTAAATATTTACCTATATCACTTCACCTTACATGTCATTGTACTGAATTTGAGCAACCACAAGCGTAATGTAGATGACTTTTAACAACTATCCACCTCAATTACGTCTATGGTCTGGCACACAGGCTAAAGAGTTAACGTTTTGTGTCAGCAAGGGGTGGGGGGACAGCCACCCACCAGAGCATAGCTGCTGATGTGGGCTGGCCTTCTCCACACGCTCTTCAAGGCTGGTGTGTTTTCTGAAAACTTCTAACATTTTAATCTCCTCCATTTTTAAGCCTGCGATTAACCGCACGGCTCAGGTCCGCGTGAAACCCGCGTGACCGCGCTCGCGTGAACCCGCGCAGCTGTGGAGCCGTCGCTCCCTCTCTTTTTTACATAAATACTTTGTGCTGCCAGGAGCAAAGTCCAGCACAAACGTCTGTCTCCCTCCGACTCACTCTTGGTTGCTTAGAAACCCATGATAACAACAACAGTCGGTGTCACAGACCACATGTTCTGCTCCGCACACACCCACACAACAACAACAACGATGACAACAAAAACAACACAAAATAGGCCTATCGTCCAGCACAGTCTGGACCCCGCGGAACCTCTCAACGCCCCACAAAGTGGCGGAGAACTCACCTCTCGCCACACAAAGTAGCGAGGAACCTCTTGCTCCACAAAGTAGCAAGGAACCTCTTGCTCCACAAAGTAGCAAGGAACCCGGGTATCGCTCCACAAAGTAGCGAACTTCTCAACGCCTCACACAGTGGCGGAGACTGCACAACCACACGGTTATAGAGTCGGGCTCTTCTCAACGCCTCACACAGTGGCGGAGACTGCACAACCACACGGTTATAGAGTCGGGCTCTTCTCAACACCTCACACAGTGGCGGAGACTGCACAACGACACGGTTATAGAGTCGGCCTCTTTAAACTTACTTGGCGTTGCTTAGAGTGTAATATCAGCCCAAATCCCGCCGACCGTCATTCATCGAGGAGAAAAGACAGACCGCGAATCCACAGGAACTTCCTGGCTGACGTCAGTCTTTCAGCGTGCCTCTCCTCCCCTCGGTGAATGCAATTCCAGGGCTCCGGCTCTCGAAGGACCAATTAATGTTAGGTTTGTAGCTTGAACCCATCCGCTGGAACGTTGAAGACAATATAATTACACTGCTAAGCAAGACACAAATAGGCAAAGTTCTTCATGTTACTCGTGCACGGGAGAGACCGGACAGAGCGCCGTCCCTTCGCTTGACCCCAGTTGCTCTCGTCCGTCCTCCCGTAACACTGTCCTTTTATTGAGGTTACATGAATATGCATAGGTTCATTAACATACGACGTCTACATACAAACAAAGAGTACCTTGTGTGTGTGTGTGTGTGTGTGTGTGTGTGTGTGTGTGTGTGTGTGTGTGTGTGTGTGTGTTGCTGATCAAAGGGTCAAACATCCTTGGTCAGGAAGAGGGTAGACTAGACCCCCCCCCCCCCCCGGTGAGGAAGTCCAGCAGTTCATCTAAACAGAAAAGCACTTAGACTAGAACAGACGTAGCTACGTTAATCCTACCATAAAACAATTAAACCAAGATGCGACCTCTTCCTGTGCTCCCAGGATGTAGGTGTGCATTCTAGTGTGGAATGCACACCAAGCCTCTGTAGCCTGTTAAAGATCACACAACTTATCACTACACAATTGATTATACACCTCTAAGCATCTATGGTTAAATATTTCTAAGCATAAATAACAATCAACAATACAAACTCTAACAGCCATGCATGTGGGGAAAAAAGGACATTACAGGCACGTATGCAGGGCACCCAATCGAAATGGTTAACCACCATGGAAAGTTTCTTCCACAGTTTACAGGGAGAGACAAAAACTTTTAAGAGACTCACTGTCTAAGAAAAACAGCTGGAGGTGGGACATTGACACATGGAGTGTTTTGGGACCTGAAACATGCATTTACCTCACCGCCAGTGTTAGCCACGTATGACCAAAGCCGTGACTGCAATGTGTCAGCGGATGCATCATCGTATGGCTTAGGGGGTGTGCAGCTTCAAAGATGGGATGAGGAGTGGAGACCCGTTGCCTATGCATCACGTTCCCTCACTGCAACAGAACAGAGATACGCTCAGGTTAAAAAGGAGGCTTTAGGTCTGACCTGGGCTTGTGGGAGGTTCCGCAGCTTTCTTATTGGCATACACTTTCAAATGGAAACAAACCATAAGCTGCTGCTGAGTCTGCTGTGGACATTTTGCAAAAGTGTATGGCTTTCGTCACATCACGAGCAGCCTGAAATATCCCCAAAGCAACGGCAAAGCCGAACGGGCAGTTAAGACTGTCATGAACCTATTACAGAAAGCTGCTGATCCACAATTGACTCTACTCGCTTACATAGCCATCCCACTACAGAATGGCTAGTCCAGCCCAACTCTTGATGGGGAGACAGCTTTGCACCACAGTGCCAATACTGCTATCTCTGCTTGACCCTGCACATCCTGATAGTGTGGTTGTCGCCCGGAGAGAGAAGGAGAGTAGGACTAAAGAGGCACAGTCATTCAATTTCAATTCAATTTTATTTATATAGTGCCAAATCACGACAAAAGTCACCTCAAGGCGGTCATACAACCTTCATCATCGCGCACGTAGCCTCGACAGGCTCACTCCATGGCAAGAAGTTCACAGACCAGAGAGCCAGTGGCACCGTTATTGACAGCCACACCACACCACAATCATATCTCGTGGAGGGACCTCGTGGGACAATTAGGCGGAACCCTCGGCATCTTGTTCCCATGAAACGCCCTCCAGACCAAACAGAGAGTGACAGTGGGGAGCCAGAATTGGCAGGATCCGGGGAGCAGTGCTCCACAGACATTCCAGTGACAGTTTCTTCAGAACTTCCATCTACACCCAGAACCAGATCTGGGAGAGTAGTTGTGAGACCAACCAGACTAGACTTGTAACGGATCACATGAAAAGCACACCCCTCTGTCACAGTATTCTTTGCACAGTAAGGGAAAAGCTAAAGTTTGTAATTTTCAAATATGTATGTCCAGAAGTTGGGAAGCACCAGGGATGGGAATCATACAGTGGACACGTGTATAATTAATAACATGACAGGTTCTGTTTCATTAAACAATTTCTGCCAATATTTAACTGTCAGACAAATGGCCTCACATTTGTTTCTAGAATACTTTGGTAAACAGACGTTTCCACCAAACGTGTTGCTGTGCATCATGGACAAATGTCTTTACTTTGGTCTCATTTGTTCAAAGGATGTTTTTCCAGAACTCTTGTGGTTTATTCAGATGCAACTTTGCAAACCTAACCTGTGCTGCATAGTCCTTGAATTTTACCTGACCTAAAGTTTTTGTTCATGATTATATTTAGCAGTGATATTTGGCAAAACATCAGCACAGGTGAGGACAAGATGTCAACAGGGCATAACCTCAACTTAACAGAGTGAAGAAGCTTTTTGAAAATGTTATTTAAGAATTTGGCCTCTGAGAAAATTGTTTTGCTTATGTTATCATATAAACTGCTCATGAATATAAATGAAGGCTTTGTATTGTTTTTCCTACAGTTATCCCAATGTGGATCCAAACAGCTGTCTAATGTGTAAGAAGGTTGTGAGGGATCCAGTCCACTTCAAGTGTGGACACTGGTTATGCAAACAGTGTGTGAGCTCAAACTGGGATCAATCTGGCTCACATGCAGAAAATCTCTGCCTGGGTTGTATTGAGAAATGCCGCCTTAAGAATGTTGAAAGCACAGGTAAGCTTCCACAGGTAAATGCTACTGTCACTGGGATCTTTGATATGTGTGCACCATTTCTCCTTGGAAATAAAAGTGATTGCAGCAATCTTACACCAGCTAAACTGCATTTATACTGATAACCTTTTCTTGTTGTGTGACATGTTCTTTTGACATAGAGAGAAGTAGCTTGCCATCACCAGTGTGTGGATGTGTGTGAATTGGTGGATGACTGGATGTGTAAAGCGGGGTCTAGTCCTTAGGGACTAGTAAAGCGCTATATAAATACAGGCCATTTACCATTTTACTTCTGACCTAAGGTTGTTTTTGCATCTATAGTTCTTTTACTCTGGCCTGACTTAGTTGACAAGTTATAAAACTTCAAATTTCAATCAAATCAAATGCATTCATGAGCACATTTAAAAACAACACGGGTTGAACCAAAGTGCTGTACATAATGAAAATGGTGAACATTCATAGAAAATACAATGGAAGACTAGTCACAATTGAAGGCTAGAGAATAAAAGTGCGTTTTCAAGCGGGTTTTAAAGATGTCAAGCGTTGGTGAAGACCTAATGTTAAGGGGCAGACTGTTCCAGAGCTTGGGGGCAGCAACCGCAAAAGCTCAGTCATATCTGTCTTTCTGTCTGGTTCTGGGGATATCCAGAAGCAACTTATCTGCCGACTTAAGAACTCTGCTTGGAGTATTATTTAAAGTTAAAAAGTTAAAAGTATTAGTTAAAAGGTCCAAGAGATAAGATGGAGCTAATCCATTCAGAGATTTAAAAACAAACAACAAAATCTTGATTTTGATTCTACGACGTACTGGTAACCAGTTTAAACGTGCCAGGATTAGAGTGATATGTTCAAAATGGCGAGTGACTGTTAGGAGTAGGGCCGCCGCATTCTGAACTAGCTGCAAACGAGAGAGTAGGACCTGGTTAATACCAAAATAGAGACTATTGCAATAGTCAAGCCTAGATGAAACAAATGCATGAATCACTCTCTCGAAATCGGCAGATGACAACATGGTCTTGTTTTTTGCAATGGCTCTCAACTGGAAAAAGCTGGTTTTAATAACAGAATTTATTTGTTTCTCAAATGAGAAAGAGCTATCGAGAAACACTCCTAAATTTTTAGCAAACGGCATTCTGAACTTTTCCAGTGGACCAAGGTCAACATTAAGGGAAAAACGGAGGTCAGAGGGTCCGAATAGTATAATCTCAGTTTTTTAATCATTTATATGCAAAATATTCAAAAAGAACCATGATTTAATGTCATCAAGTCAGTCAAGTAAAACTTTAAAACTCCAATCAGTTAAGTAGGATCTGAACCATTTAAGTGCAGTACCCTTAATGCCCACACAGTTTTCCAATCTCGATAGCAGAATCCCATGATCCACTGTATCAAATGCCGCACTCAAAATCTAAAAGCACTAAAATGATGTGATTACCAGAATCGGTAGTCATAAAAGACCATTAAGAACTGTTAAAAGCACAATTTCAGTGGTATGTGGTGCTTTAAAACCAGACTGAAATGATTCTAAGATGGCATTAGTCTCCAGAAAGGCCTGGAGCTGAATAAAAGCAAATTTTTCTAAAATTTTAGACAGAAAAGAAAGTTTAGGGATTGGTCTAAAATTTGAAATAACAGTTGCATCAAGGTTAGTCTTTTTTAAGAAGTGGGTGGACAATAGTATGTCTAAGATCAAGTGGAACTCCTCCCGTAAAAAGAGAGGTGTTGATAACAGTTAAAACATGAGGGCCAATAGTGTCAAAGACTTCTTTAAAAAGACTAGAGGAGATAGTGTCAAGGTAACACATAGAGTCCTTAAGACAGGAGACTAGTTCAGCCAGAGAGTTCAGAGAAATCGGCTCGAAGTGATCAAACACAACTGAGGAAAACAAGGGAACAGAGGGATCATAGGGCGGAGGAATGAAATAAGACCTAATAGTATCCACCTTATCAACAAAAAAACGTAAAAAGTTTTCACAGGTACCAAGGGACCCTAGTAATTGAGAGGTGGATGGAGGGTTGATAACAGAGTGATTAGTATTGAATAAGATACAAGGGCTGTAGCTGTGTTTGCTGATAATATCCGATAGGTACTATTGGATAGGTAGTTTTTGCTTTATGCACAGCATCTTGATAAAGAGACAGAGCATCTCTTAACATAGCAAAGGAAATCTGAAGTTTGTCTTTTTCCATTTTCTTTCGGTCCTTCTAATGGCCCGGGTGTCCTTGTTTAGCCAGGGATCAGTTTTAGGTCTAGAGCGTTTAGTTTTTCTAAAAGGAGCAGCCATATCTAGGACATTTGTACAGGTGACATTAAACATGGTAAGCAAATGATCAACATTTTGCTTAAAGGAGCAATTGTCCATGATAGGGAGACCAGAATTCTGATAAGCAGCAGAGAATTGCTCCGCAGTAACTGGTGTAATGATGCGGTATTGGCGGACAGGAAGAGGAGGCTTAACTAAGAAGTATGGGACAGAAATTTTGAATAAAACAGGCATATGATCCGAAAGGTTAAGGTTACAAATTTGAATATCCTATAGCTGCAGACCGCAGAATAAAACTAGGTCCAAGGTTTGTCCGCGCTCATGGGTGGGAGTCTTTACTGATCAGAATGAGATTAAAGGAATTAATAAGATCCAAAAGTTGTTTTTGGTGACAAAAAAACACGAATATTAAAATCACCAAGGATTAAAATGCTGTCAATGTCCAGAATGCAAAGAATAAGTAGTTACAGGAAGGTGTTTAGCTCACACTTGGAAAATACACCTGGTAGTTAGGTTGAATCGAAGCTGGATCACTTTTCACACTTTAAACAAACTGCACCAATCTGGACTTTGGAACCGAACCAAGACCTTCTCCTCAAGTGTGATTATCATACTTGTTGTTCACACCCGCACAAACAAACTTTACCAAAGGGGAAAATGAGCAGAGTTGTACTTATATGAACTAAACAACATAGGTGTGAAAACACTTTAAGACTCCAGTTTTCATCTAAATTTAGGATGACAAAGGTAGATGCCAAATTTTAACAATTTTGCCCAACGCAGCTTTTATTTATTAAACAAAATGTAATAAATTCCTGTTTACAAATCTGAAAACATTGCTCTGTTTGATTCCAGGGAACATCCTCCCTGTCAAAGTAAAGGAAAATTTGAAAAAGGCAGTGAAAAAGAAATTTGCTCTGACATTTGAAGGTAATGGTGACCAAGAAAATCTACTCCAGAACATCTACACAATGTTGTTCATCACCACCGGAGAGAGTGGAAGACTAAATGAAGAGCATCAATTCAAAAGTAAATGGAAAACGCAATCATCCAATGACTGTTCAGTAAACCTCAGTCACATATTCAAATCGTTTTCTGTCCAAACCAAACCCCACAGAACAGTTGTGACGAAGGGCGTTGCAGGCATTGGGAAGTCTCTGGCTGTGCAGAAATTCATTCTTGACTGGGCCGAAGAGAAGCAAAACCAAGATCTTGACTTTGTTTTCAGTCTTGCTTTCAGAGAGCTGAATTTGATTTCAGGTGAAAAAAGCCTACATGAGCTCCTAACTTTATTTCACCCCACACTGTCAGAACTCAAAGATTCAGTGGACTATACCAAAACCAAGATTGTTCTGATCCTGGACGGTCTGGATGAAAGCAGGTTTCATCTGGACTTTGAAGGCATTAAGACTATAACATCTGTCAAGGAAGCAGCACCTGTGAGGGATCTCCTAGCAAACATCATCCAGGGTAACCTTCTTCCTGATGCAAACCTCTGGATTACTTCCCGTCCAGCAGCAGCCAATCAGATCCCTGCAGAACATGTTGACATGGTGACAGAGATAAGAGGTTTCAATGATCCTCAAAAAGCTGAATACTTCAGGAGGAGATTTAGTCATGATCCTGGTCTTGCTGAAAGGATCATTAAACATATTCAGTCTTCACAGAGTCTCGACATCATGTGTCAGATCCCGATCTTCTGCTGGATTTCTGCAGTGTTATTCCAGGAAGTCTTTGGAGGAGATGTTGAAACTGCAATTCCTCAAACTCTTACAGAGATGATGTCACACTTCCTGTTTGCACAAACAAAGCGTAGAAGCAGAAAATATGACAAGAAGGTTGAGACAAACAAAGAAAAGCTTCTGAAGACACACAAAGAATTTCTTCTGAAACTCGGCAAGCTTGCATTTGAGCAGCTGCTGAAGAACAACCTCATCTTCTATGAGGAAGACCTGGAAGACTTTGGCATTGACATTAAAGAAGCATCCATCTACTCTGGATTTTGCACTACAGTCCATTTGGAAGAACAACTCTTTTCCAACAAAAGGGTCTTTTGCTTTGTGCATCTGACCGTACAGGAGTTCTTTGCAGCTCTCTTTGTCTATGACTGTTTTATTAACAATAATACTACAGAACTTAAAAACTTCCTCATTTTGGAGGACAAAGACCATACGTTACTTGATCTTGTAAAGGTGACAGTTGACAAAGTGCTGGAGAAGAAGAAAAATGGCCACCTGGACTTCTTCCTGAGATTCCTTCTTGGCCTCCTAGTTGAACCCAACCGGAGAGTCCTTCATGGTCTGCTGCCTTCACCAGATCAAAGCCAAGATACTGACAAGAAAATCTTGACTTACCTCAAGTCTATCAGAAGGAAGAACCTCTCTCCAGACAGCTGCATCAACCTTTTCCAGACTATGATCGAGATGAGAGATCACAAAGTCAAAGATGAGATTCAGGAATATCTCGCACTGTCAGATCGTTCAAAAACAGAGTTGACTCCCCTGCACTGCTCTGCACTGGCCTACATGCTGCAGGTATCAAAGAATGATCTGGAACTCTTGGACTTAAAGAGTTACAACACATCAGATGAGGGCAGACGGAGGCTGATACCGGCTGTGAGGAAGAGTAGAAAAGCTATGTAAGTTTGCAGCAATAATTTGCTTTCATGTTGAATAACAACATGTTAAATATACTTTTCTGTCAATCAGATTGTGTAAGGTCAGGGTTTGCTGGAAAGGAACTGTTCTTGATCAAGCTGATCAAGTGTCATCCTTAAACCTTTGTCATGGCATGGATTTAATTTATGACCACAGCAACCACTTCCCTGATGACTTTATGGTCTTAATTGTTACTTTTTTTTATCCCAAGTTGAATAAAACAAGATAGGATTATTTGATAAAATAATAAAACATTCTGCTCAAAGAAGGCCAAGATCATCTAGCTAAATCAGCTGACATTATCTACTCAATACTTTACAACAAAAAGATGAGAATGGCCAAAATGTAAAAATAAAGGTTTCAAAACTTCTGTCTCATAACACTTTTTAAAACCTTTAATTTTTTCTTTATTTGTCTACAGAATGAAACAGCTTTGTTCTCTTTATACTAACACTTAAACACCCACCCACAGGTTAGCAGATTGCAAAGTGACCTCGGTGTCAGCTGAGCATTTGGCTTTTGCTCTCAAGTTCTACTGCTCATCCCTGAGAGATCTAGACCTCAGTGACAATGACCTGAAAGATTCAGGGTTGAAGTTACTCTGTGATGGACTATCAAGTCAGTGCTGCAGGCTGGAGATACTCAGGTAGTAACACATAAAGTACACCAAAAGACACTAGTAATGGACCTCCTTTAGCCAGATTTAAGCTGAAAAGAAAACTGCTAGAAATGTGACTCTGTATAATAAAAATGATAGTTCTTGCTCTGATTTCAGTGAGGTCTTTGTCAATAACAAGTCAGATAGTATACTTAGATTGACAAAGAATTGTCTTGAACACTGTACACTTCTGACACTCAGGAGTCACCATCTTGGTTTGATACCTGAGTGGCAACCCACCAGTGGAAAAAGACAGGAACATCTGAACTAGCCCATTAACATTGGCATATTACTTTTTCACACAGTGATGTTACATGGGTTGGTTGACGGGGGTTGTTTGGTATTATTATGTGTGGTCAGAAGGTCAATAATAAGTTAACAATCATAGTCAGCTGTTGCAATCATCAGTTTAGGCACATAACTTGCTTTGTTTGGTAAGCAAGAACAAAATGTACTACTGGAATTATTTCAACTGGAAAAAGTGTCTGTTTTATCAGGTTATCCGGTTGTCTGGTCACAGCGACAGGCTGTGCATATCTGGCTTCAGCTCTACAGCTCAACCCGTTTCATCTGATAGAGTTGGATCTGAGCTACAACCACCCAGGAGACTCTGGAGAGAAGCAGCTGTCTAAGCTGAAGAATGATCCTCGATACAAGCTGAGCAAACTCAGGTAATGGAATTTTTTAAAGTAATTTTTTAAAACTTCATTAAGAAACATAATTAAATCTGAGATACTTTTCTCCACAGTGTTGAACACGGTGGAAGTCACAGAATGAAACCAAGCTTCAAGAAATGTAAGCACTTCAGTTATTTTTGGTGGCAATAAGTAACAAATCAATGAAATTATGATCTAGTAACAGATCATTGTTCAAAGTGGCATGGCTTCTTTTTGTTGTTGCAATGAAGTGTTTTCTTATTTCCAGATGCCTGTGAACTCACTCTGGACTCCAACACAGCACACACAAACCTGCTTTTCTCTGATGGGAATAGAAAGGTGACCTGGATGGAAGTTGACCATCCACATCCTGATCCCAAAAAACAGCAGGTGCTGTGTGAGCAGAGCCTCAATGGGCGCTGCTACTGGGAGGTGGAAGTGTTTGGCTTTCTATGCGTTGGGATTACAATCAGAAGAAGAGGCACAGAAGGAAAGAAAAATGAGTTTAAGATGGGATACGATGACAAATCCTGGTGTCTGGTTTTCTCTGATGATGGTTTTTACATTCTGCACCGTAACAAGAAAGTAGACGTGCCTTCAGCTGGATGGCGCTCCAGTCGGGTGGGTGTGTATGTGGATTGTTCAGCTGGCACGCTGTCCTTCTACAGGGTTTCTAATGACAGCTGCATCCTCCTTCATAGCTACAAAACAGCCTTTAACGAACCCCTTTATCCTGCTGTTGAGCTTCACTCTCAGTCGTCTGCTTCATTTTGTCAGCTAACCTAAGTTTCACCTGCAAGTTCTGTCCATCAGTTCCACACATTAAACTGCTTTTACGAGTATCCCATTGTTTTTCCATGTTGTCCTAATGAAGTTCTAGGTCATGTTTCACCTATTGTAGCTACATGGTATTCTTTATTTACTCTATCTTTTTCTAATATTTTTTTAATGATCTGAAACAGTTAAGTGTGACAAATATCCCCCACAAAAATGTTGCTTGTCAGAAACAATGTCAGCATTTTAAGTGGGCAGTTCTGTTTCATGTATTTTTTGTAGAACTTGTTTGTATTTACTTCAAACTCAAAATCAGGTCTAAACCTCTGAACTCCTAATCTGTAACTTTGAATTCGCAATTTACTCACTTTGATAATTGAACATAGTGCCAAGAAAAATACATTCAATGTAAATGAGCCTGATTTCACAATTACAAAGTAGGAGATTACATTTTAAAAAACTGACTAACAGTGCATAAATTTATGAGTACAACCATCTACAGCTGGTTTAAGTAAAGAGCAAGAAGATCTACAGAGGACAACACAACCAGTAGACCCAGAACATGCACACTTTAAACAGAACGTTTCTAACCAGATGGTGGAGCCGAACTCAGGACTGCTGTGAGGCTTGCTACTACACCACCATGCTGCCCACATTTGACATGCAGAATGTAGATGTTGGTGGCTGTATTAATGTTCTTTTGTCTTCTTTTATTTAGAATTTACCTTTCTCTGTTTTAAATCAAATGTGTGTGGCAACTCTGAGCATCTTTTACAGCCTTTTCACTACAAATCAGGTGTGTGTGAGAGAGAGGCTGTTTCAAAGGCGTTTAGTTTCTGTCCTTTATTTTTACTTAGCTTGAAGCTTGTGTGGAACAAATACTGTGTAAGTTAACAGAAGTCTAAGTATCACAGGTCTGCAATTTTATTAAATGAATGTTAGGTCCTGGTTGGCATGTTATGGTCTGACAGTGAAAAATAATCAGAATTCAAATGTGAGGTGAGACTATTAGATGTGATTCAACATGTACAAACTGGTGTCCTGTTTTAGATCACAAATGGCTGCTTATTGAAAAATAAAATGTTTTTTTAAATTTGCAGTGTAAAGCAGAAGTTTCTAATAGTTTTGTCTTACTGATGCTCATTAAGGAATAACTTCAGACGCTGTTAAAAAAAACTAGTTTCTCCTATTACCGACACACAGAGGTCTGAGGGATCTTCCAGGAATTATGCCGCTAATTTCCAGAGGCCTGATTGGGCATTATCTCTTATGTTGAACATAACCTGGTCCACAGCTGGGCTGTTGTGGAGCACAGAACAGGTGCTACAAAGCACACCTGTCACAACAAAGCCCAAGTCACTTCATCAAACAAGCTTTTTCTTTTCACAGTTCAGCATGCATGCAGTCTACTTGCTTATACATGCCATCTATACAGGAAATGCACCATTTGAAAGAAACACAAACATCACCTGTCATTTTAATCTGAGAACATAAAAAACCTCCTTCATTAATCCAACCATATTATTATTGGCTCATGTTTCCTATAGGTCACTAACCGTGTTAATGAGGGGGTGACTTGGCCTGAGAGTAAAGGGTGGGGCAGTCTGCCTCACAGCTGCTCTCAGCAACACCAACCCACCCAGAGAAGGGGGGGGGGCTCTTTATCTGTTCAGCACAATAAAAGCCTTTTACATCAAAGGAAACAGAACAGAAGTTAGAGATCAGATCCCATGATATCATTCACCAAACTCCAACCAAACCTCCAGAGAAAAAACAAACAAAAACAATTTAGTCCTACATAAAGGCTAATGTGGGACCTACCTGACACTGGGACACTTCAATACAAGACAGGTAAACTGAGATCAGAGTAATGAGTCACATCGCAAACTAATCAGCTGCTTTTACCATTTTTAATTCAGTTTTTATACAAATAAGCAAAACTGCAGTAGCTTCACAGCACAACAGGGGGCCCCAGCCCACTGTATAAATCACTGTCAGGTATATTTACTGGTTTGGGATTCAGTTGTTTAAAAGTTTTATTTAATGTTGTTTTTAACTCCCCTGTCATTGTGACAGTGCACATTGTCTCCCCACCTCTCCTAATAAACTTAGCATTATAAATACATATGTCCTCAATACATTTGTGGGTTGAGCAGCAGAGTATATGTGGGTTAGAGCCATGGAAAACTTGCCACATCTTCTCTGCCAGTACTAACTGTATTTAGGAACACGTTAAATTCTGAGTTTCCCTCATATCTTCAAACTTATAGTTTGCCTAAAGTGGACACTAGATTGGAAATTCATGTCCTATAAACACAACAGAAAACTACAGTCAAACTGAACTTTTCAGACCAAAACAGAAAATGAAGTTGGGCAATTTAAAAATATTACATCAACACATATCTTTAAGTAATCATTAAAAAAAAACTGACATAGTTTTACGATCCCTCGGCTCTCTGTCCTGGTCGTTGTGTCCTTGGGCAAGACACTTTACCCTACTTGCCTACTGGTGTTGGCCAGAGGGGCAGATGGCGCGATATGGCAGCCTCGCTTCTGTCAGTCTGCCCCAGGGCAGCTGTAGCTACAACTGTAGCTTGCCTCCACCAGTGTATGAATGTAAGAGTGAATGAATAGTGGTATTGTAAAGCGTTTTACGGTCATCCAAAATCATTGTTTCTTATTGGTCCACATAAACAAAGTACAAATAACTTAACATGGGGCAGTACTGTATGATGTCTTGGCTAATTTATGATGTTCTCTGCTTGAAGTAAAAAGGACATTTTCAGGACCTGTGTCTTAGTTTGAAACAATTAAACGGGACCCTATAACACCTGAGCCGAGGGCAACACAGGTACATTTAGGGCTCGTTTATAAGTTTTTATTTTTGTTAAG